>NW_023270233.1:5084-114692 GCF_011800145.1 Mirounga leonina | reverse complement strand
GGAAGGAAGGAAGGAAGGAAGGAAGGAAGGAAGGAAGGAAGGAAGGAAGGAAGGAAGGAAGGAAGGAAGGAAGGAAGAAAGAAAGGGGGAGAAGGGGAGGGAAGGGGCAGGGTGGGGAGGGGAGTGGAGTAGAGGGGAGGGTAGGGGAGAGGAGGGGACAGAAGGGAAGGGAAGAGAAGGAAAAAGGAAACTAATTGGACGTGTGGAAACTGCAGGACACCTGAGCCATACTGACTATGTTATCCTGGAATCTGACAGAAGGGTCTAAAGACAGACTAAAGCAGAGCTTGACATAAGCCAGAGACTTTAGGAACACCAATTTAAAAATACAAAAATGCAAAAGAAGAATTGGATGTCTTCACTGGATGATGCACAAAGACAACTGAATCACTCATGAAGAAAGACTGGAAATAAAATCTGACTATATGCATTAAATAATCTCAATGCCATATAAAAAGTATCCCAAGAATTGAAATTTGGAGAGATTGAGCACAAATTAAACTAACAAGAAGGGGTGTAGGTAATGGAAAAGAAACACAAAACCAGGTAAATAGAGGACAGTCATGTAACCTTCTACTAACAGTCCAAGGTGTCCAGAAGACTCACTAACGACCATTCACTCAGCAAACATTTGTTACAGACTTTCAGGTGGCAGGCACTGTGCTCGGCACAAGAGATACAGTGCTCAACACACTGACATAGATCCTATTCTCAGGGGCCTTCTAGCTTCCTGAGGCTGACCAACATAAAGAGGCCTACACATAAAGACATCATTATAAGTTGTGATAAATACTACGAAGAAAAAAATGCAGGAAGCCTAGCTCAAGGAGGCCATGACCTAGAAGCACTCAGAGGAGAACTTCCTGAAGCAGAATTAACGTGTGTGTGTGTGTGCGTGTGTGTTTGCAAAAGGACACTGCAGACCAAGAACAACATATAAAAAAGCACCAAAAGGGAAAATCTATAACCCACTGAAGAAACAGAAGTGCTAGCCAAGGCAGGAAGATAGAGAGCCAGTGAGAGGGAGGCAAGGGCTAGATCCCAGAAAGCCTAGTAGGTCATGTGATGGATTTGGGTCTTTCTCTATTGCGGTGACTCTAGCAGAAAAGTCACATGATGACCAGGTATGCATTTTTAAAACTCACGCAGGCTACACTATGGTGAACATAAAAGGACACAAAACAGAGGAAAGGAAATGGGTTGTAACATGGTCGTAGAAATTCCAGGCAAGAGATGATGGCACCTGGACCGCGATGCTGTGGTGGCCCTGGAACACGGTGGACAGATGGAGAGACATTGAAGGAACAAAATCACCACCTCCTAGTGGCACAGTAATGGATTTGATGAGGCAGGTGAGGGAAAGGCTGATCACTGATCTATCTGAACCAACTTATACTTACTCCTATCTTTTCCTTTTTAGGGACAGAATAGGTAGAGGATTCTCATGACTTTTAAGTCTCTTTTATTCCATAACAGTTCCCCCCCACACACCTTTTTTTCCTGCCATTTCTATTTTGATAAACTAACTCATTTAGTATATGGAGTGTCTCACATTCTGCATTTGACTGATTATTTCCTTGTACTATTGTTTACCTTCTTCCTATACCCACTGGGTTTCCTGTAAAATGGTAGCTCGAGAGGCTCCATTGATTCTGATTCCAATTATTTTTTCCTTTTGGATTATTTCATGTTTTCACTGTATACTGCCTGTTAGATAACATCCGAGAAATAACAAGTCAGAGCACTTTTAGTGATGTTGGGATTAATCTGGGAGTGTAAGTGGGGTCAGCATGGTCCTCCCATTATGAAGTTCCTCTCACCTTTTTAATGGTTTTAATATGCACTAGTGGCGGTTGCCTCAATCCCTTAAAACCTCAGATAAATGAGGATAAAAACACACAGAGACTTTCGCAAAACATGAGTTGGACTCCACCTCTCAAGCTGTGCGAGTTTTCCCCCAGTTGCTCTGGGTACACCTTCTCAATGACCTCTAATTCTTCAGACTCAAAATACTAACACCACAGACCTATCTTCTGTCCCTTTCTTTTCTCTCTACACAGTCTCTTTTTGGTAAATTGTATCTATTTCTTGCAAGCTCCTTCCCACTCTATGCAAAAGTCTCACAAAATCCTAACTCTAGCCTCAATCTGAGTGTCAATTTTTAGTTGCCAACTAGTCCTTCACTCCACCATAAATCACACTTGTCACCTTTAATTTCCAAACCACTTTCAGAACCCTGTCTTTCTGCCAAGAATATCATGATTCTCTCAATCATCACTGACTACTCCTCCTCCTCCACTCCCTCTCTATCTACATCAATAAGTTGACAACTCTGTGTAATCTTCCTCCCACATATCATTCTCATTTTTCTCTCTCCAAATCACTGCCACCCCTCTAGTATAGGTTATTATCTGTTGCCTAAACTATTACAAATAGCTTCTTAAGGGCTCTCTTGACTCTCAGGCTCTGCCCTATTCAATTCACCCTGAACCCAGGGCTAGAAGATGCCTCCAGATACAGCCAGAGTCACATAATTCCCAGCTCAAATGGCTTCACTTGCTGCCCTTGAGCTACCAACGAAATACAAGCTGTTCATGCTGCCGTCAGTCTGTCTCTTCGGCCTCTACAGATTTTGTTCCACTCAGGCCTACATTGCTGGATTGCTGAGCTCTGAGTCTCTTCCCAGGAGTCATGTCTATAAGCAATCTCTCCTTTCTGGTGCCCAAACCATCCTGATTACTGGCAACCTACTCATTCCTTTCGTCTTCACTGAGTGACATATGTATTTTCATTGACAGTGATTTGAATCATCAAGGTATTATTTTTGTTTTGCAACAAATTCCCCTCCCTTTCCCCAATTCTACCACCCAAAGGGGATAATTTATTATGCCGTCTTCCACAGATGTTCTTTACCTTATATAAAAATAGAAGCACCCTTCCTACCTGCCTGCCTGAGCTAGGATGTCAGCCTTCTGCCCTTGGACTGGGATTACCACCACCAGCTCCCCTGATTCTCAGGTTGTCAGACTCAGACTAGAATCACACCACTGGCTTTCTGGGGTCTCCAGCTTGCAGACACAGAGTGTGGAACTTCTCAGACTCCATAATCGCTCATTGTTCTGGGCACTTAAAACATTTTTAAATATGAAGAATATATAATTATGGGCCTAAAGATGGAAAGAAGGAAATACATGAACTTAGCCAATTTGAACAGAAAGCACTTGCTTATATGTAATCTTGATGGTTCTCATCACCCCATATCAATTATTTTCAGATTGTCTGCATCTATAGAACTGAAACATGATCATAGATTCCTATTTTGAATTCCACTGGTGAAATGAATTTTATAGGCAAATTCTATGTCCACCCCTTTTAATTACTAGTGTTTTTAAAGGTTGCATAAGTAACCTCAACCACTTTATTTATTTATTATTTTTTAATTTTATTTTAAGTTGAAAATCAAAGTTTCTATCCTGTTTTTGTTAGACAATGCATTTTTGAACAGGTTAAACTGAAAATGTAAATGTGTGGGGAAAAAAAGGCTATCTCTGCCCTTTTTCTAAAACCATCCTTAACTAACCAGTGTTATTGATTTGGCAAATATCTGTTTGAATTTAACTCAAATTTGTATAAATATAGAAAAATATACAGAGCTCTACTTTTTTGTATTCTTCTATTTAATTTTGACAAAATGGAGCTTTAATCACTTAAAATAAGTTTAAGTTCAATAGTGGAGGCATTAGTTTTTTTACTGAGATATAATTGACACAAAACATTTTATTAACTTCAGGTGTACAATTTAATCACATGACATTTGTACACCCTGCAAAATGATCATCACCAAAGTTCTAGTCAACATCTGTCACCACACAGAGCCCAGAATCTTTTTTTTCTTGTGATGAGAACATTAAGATTTCCCTCTTAGCAACTTTCAAATATTCAATACGATGTTATTAATATAGCCATTGTGCTATACACTGTACAGTCATGACTTACTTATTTAATTAGAAGGCATTATTTTTAATTATAACATCACACCATAATATTCCATATTTCTATAATGTACTCAGTCATTATTAATAACTACTGGCTGTTTTGATGAATTTTATAATTATTTTCATGATTAAATCAACATTATTTTATATGAAAAAAGAGATGCACAAAGATATACATTTGACGAATAATTTGGTTTATAAAGAAATCATATTATATATAATGCATATATATTATTCTGCATCTAGCTTTTCTCATATGATTTACATAGAATCATTTCACCTCAATATATAGAGATCTGCTTCATTCATATTAATAACCACTTGTATTCTATAATATAAATTGTCCTTAATTTATTCTTCCATTCCCATAGTTGAGCATTCAATTTATCCCCTTTTTAAAACTATTACACATGAGGCTGAAATAAATATCTTTGTATATAAACCTTTATAACTTATTACTTTTTTTTTTTCAAATCCATTCCCAGAAATGGATTCCTGGGTCAAATGGCATGCACAATTTAAATTCTAATAAAGGATAGCTAGATTACTTTCCAAAAGTAATAATGCACTCTTATGCCAATAGTATATGAAGGGAAGTATTTATTTCTGCACACCTTTTCTAATAATAATGTGTTAACTTTTTTTCATTTCAGTCAAGTTATTATCTGAAAATTGGTATCTCTGAGGTTTAGCATTACATGCCCATTCTCTAAGACCCCCTCTGAAACGCCACCTCCTTTATGAGTCCTTTTTTTATTCTCTCATCCTAGGTACTTTCTTTCCTCTGAAACCTTTGTAGTGAGTGTTTTGTCCTTTTGTAGAACTTTTCATATTAAACTTTATGCTGAATTGAGTTTTCTTATTTTGTATCACTACCACATTGTAACTCAAAAAGATAGATCACACATATCTATTTTTATAATTTCCATAACATTAGCTCAGTGGCAGTACACAAGAGATGCCCAAATTTTGCTTAATAGGATCTAATTGATCAGTCAGAGAAATGGGAGCTCAGGCTAGGAATTAAATGTGCATGACTCTCCCCTCTTGGAAAAAATTACGGGTGGATTGCTGCAAATTCTATTACTGACAAAACTGTTAAACAAAACAGATATACCATGTTCACTTATCAACTCTACTGCTCCAATATCCAGGGTTAGTAAACAAGAGTATGACAGTATCATGGTGTTTACAAGCCAGAACCCTGAGCAGAAGCAAACATAGGGAAGCACAACATAGTAAGAAAATCATGTTTTCTTTTCTTTCTTTCTTTTTTTTTTTTTTATTTTGCAGGTAGCTTATTTTAAGTGAACTCAGATGGAATGCTTACCAGTGGGCAAAAGATAAAGAAAGATTATAGCTCACCATACAAATGAACAACTTAAAGGCAACAGAGCTGACATAGAAAATGGCTAGCAGTGTTTTGAGAGTTGCCTTGGATACTTTATCCCAACACACATACATACATCTTTGTGTAGTAGATATTATTATTATCCACATGTCATATATGAGGTATTAACTTTCCCAAGGTCATAGATTGTACATATAAGGGAACTGAGTTGAAGGCCCAGATCCATTTGAGTCTAGATTGCCTATAATGTCCCATCCTTAGAGGTACCAAAACAGAGACCAGATGATTCTTTGTTAGAAGTTCTATAGAAACCATAATTTCATTAAGGGGAAAAATGGATGGATGACATCCAAACTTGTCCAGAGAACTTACTATGCTATCACAGAGGTTAGAATCTCCTCAGAGTCAAAAACTTATAAGAAAGAAACAAAACAAACAGGCAGTGTTCTACTTACCATTAATTCATAAGGACAAAGAAAGGACCAAGGATGACATAGGTTCACTTTTAAAATATATAAACCATGCAAATATAAAGGAATGAGTAACAAAATATATCTTCCAAGTACAAATAGTACAGTCACTTAAAACTGTGGTAAAGTTCAGTTTCTAAACATTTTCTTGGCTGGCTATACTCAGTCTTCTGAACTTGAGTCATCTGTCATGTAATACAAGTGTTAAATGCCACATTAGCACTTCCTTGCTGGTTGCTCAGAGCCTCAATCAGCTCCTCTTACTTCCTCTGGCCTAATTCTCCTGTTTCCCAAAGTTATCAATGTCTGCTGTTCTCTTTAATATTGACCTTTTAGTTTTCTCTGGTTTCCTCCTTGAGACAACAAGGCACTGATACAGAAGGTATCTGAATTCACTTCCCTCAACTAGATTGAACAGCAAAGGCACTTCTACGGGTGGATAACTCTCATAAATGCTAGAGCCCAATCATGATGTAGAGCTGATAGGTATTGAAATATGTAAGATAAGGAGCTACAAGTTAGATTTAAGTTCAAATTCTCAAGCTTACTGCCGTAGGATCCTGAGTAACATATTTAACCTACATCGTCCTCGGTTTTCTCATTCATATCAAGATCATAGTAGTACTCGCTTCACAGGATTTTTGTAACGATTAAATTAGATGTTACACAACACAACCTATAATAAGCTCCCAATCAGTGGAAAGTTATTATTACAGCTATTAGCAGAGTCAGCCACTTTTAGATAAAACAAAAAGTAAATTAAACCCAAAATAAACTTCTAAATACAATGAATATAAGTTTAAAAAACTATATTAAAAAATTCCTTCATTATCTCTATGTCTAATTAAAATAGGATTCAGCCCAATTACAACAGGGAATGAGGAGATTGCTGATGGGCTAAGTTAGGTTCTGAATAAACCGCCTAGAGGGAGGAGTCTCATACCCTTACAGAGATATTGGGATAGTTGAAAAACAAGACAATTTGTGAGTATGGTCAGAAGGTTAATGTCTTTCTTCCAAGAGAGGAGAATGAGAGTAGATATTTCAAGAGGAGAAATCACACTGTGACTTGTATCACAGGTAGTGGACAGGATGTTGTTGAGGGCATACTAATAGCAAAATATGGAAGAACTCTCCAAGGGGGAAGTGTAATAGATAAACTCACCCTTTTTCTCTTTTTCCCTTCACAGACTTTATATGCAGTATCAGCATGTCCCCATCTCATCTTCGTAATGGTACCACATTGATGCACTTAAATTATTAAGTGGCTCTTGTTGAAAGAGGTGATCAGCCATAAACTATATTGAATCAGAGCATATGGGTCAGTCACTGGCCTACAGCAAGATGAGCAAGTGAGCTACCTGAAGGGCAACAATACACATTGGTCCTCAAAGAGCAGATGGGCCAGAAAGTGTCTCTTAATGGATTTGAGATACATATTATCAAGTTGGCAAAAAATTATGAACCTCTTCACCAGTTCTCAGGAGGGGGGAAGGTGGTCTAATTTAGGTGATTAGGCAGCCCAGTGGAGGGTTTGAGTAGAATTGACACAATTGGATGGACACAGAGGATGCAAAATGAAATGTGGAGAGATGAGTTGTTAGTTTTTTAGAGCACAAATCTGTTTCAGTTGGAAGTGGTTTTGACACATAGGACCAAAATTATATTGTTGGTTCCATTTAGTATAACTCAATTAAATAGACCTTGTCCTACTGTATGCATGGACCACAATGCATCAGAACAAGTTAAATCTTCCTACATCCGGTTCTGCCATTGCAATACCCTAGATTTTTTTCTCTATTTTAATTAAAGTCCAGTTTCCTGTCATCTGGTTTCTTCTGAGTCTGAATTCCTGATCCAGGCTAACCCACTAATTCATTTTAAGGCAATAATTTTAGAAGGATCTTCAGGTAAACAATAGGCAGCTTTCATTTGGTATTTATCCTTGTGAAGTTATGCTATTGATATTTTCTTTCTGTGGTTTTCCTTAAAGTAACTAAATTAATCCACTTCCTTTTTGCCACATGTAAAGGAACATTTTCGCTCCTGTGTTCTAACAAAACTCTACATCATCAGTGGAAAGCTTATAAATCAATGATCAGAAGCAAGTGTTAACTCCAAGCATGTGATTTTTTTTTAGTTCAATTAGTCAAACTTACAGAGTAGAAGAAAGGGATCAAGGAGGGATAGAGAGGAGAAGGAACACCCCAGTAAGCACTATGCCACATGCTTTAAAGCACAATCTTTTAAACTCCTCACAGGGATCCTAAGAGATAGTTATTAGGAGAAAATGTCCATTCAGAAAATTTAATTATTCAAAGTCACACATCAAATATGTCTGTTCTTGATCCTAAAGTAAAAATAGGAAAAGGCATAAAGTTGCTGTCTACTCAAGAAATACACATGTTTTTTATCAATTTTATTTTATTATGCTATGTTAGTCACCATACATAACATCATTAGTTTCTGATGTACTGTTCCATGATTCATTGTTTGTGTATAACACCCAGTGATCCATGTAATACGTGCCCTCCTTAATACTGATCACCAGGCTAACCCATCTCCCCAACCACCTCCCCTCTAAAAACCCTCAGTTTGTTTCTCAGAGTCCATAGTCTCTCATGGTTCGTCTCCCCCTCCGATTCCCCTCCCCTTCATTTTTCCCTTCCTACTATCATCTTCATTTTTTTTTTAAACATATAATATATTATTTGTTTCAGAGGTACAGGTCTGTGATTCATCAGTCTTACACAATTCACAGCACTCACAACAGCACATACCCTCCCCAATGTCCATCACCCAATCCTCCCATCCCTCCCACCCCCCACCACTCCAGCAACCCTCAGTTTGTTTACTGAGATTAAGAGTCTCTTATGGTTTGTCTCCCTCTCTGGTTTCATCTTGTTTCATTTTTTCCTCCCTTCCCCTATGATCCTCTGTCTTGTTTCTCAAATTCCTAATATCAGTGAGATCATATGTTACTTGTCTTTCTCTGCTTGACTTCTTTCACTTAGCATGATACCCTCTAGTTCCATCGACGTCGTTGCAAATGGCAAGATTTTTTTTTTATGGCTGCATAATATTCCACTGTGTATATATATTTCACTTCTTCTTTATCCATTCATCTGCTGATAGACATCTTGGCTCTTTCCATAGTTTGGCTATTGTGGACATTCCTGCTATAAACACTGGGGTGCACATACCCCTTTGGATCACTACATTTGTATCTTTGGGATAAATATCCAGTAGTGTAATTGCTCGGTCATAGGGTAGCTCTATTTTCAATTTTTTGAGGAACTTCCACACTGTTTTCCAGAGTGGCTACACCAGCTTGCATTCCCACCAACAGTGTAGGAGGTTCCCCTTGCTCCACATCCTTGCCAACATCTGTTGTTTCCTAACATGTTAATTTTAGCCATTCTGACTTGTGTGAGGTGGTATCTCATTGAGGTTTTGATTTGGATTTCCCTGATGCCGAGTGATGCTGAGCACATTTTAATGTGTCTGTTGGCCATTTGGAGGTCTTCTTTGCAGAAATGTCTGTTCATGTCTTCTGCCCATTTCTTGATTGGATTCTTTGTTCTTTGGGTATTGAGTTTGTAAGTTCTTTATAGATTTTGGATACTAGCCCTTTATCTAATATATCATTTGCAAATATCTTCTCCCATTCTGTCGGTTGTCTTTTGGCTTTGTTGACTGTTTCTTTGCTGTGAAAAAGCTTTTTATCTTGATGAAGTCCCAGTAGTTCATTTCTGCCCTTGCTTCACTTGCCTTTGGCAATGTTTCTAGGAAGACGTTGCTGCGGCTGAGGTCGAAGAGGTTGCTGCCTGTGTTCTCCTCTAGGATTTTGATGGATTCCTGTCTCACATTTAGGTCTTTCAGCCAGGCTGAGTCTATTTTTAGGTGTAGTGTAAGGAAATAGTCCAGTTTCATTCTTCTGCATGTGGCTGTCCAATTTTCTCAACACCATTTGTTGAAGAGACTGTCTTTTTTCCATTGGACATTCTTCCCTGCTTTGTCAAAGATTAGTTGACCATAGAGTTGAGGGTCCATTTCTGGGCTCTCTATTCTATTCCATTGATCTATGTGTCTGTTTTTGTGCCAGGACCATACTGTCTTGATGATGACAGCTTTGTAATAGAGCCGGAAGTCCGGAATTGTAATGCCGCCAGCTTTGCTTTGCTTTTTCAACATTCCTCTGGCTATGCGGGGTCTTTTCTAGTTCCATACAAATTTTAGGATTATTTGTCCCATTTCTTTGAAAAAAGTTGGTGGTATTTTGATAGGGATTGCATTAAATGTGTAGATTGCTCTAGGTAGCATTGACATCTTCACAATATTTGTTCTTCCAATCCATGAGCATGGAACTTTTTTTGATTTCTTTGTGTCTTCCTCAATTTCTTTCATGAGTATTTTATGGTTTTGAGTACAGATTCTTTGCCTCTTTGGTTAGACTTATTCCTAGGTATCTTATGGTTTTGGGTGCAATTGTAAATGGGATCAACTCCTTAATTTCTCTTTCTTCTGTCTTGTTGTTGGTGTATTGATGCCACTGATTTCTGTGGATTGATTTTATATCCTGCCACTTTACTGAATTCCTGTATGAGTTCTAGCAGTTTTGGGGTGGAGTCTTTGGGGTTTTCCACATAGGGTATCATATCATCTGCAAACAGTGAGAGTTTGACTTCTTCTTTACCAATTTGGATGCCTTTGATTTCTTTTTGTTGTCTGATTGCTGAGGCTAGGACTTCTAGTACTATGCTGAATGGCAGTGATGATAGTGGACATCCTTGACGTGTTCCTGACCTTAGTGGAAAAGCTCTCAGTTTTTCCTCATTGAGAATGATATTTGCTGTGGGTTTTTCATAGATAGCTTTTATGATATTGAGGTATCCCTACACTGTGACAAGTTTTGATCAAGCAGGATGCTGTACTTTGTCAAATGCTTTTTCTGCATCTATTGAGAGGATCATATGGTTCTTGTTCTTTCTTTTGTTAACGTATTGTATCACATTGATTGATTTGCAGCTGTGGAACAAAACTTGCAGCCCAGGGATAAATCCCACTTGGTCATGGTGAATAATCCTTTTAATGTACTGTTGGATCCTATTACCTCGTTTTGGTGAGAATTTTTGCATCCATGGTTATAAGGGATATTGGTCTGTAATTCTCCTTTTTGATGGGGTCTTTGGTTTTGGGATCAAGGTAATGGTGGCCTCATAAAATTAGTTTGGAAGTTTTCCTTCCATTTCTATTTTTTGGAACAGTTTCAGAAGAATAGGTATTAATTCTTCTTTAAATGTTTGTAAATTCCCCTGGGAAGCCATCTGGCCCTGGGCTTTTGTTTTTTGGGAGATTTTTGATGACTGCTTCAATTTCCTTAGTGGCTATAGGTCTGTTCAGGTTTTCTATTTCTTCCTGGTTCAGTTTTGGTAATTTATACGTCTCTAGGAATGCATCCATTTCTTCCAGATTGTCTAATTCGCTGGCATATAGTTGCTCATAATATGTTCTTATAATTGTTTGTATTTCTTTGGTGTTGGTGGGGATCTCGCCTCTTTCATTCATGATTTTATTTATTTGGGTCATTTCTCTTTTTTTTTTTTTGATAAGTCTGGTAAGGGGTTTATCAATCTTGTTAATTCTTTCAAAGAATGAGCTCCTACTTTTATTGATCTGTTCTACTGTTCTTTTGGTTTCTATACCATTGATTTCTGCTCTGATCATTACTATTTCTCTTCTCCTGCTGGGTTTAGGCCTTATTTGCTGTTCTTTCTCCAGCTCCTTTAGGTGTAGAGTTAGGTTTGTGTATTTGAGACGTTTCTTGAGAAAGGCTTGTATTGCTATATAATTTCCTCTTAGGACTGCCTTTGCTGCATCCCAAAGATTTTGAACAGTTGTGTTTTCATTTTCATTGGTTTCCATGAATTTTTTAAATTCTTCTTTAATTTCCTGCTGGACCCATTAATACTTTAGTAGGATGCTCTTTAGCCTCCATGTATCTGAGTTCTTTCTGACTTTCCTCTTGTGATTGAGCTTTAGTTTCAAAGAAAATATGCAGGGAATGATCCCAATCTTTTGGTACCAGTTGAGACCTGATTTGTGACCTAGGATGTGATCTATTCTGGAGAATGTTCCATGGGCACTAGAGAAGAATGTGTATTCTGTTGCTTTGGGATGGAATGTTCTGAATAGATCTGTGAAGTCCATTTGGTCCAGTGTGTCATTTCAAGTCTTTATTTCCTTGTTGATCTTTTGCTTAGATGATCTGACCATTTCAGTGAGGGGTGGTGTTAAAGTCCCCCACTATTATTGTATTGTTGTCAATGTGTTTCTTTGCTTTTGTTTTTAATTGGCTTATATAATTGGCTGCTCCCATGTTAGGGGCATAGATATTTACAATTGTTAGATCTTCTTGTTGGCTAGACCCTTTAAGTATGATATAGTGTTCTTCCTCATCTCTTATTATAGTCTTTTGTTTAAAATCTAATTTGTCTGATATAAGGATTGCCACCCCAGCTTTCTTTTGGTGTCCATTAGCATGGTACATGGTTTTCCACTCCCTCACTTTCAATCTGGAGGTGCCTTTAGGTCAAAAATGAGTATCTTGCAGACAGCATATTGATGGGTCTTGTTTTTTATCCAATCTGATACCCTGTGTCTTTTGATTGGGGCATTTAGCCCATTTACTTTCAGGGTAACTATTGAAAGATTTGAATTTAGTGCTATTGTATTGCCTGTAAGGTGACTGTTACTGTATATTGTCTGTGTTCCTTTCTGGTCTATGTTACTTTTAAGCTCTCTCTTTGCTTAGAGGATCCCTTTCAATATTTCTTGTAGGGCTGGTTTGGTGTTTGCAAATTCCTTTAGTTTTTGTTTGTCCTGGAAGCTTTTTATCTCTCCTTCTATTTTCAATGACAGCTGACCTGGATATAGTATTCTTGGCTGCATATTTTTCTCATTTAGTGCTCTGAATAATCATGCCTGTCCTTTCTGGCCTGCCAGGTCTTTGTGGATAAGTCTGTTGCCAATCTAATGTTTCTACCATTGTAGTTTACAGATCTCTTGTCCCGAGCTGCTTTCAGGATCTTCTCTTTGTCTCTGAGACTCTAATTTTTACTGGTAGATGTTGGGGTGTTGACCTAGTTTTATTGATTTTGAGGGGGGTTCTCCGTGCCTTCTGGATTTTGATGCCTGTTTCCTGCCCCAAATTAGGGAAGTTCTCTGCTATAATTTGCTCCAATATACCTTATGCCCCCCTCTCTCTTTCTTTTTCTTCTGGGATCCCAATTATTCTAATATTGTTTCGTCTTATGGTATCACTTTTCTCTCGAATTCTGCCCTCATGATCCAGTAGTTGTTTATCTCTCTTTTTCTCAGCTTCTTTATTCTCCATCATTTGGTCTTCTATATCACTAATTCTCCCTTCTGCCTCATTTAGCCTATCAGTTAGAGCCTCCATTTTTTATTGCACCTCATTAATAGCCTTTTTGATTTTGACTTGGTTAGATTTTTGTTCTTTTATTTCTCCAGAAAGGGATTCTCTAGTATCTTCCATGCTTTTTTCAAGCCCAGCTAGTATCTTTAAAATCGTCATTCTGAACTCTAGTTCCAACATCTTACTAATGTCCATATTGATTAGGTCCCTGGCAGTCAGTACAGCCTCTTGTTCATTTTTTTGAGGTGAGTTTTTCCATCTTGTCGTTTTGTCCAGAGGAGAATAGAAGAATGAGAGACCAAAATGCTAACAGGGTAACAATGATTCCAGAAAAATATACACTAAACAAATCAGAGGAGCCCCAAAACCAAGGGGAAAGAAAGAGAAAAGAAAAAAAAAAGAATTTGATCAGGCTGGTGAATTGATCAGAGCCACACACTAGATTTTGGGCATATTTTGGTCTGTTAGAAGAATCTGCCTCCTAAAATTTTAAAGAAGAAAAATATAATTGTACAAAAATAAGGGTAAACATGATGAAGGGAAGGAATATGACTGTACAGATGAAAATTATAAAAGATTTTATTAAAGGAATTGATAAGAAGTTGGTTGAAAAAAGAAAGAAGAAAATTTTTTAAAATAAAACAAAAAAAAAGGGAGAGAATGTGATTAGGCATTAGACTAGAACAAAGCCATACACTAGAGATTTAGGGTATATTTTGGTCTGTTAGAAGAAACTGTATCTCAAAATTTTAAAGAGAGAAAAATGTATATATATACAAAAAATAAGGTTAACTTCAACAAAGGGATAGAATATGACACTAAATATGAAAATGAAAAAAGATTTTAAAAAAAGAATTGAGAAGATAAGATGTTGGTTGAAAGGGAAAAAGAAAAACTCAAAAAAAAAAATAAAGAAGAAAATAAAATTTAAAAAATTAACTTTGAAAGACCAAAGAATCATGGATAAAAAGGCCATGAGTTCTATGTGCTATATTCCCCTAGCGCTGGAGTTCTGCCGTTCTAATTGATCGGGAAGCTTGGTTTTGGCTGGTTGTTCTCGCTGATCTTCTGGGGGCGGGGCCTGTTGCCATGGTTCCCAAATGTCTTTGCCAGAGGTGGAATTGCCCCGCCCTTGCTGGTCCGGGCTAAGTCATCTGCTTGGGTTTGCTCTCAGGAGCTTTTGTTCCCTGCAAGCTTTCCATACAGCTTTGGAGGATGAGAGTGAAAATGGTGGCCTCCCTATCTCCATCCCTGAGGAGCCGAGAACTCAGGGCTCTGCTCCTCAGTGCGCCTCCAGAGAAAAGAAATCACTCCCGTCTCCCCTGGTCTCTGGCCGCACTCCGTGCTCACCCGGCCTGCGAACAAGCATTTCTGTCTCTGGCTCATGATCCCGTGTGGAGTCTCCAAACCCAGCAGATTCCTGTGGTGCGATCCCGTGCCACTCCTCCCAGGGGAGGAAGGGGAGTCTCCCTGGAGCTGCCACTTGTTGGGTCCCTGCTGGAGGAGCAGTGGCCCGACTGTGCCCCAGATCATGGTTTATTGCAACCCTGAGCTGAGTGCCCGCTCCTCAGCTCCGTCTCTGCAGCTGGCTTCCCCACTCCCAAACCTGGGAGCTCTGCTGCACTCAGGCACCCCCGGTCTTTCTGTGACCCTGAGGGTCCTGAGACCACTCTGTCCCAGCGAGGCTTCCACCCCCCACTTAGCCACTGGAGCGACATCCCTCAGCGGAGCAGACTTCTAAATGTTCCGATTTTGTTCTCCGTGGCTCTATCACTTGTCAGAAGCGGCCGACAGAGGCCCCCTCCCCCACTGTCTATCTTTCCAAATATCACCTCGGATTCACTTCTCCACACGTCCTACCTCCCAGAAATGTGTCACTTTTCTGTTCAGAGAGTTGTTGCTATTCTTTGATTTGATCTCCTGTTGAGGTCGTAGGTGTTCATAATGGTTTGATCCCTACCCAGCTGAATTCCTGGGACCAGATGAAATTTAGGTCTCCTACTCCTCTGCCATCTTGCTCCTCCAAAAAATACACATATTAATGGATGTTCCTTAGCTTTGGCTTTATCTTAGAAAAAGTCCGATGCAGGGGAACACTAAAACAAGTCATAGCTGAGGAGAAAACAAAAAAATCTGGAAACCACAAGAGGGAAGAAGATATCAAGTGAATGGATCAGAAGAACCAAGAGGAACAGAGAAATGGTGGGGGGGTGCTGAAAGCTGAAATCCAAGTGCCAAAAAAAGGGAGCCACAGACAATTTGGGGTCATATCTTGCAAGTGGGAACAGACAACCATATCTCTAATAGTCAGTAGTCTAAAATTGGCACAGCCAAGAGGAATCAAAGGAGAATGAGAACTAAATGTAATGTGGCATTCCAGATGAGATCCAGAATAGAAAAAGGGCATTAGGGGGGGGGAAAAAAAAAACTAAAGAATTCTGAATAAAGTATGGACTTTAGTTAATAATAATGCATCAATATTGTTCATTAATTGTGAAAATGTACCATATTAATGTAAGATGTTAATACTGGGGAAAACTGGATGCAGAGTATATGGGAATTCTGTGCTATCCTCACAATTTTTCTTTAAACATAAAAGTGTTCTAAAATAAAATGTTTATTTTTTAAAACATCGACAGTCTAGAAAATATTTTCTTGTAGGAATCTTGTCCCAAGGAAAATCCTAAAAGCATAGACCCAAGACTTCCAGATCCACCTTCAATAAGAATTAGAAATAAGGACCCTTACAGACAAAATACTGGCACAAGTTTTGATCCACTGAGGTATGTTTTTTTATTTCACATAAAAATAATCTACCAATTAAGAAATTAAGAGAAACATACCTTTAAAAAAATACATTTACGTTTTCTTAAAGTTACCAAAAATTAAAAATTTAACCTTGCTTAATTTTATGAAGGTAGGAAATCAAACAACCGTCTGTTTATTTAAACAAATTACCTGGAAAACTCAATCTTAATGAGGCAATACTAATTAAGCGTCTCCTTAAGCATACTAAACTTCTGTCCTAGAGAAAGTCAAGAACATCAGACCAAAAGTAATTAGCATTTCACACTCCATAGATGGATGGTCTTGCATCCAAAGGGTTGGAAAAAAAGATAAAATAAAAGGAGCTCAGTGCCACGACTATTAATTCTATCAAAAGAACTGTAATACCATTAAGCAGAAAAGGGTCCAATGGTAACAGAATCTTTGTACACATAGTTCAGTAACTTGGTCACTAAATAATACATGAATACTTAAAAAAGGGCTCTAAATTAAAGGCACCGGAGAGGATATCCCCACATTAGTCTGTCTACTGCAGCCTGCTCTTTCCACACCTGGAAAAGTACTTCTGTCTTTTTACAACAATCTTGCATCTCTCATCAGGCAGCTAAGCCTGAAAAATTTGAAAGGGACCTAAGGCCTACTGTGGCCATTTGAGTTCACGTAAAATCAGGACACTTTCAAAGGGATTCTATTGAATGTCAGGTTTGAGTCAAGGTTTTAATTTCACAGTAGATTTAACCAAAGAGATTTAATTTTACCAAATTAAAAACACATGCCTTACAACAACACCCAAGCCCTCCAGGAGTGAACTCAGACATAGAAAGTTTGATCAGAACCTCAACTAGAAAGAAAAAGGTAATGATGCCAGATGCCCTACTTTAAAACCTCTGAGGCTCAGAATGGAGAAAAATGGGGAATTAACATTCTGTAAAAGGGATGCTGTCCTTCCGTTCTTGTTGACTAGCGTCCATTCTGTCCATCAAAGGACACCCATCTGCCCTCAGCACACTCCTCCGAAGTCCACATGTCTATGTGAGTAATGCAAATTGTGTCCAAGCAGTTCCCAGTAATTGAGAGGAGGAGATTGATGGCTAATATTAGTAATCAATGATATGCTAGTGTCTTCTCTGCTTGTGAATGTGGGTGACACAGTGAGGGAATACAAACCACCTGGGAAAACAGAATCATGTAAAGGGAAGGAGAAGGTGGAGGAAGCAAGGGAATAAATAGATACCAGCTGAGGAGAAAAATGCAGAGTAGAGAAGAAATGAATCGTGACTAATATGAACACATCACTAGCATAAGGCAGACGCTGTGATAGACTGTTATATACGTTATCTGATCCTTACAATGCTCCCACAATCTAGATATCATTCAAAGTGTAAGATGGAAAAACTGGGGGTCACTGCGGTTTAATTGGCTTTCCCTACAAATATTTTAAAATTCCAGGCATGAGGGGCGCCTGGGTGGCTCAGTCATAAAGCATCTGCCTTTGGCTCAGGTCATGATCCCAGGGTCCTGGGATCCAGTCCCACATCGGGCTCTCCGCTCAGTGGGAGGCCTGCTTCTCCCTCTCCCACTCCCCCCCCCCCGCTTGTGTTGTCTCTCTCTCTGTCAAATAAATAAATAAAATCAAAAAAAGAAAATTCCAGGCATCAGACAAAATCCAAGGCCTATTTAACATTCTGAGCCTTTGCTTTTTCCCCTATATTATCCACCTGTCCACAGAAGAAAGTCAGTGCCTGGGCAGCATAATCTGTAAAGTACAGCGAGTTCCCCAAACCTCACAATTGTACGTATACCTCAATTCCCCATCCAGGGTGGAAATTCCTTAAGACAAGGGCCAACAAAGTTCATGCTCTTCTGGGGAAAATAATATTTTACATTTATATAAACCTAATGAGCCAAAAAATGTACCTCCATAAAAATTGAGTTTGCAGGAGCTAAACTGAGGCATTCCACCAATAGAATAGAATAGAATAGATAAAGAAAATAAAATAAAATATAAAATAAAATAAAGCAAAATAAATAATGGTGCTCTGTTACATAGTAAAAAGTTGATCTATCAACCTGCCAGCCTATACACTTGAGATGGCATATTTTATTGCACGCAAATTATGAATCAATTAAAATAACAAAAACTAAAGACAAAAAGTGCCACTGATTTTTCGCTTCCGACTCTACGGGATGTAACAGACCTACACTCCTTTAGGAACAAGGTGAAAATTTAGTTAAAATATTTTTTAATTGTCTAACAAAATTGGATTACTTTTGAGAAAATGAAAACTTCAGAGGTCAAAATGCAAGAGGGAAGGAAATTCAATGAGAGGAGTCAAATATTTGTGCCTAACTTTTCTCCTAGTGGTGTATATATCTTCTCATTTATGGGGAGAGGCTGAGAAATGGGCTGCTATGAAATCATCAGGGACCAGAAGCCTTTCACAGGCTGAGGAGATAAAAAGTATGGATTGGCTGCTGATTTAGGCAGGACTGAAGAGGCCAAGATTTCCTAAAGAATGAAGATGCAAAGAAATAAGCCCAACAAACAATGGCTTTTCGCTCAGTATATTTGCTAATATTTAAGCTGCATGGGGCAAGAGGTGAGGAAGCTAACAAGAAATAGCTGAAAAACAGAGTTTTTGCAGCCTTATGGTGCATAAAATCGAAATTGGACTTCCATACCCACCGACAGAGTACCATAAAGTAACATTGTATAGTAACGAGAATTTGATCCATGCAATATTATGGATGAACCTCAAAAACATAATGTTGAGACACAAGTCATTTACCAAAAAGAAGTGCATATTACATATTTCCATTTACATGAACTTCAAGAATAGGCAAAATTAATCTATGGTGATAAAAATCAGGTTTGTTGTTATTTTAGGTAGAGTAGCAACTAGCAGAAGCTAAAGAAAGGGGGTTTTCTAAATGTTAATAAATTGTAGTTCTTAATATGGGTGCATTCAGTTGGGAAAATACAATGAGTTATACACCTATGATTTATGCACTTGTCTCTATTAATGTTTTAACGAAATATAATTTACTTACATACAGGAAATCTCATTTATCTACTACCCTTTGCCTGTTAACAGAAACTAAAAGATGACAAAATGTATGCACATGCAATACATACTGTTTTTCAAATTTAGAAATACAATATCTTTAAAATACTATAGGCATTTAAAAGTGAAGAAATCTGCATACCCATAGTATACCATTTTGAGCCAGAAAATACAGTATTGGTGAGCATGCTAGATTTTATTATTTTATTCATTTTATGATGTCCTATAAAGAACACCATGAAATTAAACTATTCCTATATCTGAACTCTGTACAATTTTCAATGTGCTTTCCCATTTAGATATCATTTAAAGGTATCTCATTATCTCATTTCTAAAATAGCTCACTTAAAGATCTCATTGATATCTTCATGAAGAAGGCAGAACAAAATTTTTTTGCTCTGTTTGACAAATGAAAAAAATTAAGTAGCCCCAGAGGAGTTCACTTGTTTGTGTTTATATGGTTAGGACATGGCTAAAGTGAACATCTATTGTTTTGGCCTGCTCAGGACTTCATCCCCTGTATTTTACTGTCAGTATCGACTTTCTTTTTGTTATTTTATTACTGTAAATCAAGGTCCCTCACCACCACCTCTTGCTGTGTTTAGTCGCATGAAACCAAGATATGTATATCAGATTCTATCTTGAAAGAATCAGAATCTTGAATTGAGTAATACATGACTTGAAACTACTTGGGTCTTGGGTCCAAGTCATACTTCTGGCAGTTCTCTAAACACAGATTGCCAATTCATTTCTGCTATCCAGATCCCTGAAGCTTCCCACCATCTAAACTAATTCCCCATGACTTACTTAATTGTTCAATTCTTACTTGGACCCTGTAAATTGGTCAGTATCCTTTTAGATTAACTAGCCAGAGTTAGTTTTGCTGCTTACAACCAAGAATGCTAATAAGTTCAGTAGTCTACCAGTAAATTATAGGGTCAGGTCTATAACCCAGATCTCACTGCAAGGTCAGAGACTTCTCCAGCCCACCAAGGAACATTCCATGTGTGCCACAAAAACACACTACTGCCATTCAATAAGATAACTTATGAAAAGTTGAGTATAACTGCAACTGAAGTTAATAAAGTTGAATAGGGAAATGACAATCTTGAAGGAACTTTGAAAAAAAAATTAATTGAGATTTTCATTCAGTAATGACAAAGTTTTATGATAACTCTATGGGAGAAATCTTGGGTTTCCACAGATAACAATTTCATTATTAAATAGTCTAAGATTAGCACAAAATTGTACAATGAAAATATCCTTATAGCTAAAACCAGTGACTCCAATTTAAAAGTTTTAAGTTTACTTTCCAAATTAGCTGGGTTTTTTTTTTTTTCCAAAAAAAAAAGTCCTGTATTTGATTCAAAATGATGGCTTTACCTCACCTAAATCATTATTTTTCTCAAAAAACTGAGGGAAAATGCAAATTGTAGAGATAATGGGATTCAATTATCCAGGATGCAGAAAGAAACAGTAGAAACTCAATGTCAAGCACAGGGTGTAACAAGGAGCAAGTGAGGAAGGGACAGGTGATTTTTTTTAATAGGATAAAATTTGCTAGTAAAACTAGTTTATGTGGGGGGAAAAAGGTCAAGTATTTTTAAAAGGAGGCAAGGTCTAAAAACATAAAATCCACACTTGAAAGTAAGAAAGCTGACAGTACTGTCAGTGGTGATCCACTTGAGAAATTCAAATAAGAAAAGTTGAATTTTTTTTTTTTTGCTAAAAAAAAATGATCAATTATACAAAATATCCCAAGACACCAGCCAAGAGGACAACAAACATTGGAGAAATCTTCCATGGCATTCTTTGGAGACTCATAAAGTTTTAAAACTCTGAAAGAAGGGTATTGTTCTTTGGAAACTAGGTTTCTTCATAGCAGTGATTCAACAATGATTCATCTTTTCTTAAACTAATTGTTGGGCTAGATCAAATCATTAGGCAATAAACCAAGCTGAATATGACTAAAATAATTCATCAAATAGCAGTCTCCATTTCTGCAACCCTTTGACAAGAAACTGCAACTGACTGGAGACTTACCAATGTTAACTCACGCAAGATACTGGCCAAGTCCACCCAGGAGGTTGATCAGGCTTGGCTTGAAATATAGAAACAGTTCATAGAAGATGCATAGGGAGCTATGAAACCTTCTTGGGTACTCTGTCACTTGTTTATACCTATCTCTTAAAATCCTTTTGATTCCCTCCTCCCTGCCCATCCATACTGATACTTCAGCCTTTTAAAGTATGAGCATAATCAAGAAACCACACATCTCACTCAGTCTCAAATATCTTTTTCTTTTCTCCTTACCTGCACAGGACCTTTCTCAAGTTATCTCTTGATACTTCCCTCCCATGTCAACTTATAACATTGGGAGTATTTTTGTGCCGCATAGAATCATTATTCTAGGAAGGATGATCTGTTATTCTCCCAAAGAGACCATAGGACCTGGGTCAGTCAAAACTTGCCCAATAAATTTTTCTGAATAGAGGATTCTCACCCAAGGAGATATCACTCACATCTGTTATAACAGTGACCAAAAAGATAAGATAACAAGTGTTGATGAGGATATGGAGAAAAAAGAACCCTGTGCCTTTTTGGTGGGAGTGTAAATTGGTGCAGCCAGTATGGTAAACAGTATGGTGGTTCCTCAAAAAATTAAAAATAGAACTACTATATGATCTAGCAATTCCACTTTTAGGTATGTATCCAAAGGGGAAAAAATCACTATCTCAAAAAGATATCTGTACACCCATGTTCATTGGAGCATCATTCACAATAGCCAAGATATGGAAGCAACCAAAGTGTCCATCAATGGATGAATGGATAAAGAAAATACACACACACAAAATGGAATGTTATTCAGCCTTAAAAAAGAAGAAAATCTTGCCATTTGCAACAACATGGATCAACCTGGAGGGCATTATGCTAAGTGAAATAAGTTAAACAGAGAAAGACAAATACCATGTGATCTCTCTTATATGTGGAATTCTTAAAAAACAAACTCATAGAACCAGAGAGCATAATGGTGGCTGCCAGGGACCAGGGGATGGGGGAACTGGGACATGTTTGTCAAAGGGTATAAACTTACAGTTATAAGGTAAATAAGTTCTGAGGATGTAATGTACACCATGCTGACTATAGTTAACAATACTGTATCATATACTTGAAAGTTGCTAAGAAAGTAAAATCTTAAATGTTCTTACCACAAAAAGTCATAATATGAGGTGAGGCATGTATTAGCTAACCCTATCATGGTAATAATTTCACAATATATACACATGTATCAAATCATCATGCTGTACACTTTAAATTTACACAATATTATATGTCAGTTTTATCTTAATAAAGTTGGAAAAAAGAATCAAGCAAATCAATTTGACTATGATTAAAATTAAGATTGTATTTCTTCTTCAAATACAACATGAAGGAAAAAAAAAAAAAAAAAACAAGCCACAGTATGGAGGTGGGAGTTTCAGCAATGCATAAAGCTTAAAAGAGCTAGTATTCATATCTATATATAAAGGTCTCCAACATATCATTAAGAAAAATCCTCTCCAACATATCATTAAGAAAAATCCAGGCCCATAGAAATATAGACAAAAAACTTAAAGAGGAATTGTACAAAGTATAAATGACCATTATATATATGAAAAGTAATCAGCTTTATTAGTAATCAAAGAAATGTAAATAAAACACAATAAGGGAATGTCACACAGCCAACACATTGGATGTACCTGGATCTGATTTGGATGACCTCAAAGTTGAGACCTCAGAGTTGAGCCTGAAGCCATAATAGATGAGTCTTTTAGGGGGGTCTCAAAAGGGGGTGAGTATATTTTGATGCGGGAAGAATACAAATAATTTGGGACCAGAGGTCAGACTGTGGTGGTTTTAAAACCTGTCAGTAAATTCTTTGACATTTCTTTCATAAAATGGTGGAGTCTAATCCTCTTCCTTTTGAATATGGACTACTCTTAGTGAGTTGCTTCTAAAAGATATTGAATTAAGCTGAAGAGACACTGCATGAATTCTAAGACTAAGAAAAGGCAAATCAGTTTTTGTCTGGCTTGCTCTCTCTCGAGACAAACACCTTCAAGTCTAGCCATCCTGAAGCCATTGGGTTAGAGAGACATCATGAAGGGGTCACATGAATATAGAGAATTATGTCTGAGGAGCCTCAGTGGAAAAATCCAGACATCAGACATGTGAGTGTGAAGAAGGCTTCAAGATGACCCCAAACTCAGGCAGAGACTGACCACAACTTCATATGAGAACCTAAACTAGAATTTCTTAGCTAAGAAAGTCCCAAATTCCTGAACCACAGAAACCTGGAAAGATAATAAATGATGTTTGCTGTTTCAAGCTAATAAGTCTAAGGTTATTTATCATGCAGCGGTAATTAATTCAAGTTATTACCTCAATGGGTTGTTGCGAGGATTAAATTCAATTATACAAATAAAGGGTTAGCATAATGCCTGAAACATAGTAAGCACTAAATAAAAACTTACTGCTGATATTGGTTGAGGTTCTGAGCCATACTGAGAAGGAAAGATGGCTGAGAATCTGGTAAATCTGAGTGCAGGTCTGGCTGAATTTCAATAATGGCCTGCCAATAGTGGGGGCAGTGCTTTTTTACCCACCTGGTGCAGGTGAGTGAATGGGAGAGTTAAGTTCACTTACAGAAGAAGCCTGGATAGATATTTCAGAATTCTAGTAACTCAGTTATTACAGAGGATCCATCCTTGTTCAGTAAAATAGCAAATAAAACTGATTTTGAAGGAAGAAATTTGTTGCCATTTTCAATTTTTTTGTACTTCCTGCTTATGGTAGACATGATTCACAGGTGATTTAAAAGATGTTTGTATGTGTGGAGCAGCAGGTTAGGTTCTGAATAAACTATGTGCTCAGAGAACTATCACTCTTACTTCTGGCTCTGATTGTCCACTAAACACGTTTTATAAAGTGCTTGGGAGTTGGTCTCATGTGAAAATTGATAGAGCCAGAAGAAAAACAGTGTATTGATTTTAAAAGGAGGGTACAATACAAGACTGAAATCTTAATAATGTCAGAAGATGAATACTACTTTTATTTCAGATTCCCCTAGTAAGAAAAGAAGTGAGAAAGGGGAAACATCCACTAGCAATATGGGAAGTCAAAAAGAGCAAAATCGCGTTCATGCAAAGAGCTCAAAGGAGACAACTAGACTTTGTTCTAAATAAAACATGAGATCCTCACAGGCAGGCACATTAGAAAAGACTACTGATCAATTAACTAGGACCAAACACCAGAGCAAGTACACGAGTTCCCTAGGTATATCTGAATTTCAAAAATAAAAAGATGTTCTCAAGTTGAACTATAATTCAAAGTTATTTTTGAAGTTTTCGTATTTGAAGATAATAGCCCACTATGATTGAGGAGATGAAACAGTACTTTGAAAAACACACTCTTCTCTCCTTTGAAGCAGACTTTGTGCATTGCTGGAAAAGATGCAACTGAAAATCATGGAATTGGTGTAGAGATGAGTCATCATTTGATGTCATTTTGTTAGCCTGAGGCAGGTCACATTAAGCTCTACAAGGATCAACTTTTTCCCTCCCATATCGGTCTTGCCTTTGGTCCTATTCTAAGTACATGAGGCAGTGCATTTCAAACTTTTTTTTTTTTACATCATTCACAGTAATAATTACCTTGTGATCCAGAATGTACACACATTCACATACATATGTACCTATAACTGAGACTAAAGTTTTAGGAAACAGTATCTACCCTAACCATGTATTATACCCTCTCTTTACCTTTTTTCTATTCTGTTCCCTTCTAGTCTATTCTGTTCAATTCTATTTCTTTCATTTTTAATGCTGACTGTGGCTCAGTAAATGGATTTTGTAACTCTTTAAAAGATAGTCGACCAATACTTTAAATACTACTGCACTAGGGGTACTGCCTGGTCCTTTTGAAGTTAATTTCATTGCCTCTCCTATGAAATGCTCAAATTTTCATTCAATAAATCCATCTGATTTGAGTTCTTATCTATCTGGAGATTTGTTTATATTTCTATACATTCATTCTTTATTAATCTTTTATACAAACAATCTTTATTATGTCAAATATGATTTCGATATGTCAAATACTCCAGGCAAAGAAATGAAGGATACAATGGAAAACCACATAAAATGGTGCTACTTTCAAGGAGTTTAATGTTAAAAAAAAATAGCAATTTAAAAAATAACCTCATAAAGTCAAAAAATTATAATTGCCACAAAGAAAACCTACAAAATTTAGTGATAAAAATAGAAATAACATGAGACTTACTTAGAGTGGTCAAAGAAGGATTTTCTGCAAAGATGATATCTGCACAAAACCCTATGCTGAACTATTAGTTGCACCCCAATAATTGGATTTCTCCTTTTCCACTTTAATGTGGTCTTAACTAATGCCATAGTTCCTCAAAAAAATATTCTCTCAGCTTCCTTGGCAGCTAAGAGTAGCTGAGCAACTAAATTCTAGTCAATGGGATGTAAGCAGAAGTGATCTGTGTCATTTCTGGGTATTGTATTATTACTACTATTATTATTATTGTAAGAACACCCAACAGGAGATCTACCCTCTTGAATGTTTACATGCATAATACAGTACAATGTATCATAGTGCCAACTAGTTAGGACATGGCACATATTGGGACTTGGACTCAGAAAAATAAGTGATGTGTGACAATTGTTGAGCTGCCTACCAAACCTGGATCACCAATCCCTTTGGGCTCTCACATGAAAAAGAAATAAACTTTCATATTATTAAGTCATAGTATTATAGACTCTCTTTGTTCTGTCCCCAAAATAAAATAGTGAGGGAACTTAAAGATGAAAGGAACTAGCCATTTGAAGAATGGGGTCCTAAGTTTTGACTGAAGAGTAAAGATGTGAAAAGCAGAGGAAACAGTATGTACAAAGCCCCAAAGGTAGGGAAGATTTTCTAGTATTCCAGGAAACAAAAGGAGGCTGCTATGCCTGGAGTATAACAGATGAGTAAAGAATGGAACAAGGTGAGATTGAATGAGATGGATGAAAAAAAAAAAAAAAAAAAAAACGAGAACAGTGTTTTTTGTTTTGTTTTGTTTTTTATTATTTATTATTTTATTTATTTTTATTATTTTATTCTACTCAAAATTGTATGTAAATAAGTATTCTAAATGTATTGCAAAGCAGTTCGTACATACTAGAGACTTTTCCACCTCCATTTCCTTAGAACAGTGTTTTGAATATGTATGATAATAATTTTGTCAAGGTTGATTGGGAAGACTCCATGGTACCGTGTATTAAACATCTCAAACACTGCCTGGTGTATATTAGGTGCTTGGTTCTTATTAGTACTTTTTCTCTCCCTTCTTTGGTTTACTCTGAATTTCCAAACAATCTTCTGCTTCTTCCCTTTTTAAAGACTTGGCAGAGAATTTCTATAGCAGTTTAAACTTTGTCTTGAGAACTGGCTTCTCTCTTGAATTGATTAAATGATTGACTTCCAAAACCACATGAGACAGACACATGTCTTTGTCCTGGATGAAGGTTAATATTTTCCCTAATTCTATATAGAGGATGTTCTTGGGTGTTCTTACAATAATAATAATAGTAGTAATAATATAATACCCAGAAATGACACAGATCACTTCTGCTTACATCCCATTGACTAGAATTTAGTTGCTCAGCTACTCTTAGCTGCCAAGGAAGCTGAGAGAATATTTTTTTGAGGAACTATGGCATTAGTTAAGACCACATTAAAATGGAAAAGGAGGAATCCAATTACTGGGGTGCAACTAATAGTTCAGCATAGGGTTTTATGCAGATATCATCTTTGCAGAAAAATCCATAGAGATGTTGTACATTTTATTTGCACTAATTTTTGTAAGTAGTCACATCATTGCTTTACTGACTATTTAGATCAATTAATGTCAACGTTCATTTTTGTTTTATTGTTATGAAGTAAAATTAGTTCTTCCCCAGTCAGCTCAAACCACAAACAATATAATCCAATTTACTTTCACTTTCATAGCTTATTTCAGCTGTCTTTTATGTTAAACCTGTCAGTACATCAACTTTAATATTTAATACTTTACTTTAATATCTGCAAGCAAAATGTTCTGCTTTTATTTTAATGTCAGTATGTCCAGCTTGTATAGGTCTTTAAAATGATTTGCTGCACATCCTACTGGCATGCAGAGATGAAAAAAAATTTTAATAATAATAAAACAAAATCTGTTTTCATTGATAGAAATTTCCAGCTGTTTTCTCAAAAACTATCAAATGTAATGAAAGGAGTATGACGGATTTAAACACAAAGATTGCCTAATTAGCTGGATACATTTGAAATTATACCACTATGTTTGTAGACATGAGGCAAACCAGGCTGCTATTTTCAACGAGGATGAAATTTTAGGAGCACTGTAATTTACCTTCTATTATTTTTAGCAGTGGTTATATGAGAACTAACCACAGGGCTCAAATTTCTCAGCATTCTAGAAAGATTTTTTTCACATTTTCCTTTAATGTACTAATGAAAATCTACAGCAAACATGAATAGATGCACTGAATAAATTCTTTGGGAGGGAGTAACAAAATAAAAATTATTTAGGCAATTTGAATGGAACCTGATCCTTAACTTTAAATGATGACCATTATTCCACTGAACTAAAGCAAAAACAGCACAACAGTGACTTCTCTCTGACAAACCACTCAACTGAGCCATCTACTCTAAAGGTCTAACACAGCTCATAAACTCTATGAATAGATACAGGCAGAAAAAGCAGGATGTAGCATTTTGGATGACTGGGCCATTGATTAAGCCTCAAATTTAACCTTGTCACCTAAAAAAACAAAAACAAAAACAAAAAAAAACAGTTACTAAATTCTTCTCCAGAGTAACAGCAGGGATATTTTTATGGAAATAACTTCTAGTCATAGTATTCTGCCACACAGAATCTTCCAGAAATGAATCATTCTATAAAATTGAGCTTTGCTGATAAGCTTATATTTAGCACATTTGATTCTGAACCTTATGATCTTTCTTAAAGAGAACATATAAACCAGAATTTACTCTTCACTGATGATTCAATAACTCCACCATTTTGAAAAACAATCATCCTGCCCTCTTATAACATAGAGATATCCTCAAAGGCTATTGAGCCTGACCCACACTAAATAACATTGGATGACCCTGAGTCTTGTATTTTTGAGTCGTTGCATACCTGATTTCATTATGTCCCTTTACTTACCAACTGGCCCTGCTTTGTTGCTCTCTGAAAGACAGTTCGATGTGGTTTTAGAGTCCTGCAAAACACATTTTGAACCTCTATGCCTTAGTAGCAACAGGGCTTCAAACAACTTCCTTACCTTTCTGGGCTTAAGTTTTTTCGTATACAAAATATTATACCATTAATATGAAAAAATATGATGAATATCCAGAATAATTCTTGCTCTAAAGTTTATTTTCCTATTTTTATATACAGTTTCCATTCAGAATTTTTTAGTAACGTGAGGTAGCAAATATCATTTCCATGAATATTGCTGTAATTTCAGGTAAAGGCAAAGAAATATGTTTTAGTTAGTCAAAATAGTGTAACTGCATATAAAATTTAATTTTAATTTAATCTCTGAAATACAAGACTATGAGGGCCAGAGAAATTTAAAAGCTTTCTTAAAGTCAAACAGCTAATGGCAGAATCTACAGGTACCAGGTCTTTCTCATAATCTAATTTCAGTGCTTTCTGTCTACATCACACTAAATTCATAGCCTCAACATTTGTATTTGAAAGCCTAGATGTAAGGCTTGCATCTTGGTACCACTCTCAATGGGTCAAAGTAAAAAATTTAATTATACACAAGATCCTGGGGGAAAGTTGGTACCATCAGATCCAGAGTCTTCTATCCTTCCAACAGAGGCAGATTCTTTAAACTGAGTTCGTAGGTCTGAATTCTTGTCCTGGTTCTGCTGTTTACTCTCTGTGTGAGCTAGGGTTAGTTGATGAATTTCTCTGGGCTTCCATTTCCTCATCAGTCATAAATGGCAGCTGAATTAGATAAAAGGCTCCTTTCCAGTTCCAGAATCCTTTAATTTTACTGTAATGATCCACATGCGAGGGTTGCCTAAATATCCATACCAATTTCCTTAATGTCTCACTTAGTCTCTAACAGTGTCACCCAGTGAATTTTAACAATTGAACATGAATATTGCATGCAGCACTTCTTTGTCTACTCTCTTCAATACAGAGAATAGCATCATATTATTGGTCTGGTTATTTATGCTGAAAAAGTGTGGCTATGATCACATGTTACCAAGTGCCTACTTTTGGACTTACCAGGAAGCTTAATATCTAAAACAATTAAGAGCTAGTACAATTTCACTCATAAAGAGATAATTAACTCCTAATTTAGCACTTGACGTAACTCTGGAATATTCATACACTGTGATTAATGAGTGGAGTGATTGATATGCTTTGTTTGATGATTATCAAATATGTTTGTCAGCAACAGTGTTCATTCCTTCCATTTTTTTAAAGATAGGAGTATTTGAGCAGCAATGTTTATCATGTCTTTGAAATTTTAGGCACACACATAGCTATAATTTTCTAGGTTTATGTCTATAGGGGACATGACCAACAACTGTTTTAAATAGAATCTCCTCAATAGTAAGGAAAATTCTTTTCTACTGAATTTAAGAATCTAGTATTTGGGATCCACTTTTCAAAATATTTCTTCAGCATCAACAAACATAAAGTTAGAGACTTAGGTCAAAATGCCTAGCCTTATCTGGGTTTGAATCCCACTCATACCACTTGCACACTGACTGACATGAAGCAAGTTACTTATATTTCATATGCCCTGGTTTTTCCATTTGTAAAATGGAGATAATGGTACTTCCTCACAGGACATGAGGGGATTAAATACAGAAATGTGTGCAAGATTAGAAAAGTACCTTGCATAACAGAGTGCCAAAAAATGTTAATTGTAGATGTTGTTGTAGTGCTGTTATTCAGGTCTTCTGTTGTTGATATTGAGGGTCTTTTTATAACCTGGTTTGTTAGTTAATACCAGCACTACAGCAAATGGTCTATTCCCTTCATCTTATCTTCTTGGGTTCAGATTTTGACTTGGCCACTTACTGATTATGTGAAGTCAGTGAAGATTTTTAACCACTCTATTTCAGTTCCTCCATTAGCCAAATGTGCATGGTAATAATAGCATGTACTTCCTAGGGCTACTATAAGGACCAGATGGGTTTGTATTTAGTGTATAGTAAACTTTCAGTAGGGTTAGCTATTTTAATCAATATTATTGTTAGTGATAGTATGAGCAAAGTACATGATATTTGTCCCTAAACTTCATGGATTTTACTAGACAGTCTTGATATAAAAGTTCTGTCCCATCATCCTCTTAAATGTCATGCCAGGTGTCATTGTATCCTGTTCAAAAAATATGGGAGCTACATTTCTAGCTATTGTCCAATGGGAAATAGAGATTTTCTTCAGTCACACTGTAATTGGGCTGGGCAGCAAAGCTCACACTGGGACCCTCTAAGAAAGAATCCATTGCCAAGCTTATTGGACCTTCTTGTCAGATGAAAAGCAAGTTTGTCACTAAAATGCCAAGAGGAAGTCATTTTTTTCTTACCCTGAGTTTATGATGTCCCTAACTTCACTTCTTAGGTCTACCAACACCAACTTTTTAAAATCCCCTTAGAACAGGAAATTTACCCAAGCTTTGGTGGAAAAAAAAGAGAGAGAGAGACCTCAAAAGTTAACGTAGTATCTCTAAAAGAAGGAGGCTGCCTTTTGTTTAGGCTAATGAGAAACCATGATTCAAATACAGTGATTACTTATATCGTCTCACGTAGGGCACATTTTACCCATAATAGGCCACAAGGTAACATGTCCTCAGATCCAGAAAGGGAGAGATTAATAGAATCTGAGGCTCATATATCCTTTTTTTTAAAAAAAGATTTTATTTATTTATTTGACAGAGAGAGAGACAGCGAGAGAGGTAACACAAGCAGGGGGAGTGGGAGAAGGAGAAGCAGGCTTCCCGCCGAGCAGGTAGCCTGATGCAGGGCTCAATCCCAGGACCCTGGGATCATGACCTGAGCTGAAGGCAGTCGCTTAACCAACTGAGTCACCCAGGGGCCCCTGAGGCTCATATTTCTTGACAAACATCAGAGCTGCTGATGAATCTCAAGGTCTCGTGTGAGTTTTGCAGTGAGTTTGTTGTAAAGATAAAAATGTATTTACTGCCTCTGGAGAAGAGGACAATAAATACATTAACTAATTAACCTACTTTACCTCTAATTCTGTCTGAAGGCAAGTTTAACTAGCACAATGAGATGGTTTGGGTTCTAATTTTCTCCCAGGATTGTTTGGTCTAAGAAATCTCTTAGAGACTTCTTGAGAGGAGGGAAAGATGGTGGAGGAGTAGAGGACCCTATTTCAACTGGTCCCCAGAATTGAGCTGGATATCTACCAGACCACTCTGAGCACCCACAAAACCAGCCTGAGATGTAAGAAGATCTGGATCTTTACAAACAGAATATTGCAGGCGGTTGGTTTTGAGGTATGAAGCAGGGAGCCATGATTCTGTGGGCAGATACCAGAGGATAAATGGCAGCGGGAGGGTGCCTGGCTGTGGGGATCCTACACCACCGGTGAGCGACAGCCTCGCGCACTTGGATGGACACAGACTCACAGACCTGTAGCGGCGGGGAAAGGACTCTAGGGCAGCCCCCGGGGCGGAAACCCGGAGCGGTGGGGTCACGGGGGTGAACTGGGAGCAGCTGGCAGTTTTAGAAGCACAAAGGGCAGAGACGTGCCCCGACCTGGGGGCAGGACTGGGGGCACTGCAGAGGGGTGCACAACCCAGGACGCTGCAGTTTATAGCAGCATGGACAGACACGGAGACAATGTGGCCTGGAGAGCTCACTGAAGAACAGACTGTGATCTCTCTGCTCTGAGGCAGAGGGTTGGAAATGGTCTCTTCTGCTCTGACTCGTGGAAGAGACGCGGAAAGCCACCAGGGAAAGCCACCAGAGAACAAAAGCCCCCAAAACTGACTCCCGCTGAGCCCATCCCCCACCACAGGGGGGCAGGGCAACTCTGCCCAAACAGGGTTGACTGAGTTACAGCGTGGCAGGCCCCTCCCCCAGAAGACAGGCTGGGAAAACAGGAGGCAAGCAACCCTAAGGTCCCAAGAAAACAGGTGCATCTTGCTTCGGTTCTGGTCAATAATTTGGACTCTATACATTCCCTCCAACATCCATCAACAGAATGACTAGGAGGAGGAGCACCCCAAATAGAAAAGACTCAGAGATTATGACTTATGCTGCAGATTTACAAATGGATGCAGATATAACCAAGATGTCAGAGATGGAATTCAGGCTAGCAATTGTGAAGACAATGGCTAGAATGGAGAAATCAATTAATGGCAACATAGAATCTCTAAGGGCAGAAATGAAAGGTGAATTGGCAGAACTTAAAAATGCTATCAATGAGATCCAACCCAATCTAGATAATCTAACAGCTAGGGTAACTGAGGCAGAAGAGCGAATAAGCGACCTGGAAGACAATATAATAGATAAAAAGGGAAAAGAGGAAGTCAGGGAAAAACAACTCAGAATCCATGAAAATAGAATCAGAGATATAAGTGACACCATGAAGCGTTCCAATGTCAGAATAATCAGAATCCCAGAGGGAGTGGAGAGAGAGAGAGGACTAGAAGATGTATTTGAGCAAATCGTAGCTGAGAACTTCCCTAATCTGGGGAATGAAACAAACATTCAAGTCCTAGAGCAGAGAGGACCCCTCCTAAGATCAAGGAAAACAGGCCAACACCCCGGCATATAGTAGTAAAACTTGCAAATCTTAGAACCAAGGAAACCACCTTAAGGGCAGTTAGGGGGAAGACATTCCTTACTTACAGAGGGAGGAACATCAGAACAACGTCAGACCTATCCACGGAGACCTGGCAAGCCAGAAAGGCCTGGCAAGACATATTCAGGGTACTAAATGAGAAGAACATGCAGCCAAGAATACTTTATCCGGCAAGGCTGTCATTTAGAATGGATGGAGAGATGCAGAGCTTCCATGACTGGCAGAAACTGAAAGAATATGTGACCACTAAGCCGGCCCTGCAAGAAATATTAAGGGGGGTTCTATAAAAGGAGAAAGACCCCAAGAGTGATATACAACAGAAATTTACAGGGACAATCTATAAAAACAATGTCTTCACAGGCAACATGATGACAATTAATTCATATCTTTCAATAATCACTCTCAATGTGAATGGCCTAAACGCTCCCATAAAACGGCACAGGGTTGCAGATTGGATAAAAAGACAGGACCCATCCATATGCTGTCTACAAGAGACTCATTTTGAACCTAAAGATACATCCAGACTGAAAGTGATGGGATGGAGATCCATCTTCCATGCCAGCGGACCTCAAAAGAAAGCTGGGGTAGCAATTCTTATATCAGACAAATTAGATTTTAAACTAAAGTCTGTACTTAGAGACACAGAAGGACACTATATCATTCTTAAAGGGTCTATCCAACAAGTAGATCTACCAATTGTAAATATCTATGCCCCCAACATGGGAGCAGCCATCTACTAAAGCCAACTGTTAACCAAAATAAAGAGTCATATTGATAACAATACGTTAATTGTAGGAGACCTCAATACTCCACTCTTAGCAATGGACAGATCCTCTAAGCAGAAAATCAACAAGGAAACAAGAGCTTTGAATGATACATTGGACCAGATGGACCTCATAGATGTTTACAGAACATTCCACCCTAAAACAACAGAATACTCATTCTTCTCGAGCGCACATGGAACTTTCTCCAGAATAGACCACATACTGGGTCACAAATCAGGTCTCAACTGATACCAAAAGATTGAGATTATTCCCTGCATATTCTCAGACCACAATGCTTTAAAACTGGAACTCAATCACAAGGAAAAAATTGGCAGAAATTCAAACACTTGGAAGCTAAAGACCACTCTGCTCAAGAATGTTTGGGTCAACCAGGAAATCAAAGAAGAACTTAAACAATTCATGGAAATCAATGAGAATGAAAACACATTGGTCCAAAACCTATGGGATACTGCAAAGGTGGTCCTAAGGGGGAAATACATAGCCATCCAAGCCTCACTCAAAAAAACAGAAAAATCCCGAATTCACCAACTAACTCTACACCTTAAAGAGCTAGAGAAAAAGCAACAAATGATGCCTAAGCCACGCATTAGAAGAGAAATAATTAAAATTAGAGCAGAAATCAATGAATTAGAAACCAGAAACACAGTAGATCAGATCAACGAAACTAGAAGTTGGTTCTTTGAAAGAATTAATAAGATCAATAAACCACTGGCCAGACTTATCCAGAAGAAAAGAGAAAGGACCCAAATTAATAAAATTATGAATGAAAGGGGAGAGATCATGACTAACACCAAGGAAATAGAAACAATTATTAGAAATTATTATCAACAACTAGATGCCAATAAACTGAGCAATCTGCATGAAATGGAGGCCTTCCTGGAAACCTATAAGCTGCCAAGACTGAAACAGGAAGAAATTGACAACCTGAATAGGCCAATAACCAGTAACGAGATTGAAGCAGTGATCAAAAACCTCCCAAAAAACAAGAGTCCAGGGCCTGATGGATTCCCTGGGGAATTCTACCAAACATTCAAAGAAGAAATAATACCTATTCTACTGAAGTTGTTTCAAAAAATAGAAACAGAAGGAAAACTTCCAAACTCATTCTATGAGGCCAGTATTACCTTAATCCCCAAACCAGGCAAAGACCCCATCAAAAAGGAGAATTTCAGACCAATATCCCTGATGAACATGGATTCCAAAATCCTCAACAAAATCCTAGCTAATAGGATCCAACAATACATTAAAAGGATCATCCACCACGACCAAGTGGGATTTATCTCCGGGATGCAGGGGTGGTTCAACATTTGCAAATCAATCAATATGATAGAACACATTAATAAGAGGAGGGAGAAGAACCATACGGTCCCCTCAATTGATGCAGAAAAAGCATTTGACAAAATACAACATCCTTTCCTGATTAAAACTCTTCAGAGTATAGGGATAGAGGGAACATTCCTCAAGTTCATAAAATCCATATGTGAAAAACCCACTGTGAATATCATCCTCAATGGGGAAAAGCTGAGAGCCTTTCCCTTAAGATCAGGAACACCTCAAGGATGCCCACTCTTGCCAACATAGTACTAGAAGTCCTAGCAACAGCAATCAGACAACAAAAAGAAATAAAATGTATTCAAATTGGCAAAGAAGAAGTCAAATTCTCTCTTTTCACAGACGACATGATACTTTATGTGGAAAACCAAAAGACTCCACCCCCAAATTACTAGAATTCATCCAGCAATTCAGTAATGTGGCAGGATACAAAATCAATGCACAGAAATCAGTTGCTTTCTTATACACTAACAATGCAATTGTAGAAAGAGAAATTAGAGAAATGATTCCATTTACAATAGCACCCAAAACCATAAGATACCTCGGAATAAACCTAACCAAAGAGGTAAAGGATCTATACTCTAGGAACTACAGAACACTCATGAAAGAAATTGAAGAAGACACAAAAAGTTGGAAAAATATTCCATGCTCATGGATTGGAAGAATAAACATTGTTAAAATGTCTATGCTACCCAAAGCAATCTATACCTTCAACGCCATCCCAATCAAAATTCCAATGACACTTTTCAAAGTGCTGGAACAAACAATTCTAAAATTTGTATGGAATCAGAAAAGACCCCTAATCGCCAAGGAAATGTTGAAGAAGAAAAACAAAGCTGGGGACATCACATTGCCCGATTTTAAGCTACATTACAAAGCTGTGATCACCAAGACAGCATGATAGTGGCACAAAAACAGACATATAGACCAATGGAACAGAATAGAGAACCCAGGTATGGCCCCTCAACTCTATGGTCAAATAATCTTTGACAAAGCAGGAATAAACACGCACTGGAAAAAAGACAGTCTCTTCAATAAATGGTGCTGGGAAAATTGGACAGCCACATGCAGAAGAATGAAACTCGACCATTCTCTAACACCATTCACAAAGATAAACTCAAAGTGGATGAAAGACCTCAATGTAAGACAGGAATCCATCCAAATCCTAGAGGAGAACATAGGCAGTAACCTCTTTGACATCTCCCACAGCAACTTTTCAAGATACATCTCCAAAAGCTAGTGAAACAAAAGCAAAAATGAACTTTTGGGACTTCATCAAGATGAAAAGCTTCTGCACAGCAAAGGAAACAGTCAACAAAACAAAGAGGCAACCCACAGAATGGGAGAAGATATTTGCAAATGACACTACACATAAAGGGCTGGTATCCAAGATCTATAAAGAACTTCTCAAACTCAACACCCAAAAAACAAATAATCAAGTCAAAAAGTGGGCAGAAGATATGAAAAGACACTTCTCTGAAGAAGACATTCAAATGGCTAACAGACACATGAAAAAATGTTCATCATCATTAGCCATCAGGGAAATCCAAATCAAAACCACATTGAGAAACCACCTTATACCAGTTAGAATGGCAAAAATGGACAGGGAAAGAAATAACAAATGTTGGAGAGGTTGTGGAGAAAGGGGAACCCTCTTACACTGTTGGTGGGAATGCAAGTTGGTACAGCCACTTTGGAAAACAGTGTGGAGGTGCCTCAAAAATTTAAAAATAGAGCTACCATATGACCCAGCAATTGCACTACTGGGTATTTACCCCAAAGACACAGATGTAGTGAAAAGAAGGGCCATATGCACCCCAATGTTCATAGCAGCAACGTCCACAATAGCCAAACTGTGGAAAGAGCCGAGATGCCCTTCAACAGATGAATGGATAAAGAAGATGTGGTCCATATATACAATGGAATACTACTCAGCCCTCAGAAAGGATGAATACCCAACTTTTACATCAACATGGATGGGACTGGAGGAGATTATGCTAAGTGAAATAAGTCAAGCAGATAAAGTCAATTATCATATGGTTTCACTTGTTTGCGGAACATAAGGAATAGCATGGAGGACATTAGGAGAAGGAAGGGAAAAATGGGCGGGGGGGAATTGGAGGGAGAGATGAACCATGAGAGACTATGGACTCTGAGAAACAAGCAGGGTTTTAGAGGGGAGGGGAGAGGGGGGATTGGTTAGCCCGGTGATGGGTATTAAGGAGGGCACATACTGCATGGAGCACTGGGTGTTATACGAAAACAATGGATCGTGGATCACCACATCAAAAATCAATGATGTATTGTATGGTGACTAACATAACATAATAAAATTTAAAAAAAAAAAAAGAAATCTCTTACAGCTAAGAAAAGTCAAGAGGACACACTTGACTTAACCTGCTGCCGTGGCGGGGGTTCGAAGTAACTGAAGGGGGGCGCCTGGGTGGCTCAGATGGTTAAGCATCTGCCTTCAGCTCAGGTCATGATCCCAGGGTCCTGGGATCGAGCCCCACATCGGGCTCCTGGCTCAGCGAGGAGCCTGCTTCTCCCTCTCCCTCTGCCTCTCTCCCTGCTCATGCTTTCTCTCTCTCTCTCTCTGTATCTCTGTGTCTCAAATGAATAAATAAAATCTTTAAAAAAAAAAGAAGAAGAAGTAACTGAAGGCATTTGGCCTTTCTTTTGACCATATGGACCTCCTAAGCCACTCTGCCGATCCACAGTCAGGGAATGTTTCCTCACCTGTCCATAGCAGCAGGCTTTCTACGTTCTCATCCCTGGGTCTATAGCAAAGTTAGTGGGCCTGACTTTGTCTAATCCATGCACACCCTTTGTATTTAACTGACATATTTTTTCGAGCACACAAGTGGAATGTAAAGTCTTAAAACAAGACCAAAATATTAAATTCGTTCTGCTAATGTTTACTGAGCTACTTCTGTGAGCAAAGCACTTTGTGTAATGGAAAGCAAAGTATAATGATTGCCATAGAGTGAATCAAAACTATAACAAAAATCCTGAATGGAGAAGCTGTAATTATTTGCAGTCCTGACTTGTGTTGTTAAGAAATGGTTGTCTAAGGAGCAGAGAGGCTCAGAGAACTTGTATAAGCTGCTTCAACTTCAAATCCTAGTTCCAACACTTAGTTGTGTGACCATGAAGAAGTTACTTAACCTCTCTGACCCCTGGCTTCATTACCTTAAATCTGGGGATAACATTACAAACTAACTCATAGGGTTACTGTGAGAACTGACTGCAGTAAGAATGAAAAGCACTTAGCATACATTATTATTATCGCCTAAAGGAAGGCAGATCTGATTGCTCTAACCCGGTAATCAGCATGGATCAACCACATAACCCGTGTGCCTTAGCCTCCTCATCAGTCTGAAGAGCTAAGGATATTCGCCAACTGTTTATCTCTCAATTTATGTTTTGCATCCTTGTAATAACATTGGGGTTTTGAAAAACCTGACCCATATTCCAAATGAAAAGTGCTGTTTGTATCATTTCCTCAGGAAGGAAACCCAGCAAATTAACTAAATTCGTATAGCTGAGTACCCTAAGCCACGTGCTTGTCAAACCATCCCTGGTGATTTGGGAGAGGTAAGATCATTACTTAGGGGAACTCGGAATGTGTTTTTCATTAATGTGCTCATTGCATTTGATTAGCAAACAGGCATTGTGTTTCCCCGTTATTAATGGTTGGCTAAGGAAATGTGGCACCTCTGAAAGCTGCCTTTTATTAAGTACTCTTAACATCACTCAGAGACTGACGAGAAGGAAAGCAAGTAATAGGTAGTAAGTCTACCCCGACCATGAACCTAAACACATACAAGTTGTCATTTAGCTTTCACTAAATTTGAATGAAGTCAAACCCTAGTAGGTACAGAAACCACATGTCCCCAGATTGTCCATAACATTTGCAATTTCAAATATTCTGTCCTGTTGTCCCCATGAGGTCATTCATATTTGTCAGACAACAGAACTGCTTTTTGGTTCAGAAAATATGAGAACTATATTTCTATGCAACCTGATACACACAGAGAAACAGTTGGTCCTGTTTCATCTGCAGCCTTGAACACCAGTAATTTTCATTCACTGCTGTACGGTTGATGTCAAAAAAAAAACCCACAAAGATTGAAATTTTAAAGCCTGGCCAAGCATGGATATAGCAATGGAGCAGAAACCTTTGTTTCTGTGACCTTTGGAATAGATTAAATGCACTTTCCAAAAGCTTTCTAAAGTATCTGGTGGGAGAGAAAATCAAAAAGATGCAAGCACTATGCAAGAGTTTCTATGAAGTGGCCACTTTTTAATCCTTTTCTTGTGAACTGACTAGAAGTGAAAATGTGACCCTTTGATTTCCTGTCAGCAGACCAGGGTTTCAAAGCTTCTGTCTTCTTGTGGACTTAAGGCCAGTGGTGACACCAAATAACCCAATGGGATGTAGCACTTTATTAGAGCTGTTAACCTCCAGATGACTCATCAGAAAGCTGTTTCTTTAAGCCACCTAGAGAGACAGCTGGTCATTTCCTGAGGCAATGGGGAACCTGGCCAAACCCCAGCCATGACTCCAAAGGCTTTGGTTCATCAGATGCTAAACCAATGAGAGCCGTTGTAGAGGTAAGGAGATATATTTGTTCTTAAAGGACAGAGAGCTGCCTGTCACTTGAACAGATGTAGTATGCCAACTTACACACTATTTGGATACGGAAGAGCACCAAAATGTCATTATATTCTGAAGTAAGTGATTTTTGCAACGTTGATTAGGCTTCTCTGATGCCCAGTCCTTGACTTCAGATGATCACTAATATTCATGTCTATTCCAAACTGAACTACTCATTCAAAGAAAAATGAAGCTGCTCAATTTCATCAACTTTTTTTTTTCCATTTTTGGGAGACAGGAAAAAAAACCAATTTAGAATGACGAGACATATGTGTCTTAGCATGTTAAAGTATATTTTAATATCTTCAAAAGTGGGACATCATTGCTTAAGAATTCTCCTAAAAATGAAATAAGAAGTTTAGTGTTCAGGAGACTTCTATCTGCTGAGAAAATGAGGAATTGATGGTATTTGTGATATACATTTGTTTAATTGTATACTAAAAGGTTTTATTTTTTTCAGAGTGATACAAATGCTAAGGAAGCTTAAATGGAAACCAGTGAAGACTTCAAAGTTTAATCAAGTTATGTCAGTTTTGTTTTGCATAATCCACAATAGGACTAATCAAACAGCTATATATCCATTTTCCTATATTTGAGGTTGGAGTAAAAGGAAAGTCAGAATTCATATTAACTTGAAGAAAATTATTTGTGGAATACAAAAAGAAGAAATCTTTTCGAGGAGGGGGATTTTTTTTTTATTCAAACAATTTTTTAAGAGCAGGTTTAGGTTCAAAATGCAATTGAGGAGGAGGTACAGAGATTTCCCATATCCCCTTCCCAGACACATGCATAGCCTCTGCCACTCTCAATATCCTGCACCAGAGTGGAACATTCGTTACCACTAATGACCCCGCATTGATACATCACTATCACTCTCCGTAGTTTACATCATGGTTCACTCTTGGAAGTGTACCTTCTATGGGTTTGGACACATGGATAATGATAAGTATCCATCATTATGGTGTTGCACAAAGTACTTCCACTACTCTAAAAATCTTTGGTTCCACATATTCATCCCTCCTCCAACCCTCCAACTCCTTCAACCACTGCAAAGAAGGAATCTTAAAGAGCTGGTTAGAATTTTGTGCAGACTACTAGTAAAACCATAATCAAGGTAAGTTGTTAATTCTTTTAAAAATTCAGTGTCTATTTTACTTTACTGAATCTATAGCTCCCAGATTATTCCATTTAGGAATTAATATTATGACTCACCTACTATCCCCGTTGTTGCAGGTGGTGGATTTTCCATGTCCTAGGCTATTTGACCAAGTCTGTTTCTAATCTGTTAGAATGTGAAAGAACTTTCCTAGACCAGTAACTAAGCTACCATTCCATTTACTACTGGTTCTATTCTGACCTGGAATTTCAGTTCTTGCAAGTAGACTCTTGTTCTGTTTTCTTTTCTGTCCCTGAGCCTTATCTGGACCTTTGTTTTCCTTACCTCAGATTCAGTCCTATTTTTACTAATATAGTGAGTTGAATAATGGACAAAAAATAGTTATGTCTAAGTCTGACCCCTCCTCCAATACCTGTGAATCAACCTTATTTGGAATTAGTGTCTCTCCAGATGTAATTAAGAATCTCAAGATTAGGTCATCCTGAATTTAGGGTGGGCCCTAAATCCAATGACTGGTTAAAAAAAAAAGAAGAAGAAGAAGAGGGAGATTTGAAACACAGAGAGACACAGGAGAATAACAGAGAGAAAGGCCATGTGAAGGCCAAAACAGAGATTAGAGTGATCCATCTAAAAGTCAAGGAATGTCAAGGATTGCCAGGAGCCACGAGCAGCTAGGAGAACCACAAGGAACAGATTCTTCCCCAGAGCTTCCAAAGGGAACCAATCCTGCTGACACCTTCAATTCAGACTTCTGGCCTCCAGACTCTGAAAGAATAAATTTCTGTTGTTTTAAGTCACCATGTTTGTGGTAATTTGTTATGGCAATCCTAGGAAATTAATATAACAAATCACTGTGAGGATTGAAGTCTTCCTGTGAACTCTTCACTTTCAATTGGGACATGGTACCTTAAGAGCTGCCTAATATTAACCACAGCATATGTATCTTTTCCTATTTTCTGCTCACACACTTGGCTTGCTTGCCTCCACTACACATACCTGCTAGCCCATTCTGGGCCTCATACATCAACATATCCTATTCTGGGCATCATGTTCTGCCAGACAGCGATGATTTCTACTGGGTCTATTGCCCAATGGTTCAGTCCTACTGAGAGGTAGTTTTTCCTCAAGGAAGGAAAACACAACCTAATTATGATACAGGCAATTTCTGGAAAAACTTGAAAGTCATGGTACTTTGCCCTAAGGGTTTTGCAAAGGTATGGCTATTAAGGGGGAAAAAAAAGTTGAGGTTGAAGATACCACTATTGTAGTAAGTTGAAAATGGGATTCTTTCTTTTTTTTTTTTTTAAATGTAAGTGGATTTGGTTTTTTTGTTTGTTTGTTTGTTTTAAGATTTTATTTATTTATTTGACACAGAGAGAGAGACAGCGAGAGAGAGAACACAAGCAGGGGGAGTGGGAGAGGGAGAAGCAGGCTTCCCGCTGAGCAGGGAGCCTGATGCAGGGCTTGATCCCAGGACCCTGGGATCATGACCTGAGCCGAAGGCAGATGCTTAACGACTGAGCCACCCAGGCACCCCTGGGACTCTTTCTAAACTGGCCTTTCACAAGCCTAGGTAAAAGAAAATGGAGCTCTTTCTACTTCATCCATGTCATCAGTAAACTTGCTCCTTGTGGGAGGCTGATGCTCTTCCAGAGTTTATCGACAAGTGGTACTTCCACAGCCCTCGGGAGTGGGACAAGGAGACACCTCATGGTTCACGTTCCTCCAACATTCACTGATGGTCTGATATAAGTGAGGCATTGTTCTGAAACTGGAATAGAGCTTTGAACAAAAATGTCTAGAGACTCCATCTTGATGGAGTTTATACTCATAAGAGAGAAGATGCTCACAGCCATTTTCTTCATAAGAATTAGCTCAATAAAAGATAGCAATAGCTTATTGAGCCTGTGAGGTGATGAAGCACCATTTACTTTCTTGAATATTTAGAAAACTGGATGATTGCACTTAAATGGGATTTTAAAGCTTAGAAATTAGTGTTATCTTCTGAACTTGATAAACCATAAAGCCATGTCTAAGTCACCAATTAAGTAGTTCCATTTTTTAAATGAACAAAAGATCAGACGCATTTCAGTTTTATTTAAGCCAATTAAGTTTCACCCAAACAAATGAAGTGTCATTCTCAATGGATCTTTCCTTTGCCTTAGGCTTTTAGCTAACAGACAGTCTCTTTTGTTAGAAGGTATTGACTTTTATAATAGTGACTGCAAGTATATTTTCAATAGCTCATGGTAAGGGAAGGGGATAGAAGTTTAAAATCTATATATTTCATTTGTAGATTTCCTGAATAAGACAAATTCAGGTTAGGTACAAGTTTAGCTATGAGATTTTTCTAAAAGAAACCATTTTTGAAAACTTGCTTGCCTGTGAATCTTTTGTTTTAAAAGCATCTTCATTTAGAGTCTCATCAGAGCACTCTCAATAAAGAGTTTGCAAAGTTACCCAAATTACTTAAATTCATTCCAAACCCTTCAAAGGAGTGACAGCATCTTGGAAGGTGAAGACTTACCCAACTCTTAATTATTCAGGCTAATGGTGGCCTGCAGTGTGTGAAATGTGATGAAGCATACAGGCCAAGTTAAATAACATCAGGCTGGGTGTCGTGACTGAGAACATCCCTGGGATGAAGATAGGAACTGAGGCTCCACTGGCCATCATGAGTGAACTAATTTTATATTCCCTAGGCAAACACTGATTGTTGCTCTGTTGGTAAAAAAGAATGATCTTTGAAATAAAAGCTTGTGGTCTATTTTAAGCCTGTTTCTTAGAAAACTCCAACTCTCCTATGATCCTTTTGTTATAGACTTTGTTTACCAGGGAACTTCAAAATATTTGAGAACTGAAATAGAAAAGGAAATTTGACTTGATGACCTGTGAACCATCAAGGGATAAACTAATATAAATTATGGGAAAAAAAACCATTATATTGCTTTATTCATGTTTAATCTTAATGTACTCTCATTTTGCTTCCTGATCTAACTATATCATAGCAGGAAAAATATCTAGAGATGCAAGGGCTTGATAAATAAATTGATGGCTATGTAAATTCATTTGTCACCTTAAATTTCAACAAGAGCCACAATTAACTCAGCAGAAAGTTATTGGATCCTTCAATGTGCCAGGCACATTGTTGGACACTGAAATTATACTACCCTCAGAGAATTTACAGTTAATTGAGAGTCAAGTAAAATGTAAACTACAAAGCACTAGCATAAGTGTGCTTTGATGGAGATAATAAAGAGCATCATGGGAGCACACAGTAATAACTTCTAACTTGAAATGGCTTCTGAGTTGCAATTTGAAAGATAAATAGGGTATAGAGGAAAGTTTTCCAGGCAGGGGTATAGTATATATAAAAACACAGAACCCTACAAGTTGATGGTACATATATTGATGTATAAATGGTTTTGCTTGCAAGGGAGTGGGACTCAAAAGACAAGAGGTAAGAGTTGAAGCTGGAGATGGAGACAAAGGCAAGTAAGTCCTAAAGGGTTTTTTTATGTGTATAATGACTTGGTACTGCTCTTGCAATCCCATAGCCAAAGTGCCTGGTACATTTCTAATTCAGAAGTAGGGACTGGAACATGCTGACAGAGAAAAGACAAAGGCATAGCTAATACCTAGTCACATAAAAGTTGTTCTGCTAGAAGCATGGGTAAAAGAACCCCCATCCTATCTTTGGAACATTTCACATATTCCACAAAGAAAACCCTAAGAGAGGGCAAGTCAACCGGTTATATTATCACACAATCATCTAGAGCCTTAATATTCAAAGTTTGCCCACAAATAGCTTTTATCATCACGTGGGAGCTTGTTAGAAATGCTGTGGCTCAGGCCACAACCTAGCCCTACTTAATCAGGATTTCTAGCTAACAGGATCCGTAGGTGATTCTTGAGCACATTAGCACTGGGGGAGCACTGATCTACAGCAGATCTCTCAACCCCGGATGCACATTAGAAACACCTGAGGAGAGCTTAAAAAATACAAAGGGAAGGTACGTTCTCCAGAGACCAGTTTAGTGGGTCAAATACATCACCAGGTTTGTAAACTTGTATGATTGGGTAAATGATATCTCCAGGCATCCGATAGAAAATAAAGGAGAAACAGAGATGATGTAGCGTTTGGTATGACGCATTAGTTTATGATACCTGTGGGACATACAAAAAGCTATCATAAATTAATAAATAGACATATGGATGCATACATGAAATACTTATGTGAAAATTTTCATGAACCAAAGACGAGCTTCAGTCAGGGCTGTGATGTAAGAGAGACTCTAAGATACAGATATGAAGATATGTAGAAATTTTGGAGTCATCAAGGGTAGAAGTGATCATTGTAGGTATAGGAATACATAAGAATGTTAATAGAATGAGAAAAGTAAAGGCCACAGATAGAATCTCTTGCATAATCAACTTTTAAAGGGTAGGCCAAATAAGTTGAGGTGATAACAAGATTAAATTAGGGCATCTACAGAAGAAGAAAAATCAAGAGAAAAGACAAACATGTATACCAATGGAAGAGACAGTTTCAAAAGGACATGTTAATAGTGTCAAACACTGCAGCAGAAAAGAAATACAAGAATTCAATAGTACCCATTGGCTTTACCATCTAAGAGTTCATGTATGACCTTGGCAAGAGAATGAATGGGATTGAAGCCAGGTTATGATTCATTGAAGAATGAATGGAAAATGAGGCAGTAGAAATATATAATTTTTATTTCTCTTTCAAAAAGCTTGGCAGTAAAAGGGAAATTATAAAATATGGTGATAGCTTCTACTGGGTATTTACCCCAAAGATAAAAATGTAAGGATCTGAAGGAGTACGGGCACCCTGATGTTTATAGCAGCAATGTCCACAATAGCCAAACTGTGGAAAGAGCCAAGATGTCCATCGACAGATGAATGGATAAAGAAGATGTGGTATATATATACAATGGAATATTATGCAGCCATCAAAAGGAATGAGATCTTGCCATTTGCAACGATGTGGATGGAACTGAAGGGTGTTATGCTGAGTGAAATAAGTCAATCAGAGAAAGACATGTATCATATGACCTCACTGATACGAGGAATTCTTAATCTCAGGAAACAAACTGAGGGTTGCCGGAGTGGGGGGTGGGGTGGGAGGGTTGGGGTGGCTGGGTGATAGACACTGGGGAGGGTATGTGCTATGGTGAGCTCTGTGAATTGTGCAAGACTGTTGAATCACAGATCTGTACCTCTGAAACAAATAATGCAATATATGTTAAGAAAAAGAAAAAAAGAAGAAGATAGCAGGAGGGAAAGAATGAAGAGGGGGAAATCGGAGGGGGAGATGAACCATGAGAGATGATGGACTCTGAAAAACAAACTGAGGGTTCTGGGGGGGGGAGGATGGGTTAGCCTGGTGATGGGTATTAAAGAAGTCACGTTCTGCATGGAGCACTGGGTGTTATGCACAAACAATGAATCATGGAACACTACATCAAAAACTAATGATGTAATGTATGGTGATTAACATAACAATAAAAATTTTTTAAAAAGGTACGAAAAAAAATATGGTGATAGCTAGAAGAAGATGTAGAACTTTAAATTCTAAGCTGTTTTAGGGACTCCACAAACATTTCAGAGGTTGGAGTGTTGGATCCACTAATTGCAGTGTTCCTAGAGTAAACACACATGCCTCATAAGCATATGTATTTTTCATTATAAATGTTTATGCATCTAGTATATTGTGGAACAATTGCTTATTCAAACATGATAGACATTGGTTCTATGATGTAGACAAAGCTATCATAACATTTCACACAAGAGATTAGTTCAATGATGTGGTCCCACATTTTTAGGTTTCTCTTACATTTGGTTGGCCAATTAAATATTTAGATGAAGAGAAACATGACACTCAGATGGTACCTTTATATAAACACTGTGGTTTGGCCATAACTTTTTACTACTTACAGCTGTAGGACTTGGAAAACCATTCTTTTGGCATAACCTGCTCTACCACAGTGGAAAAAATAGACAAAAAAAATGAAAAGCAGTGGGAAAATGATTTAAAATCAGTGATTCTAAATATTTAGTTCTAGTTAACTAACTGGAATTAAAATAAAAACTTAAAAAATAAAGTTGTAAAAAATTGAGAAAAGAGTATACACTTATCTTGAGCACTGAGAAATGTATAGAATTGTTTAATCATTATATTTTACAACTGAAACTAATATAATACTATATGTTAATTATACATGAATTCAAAAAACAAAGTACTTTTTAGAAGATAAAAATAAATAAATAAACACATAAATATTTAGTACTGATTAGTGATCTAGTTTTTTGTATTAATTTTATTTTTATTAATTAGTTTTATAACACTCACCTATTTTAAGTGGTACAATAATCTTTTAAGGCAGGTAGAAAAGGCATTATCACCAAACTTTTATGAATTTAGAAACTGAAGAGAGGGATGGCAAAGCCTAGAACACAGGTAATAACTTAAAGAATACTGAAAGGTTACTCCTTCCTTTGAAAATAGGATTACTCTCTCTCAAAAAAACAATAAAATAATAAAATTAAGTTAAATAAAATAAATAAAATAAGATTTAAAAAGGGGTACCTGGGTGGCTCAGTCAGTTAAGCATCCAACTCCTGATTTCAGCTCAGGTCATGATCTCAGGGTCATGAGATCGAACCTCATGTCGGGCTCCATGCCCAGCATGGAGCCTGCTTAAGATTGTCTTGCTCTCTTTCCCTCTGCCCCTCCCCCTCCTTCTCTCTCTCTCTTTCTTTCTCTCTCTCTCTCTATCTCAAAAATAAATATATAAATAAAAATAAAATAAAATAGGATCAAACATGCATACTCTTCCAAACTCTCAGAATTGGCTAAATGCTCAATGAGATAATGTGTATTAATGCACTATAAACTCTAAAATATTATCTGAATTTAAGTCCCAGCATTACTGTCATATTTTCAGCACCTAGATCAGTGCCTGACACATACACCCTAAAAATACTCTAGCAGTTATATAGAAAGGACCTATCTATGAAGAAAGTGTCCTGTGATGTTGTGTAATGGTGTCCATTGCAAAGGATCTCAGATATGTCCTAATTATCCCCTAGATTTCCCTCAATCGTCTATTATACCTAATTTTTTGTTTTCAGTGTGAGTAAACCTTGGGTAATTGCTTGGTGCACAGGTGCCTAGACAAAGCCTCTTTGTAGATTAAGTTGATTGGGACAATAATTTTGCCTGGAAAAGACATTTCTATTTCTGAATAGAAAACACCTCCACCTGCACACAGGATTAGAACAATTTTCTAGGTAGTTGTTTTGGGGTCAAGGAACCCTAATGAGTTGTGCTCAGATCTAAAACCTTACTTTCTAACATGACACCAGATTCTTTCTGTGAGGAAGGCATTCATTAAAAAACAAAACAAAAAAACATTGAGATGCTACTATATTATCCCTTTTACTGAGAGTCAGGAAGCTGAGACCACTGATTTTTTAACAGCATCCTGAGTTCCAAAGCACTGAACTGGTTCTAGACGACTTGGCTCCAAGGGCATAAGAACTGTGAGCCCCTACCAAATGTAATTATCATATAGTCTCCCTTGCCTCAGGCCACATTCTCTTTGAGGACTCTACGAATGACACCCGAGTTTCATTTAGAATCTTAACAAGAACTAATTCCACTAGGTCTCACCTGTCATCAAAAATTAATACCTCTACACTTTGCTTCCTTTTCTTCTTCTACTATTCCATTTTTCCCCAAACTTATCAAAGTGTACCACATGGAACTCCACGCCAAATAAATTCTAAGTGTGTGTGTATTACAGTGTTTAAGAACCTGGGCTTTAAAGTCAGATAGAACTTGGGGCACCCGGGGGGTTCCGTCGGTTAGGCGGCCGAATCTTGATTTCAGCTCAGGGTCCTGGGATTGAGCCCTGAGTAGGGCTCCACACTCAGCCAGGACTCTGCTTGAGGATTCTCTCTTCCTCTGCCCCTCCCCCCTCTCAAAAATAGATACACCTTTAAAAATAATAATAATAATAATAAAGTCAGATATAACTGGATTTGAATCCAGGCTCTGTTACTTACTAACTCTGTGACATTGGGCAAGTTATTTAACCTTTTTGAGTTTCAATTTCCCGATCTGAAAAACAAAAATAATAGCATTGACTTCTTGTTTTTTGGTTGGTTATTTTGTGTGTGTGTGTGAGGATTAAATGACACAATGCAGATAGGTCACTTAGCACTGTGCCCAGCACATATGGCCTCAGAATCCTTTTATGCATGTTGTGTGGTTTGGTATCCGCAGCCTCACAAACCCTCACTGTACCTTAGTTTTAACTTCTGGAATCGAACTAAAAATTCTTGAAGTGTCATCCCAGGACTCCTCAAACGAATTTTGTGTCTGACCCATGGGTTGTATTTTAAATTGGGCTTATACCCGACACCGACATGTTTTCACAAAAGGAAGTAATAGAAGCTTATTCTTACTCATTTGGATTCTCATAAGCCGACCGGCTTTGGCTGCTGCAGGGGTCCCCTTCAGACCAATCTAGCAACACCATAGCATCAAATTCTGTATCATGGCAGAACAGTTGAAAGCACAGACACAAAAGCCAGATTGTCTGAGCTGAAATCCCTTTTCTGTCTTTAACTGTCTGTGCAACCTTGAGCAAGTTACCTGAACTTTCTGTGCCTCAGTTTCTTCAATTGTCACATGGGATAATAGTGATAGTGCCTATTTTGCAGCATTTTTGTGAGACTAAAATGGGTTAATACATGTAAAGTACTTAGAATAATACCTGGAAGATAATAAGCATCTTATGGCTATGTGTTCACTTTTACTAAGTACCTGTAATGTTGGATATAATTAATTAATTCTACAAACGTTTACTAATTGGTGATTAGGTACCAACTACACTCATAGCTAAAAGACAATGCAGGTCCTGACAGTAAAGACCTTGTAATAAAAAAGACTGTTTTATATTATATATAATATATACTTATTATATATATATATAAATATACACACATATATACACATATTATATATACATATATGCATATACACATAACACACATATATAATATGTAATACATACACATACACATATGTACACACATATATCACATATTTTAGGCTATAACAATGCCTGACATTTTATAGGCTGAGATTACCCATCTGTTCCCTTTCGCTTCTTTTTTTTTTTTTTTGGCTTTTTAATCAATAATTAAATATAGGTTTATATCTGGACACACCACTTGGACCAGCCTTCTGTAGGATAGGTGCCAAGAAAGTATCACCTCTAAGTATCTCCCAACACTTGTTACCAAGATCCCTGCATCAAATCACATTCTTTACTAATCAAATCATTATCTGAAAACCAACAGTAATTGAAGTGGAAAAACTTAAGCCATTACCTTAATCTGTGAATGGAGACACGGAGAAGCATCCTCAAGTTGAGTAAACAAGAATGAAATTATGGCTGATTTGAGATGAATTGCTTAAACAATTTCTAGTTTACAGAATACGATGGAAGTAATATTTCAGCCTGGATCTAATTTGAATAACAAGTAAATGGACAAAGCTGGTGTTACACCATTTATGAGATGGGTGAAAATTCTCTTTAGGCACCTGTCATCCCTCTTAAAGGTTGCTAAGTACCCCTTGCTTGAAGGCGACAGTGCCTTCCTCTTCCTTTCCATAGTGAAGGCTGATTTCAGGTGGCTGGCCTTGAGGCTTAGGTTGTTCTTTTGCACAGCAAGGCTGAGTCCTTTGAAGACCAACAGCAACAGCCACCTCTTAAATCACTACCTATGAAGCAGCTGGTTCTCAATACACCTGACCAACTCCAGACTGTGGGAACCAGTGGCTTCATTTACCTGGCTCTCAGTTTGCACCTATGCCCCGCCCCCCTTACCCTCTCTTTCCTGTGATCCCTGATCCTCCGGCTTTATCTCTGGGTTCATCCTGGTTTCAGCCCATTGAGAGAGATGAATTCTTGCTCCCCAGTGAGAGCCCTGCTGCCTTCTCAATCAAAGACAGCTTCTGTCAAACCCTGGAGACTGTTTCTGCCTTTCTTGAGACTCTGATCTTTATTGTCTTAAACAAGGGTTGACAATGGCCAAAGTCTGAACTCGGCCCTAGGCCACTAACTCCAGCCATAGGTTCCCCTCTGCTGCTGACTCAAAAGGGGCATATGGGTGCACTGACCTAGAGACGTAAAAGCCTACTTGGGCCTAATGTGAGATATTCCCCAGAGGCGTTTCAATCAGAGATGGTCCTTTCTAGAACCCGCCACAGGTTAGTGGAGATGATGATTATTTGGATATAAGTCATTAGTCTTTATTGAGCATCTACTATATGTAAAGTAATTGTTTTATTTCATTTTATCCGTAAATGACCCTAAAATGAGAAATCTTTTCCCCCGTTAGAGGGTTTTGGCGGGGGATGGGTTAGCCCGGTGATGGGTATAAAGGAGGGCATGTACTGCATGGAGCACTGGGTGTTATACGAAAACAATCAATCATGGAACGCTACATCAAAAACTAATGTTGTATTGTATGGTGACTAACATAACATAATAAAATTAAATTAAATTTTAAAAAATAAAATAAAATAAATAAAGATGAGGAAAGTGAGGGAATGTTCTTAAACAGCACAATATCACCCTAAGACTGTGTTCTTTCTGCCTCTTTGCAAGAGGGAACTCTCTTTTTGCTCCCCAATCATACCGTTATCAGTGGCTTCCAATGCACACCAAGGGTAAGCCTGACCCTATAAGCAACTATAACCAGCCAAACACAGATATATTTTTATGCCTAAGTGGGAATTTCTGATCTATGAAAACAGCCTGCAAAGGAGTCAGCAGCCTGCGTTGTCCCAAATTTCATACAATTTATAAAAGGAAAGAAGAAAAGCCAATTGCAGCGCTGAATATAAAATGACCCATGGAGGTGCACCATGGAAGTTGTTCTGCTGTATATGGTGACCTTGAAATTGGCAAACAGGTCATTCCTTGACAACAGTATCTTTTTAAGTTAATTGATTTGACAAAATAGCAACAAATTAACCACTCGGTTGTGTTGTGTGTTTTTTTTTTAATTCCAACAAATGACCAAAGATATGTGCCCTTCTGTCACCCTAGTTTAGCCTATTAAGCAGGCAGCAGGAATCCAAATCAGCGAAGACAATGCATTATACAAGTGGCGTCAAATTTATGCGACCCATTGTATTACTGATGAAAACTGTTTTCCTTTACTTGCCTGCACTGTGTCTGGCAATATTCTAGCAAAGGATGCTTCCTTTTGTTTTGGAATCATGAGTATAGGGTTATCTGCTAAGAAAAGATTTTCCATCTCCGTGGATATATTCCAGGTAGCTTCTCTGAAATAAGCTATTCCCAAATAACTGTTTAAAGTCCCGTATCATTAGTTGAATACTGAGGTTACCCTCAACATAGCACACTGGTGTTACTTTGGGAAGACAATTGAAAAATCCTTTAATTCTAGAAAATGAGTTAGTATGTTTTTAGTTTTAGAACAGGTTTTAATAACATGTGGTTTTTATGCATGATCAGGGGATAGCTGTAAGCATACACTTGTAAAATAGTAATCCACATATTGTCCTTTAGTCTGGTACTAGTGCTATGTTGTGTCTACATTTGAAAATTCAGGGAAGGAGTAGAATATCTTAACATTTGATCTCCATTAGTCATTCAGCATGGAATATCACATTTTCAATGTAATTCTACAGACAAAGATTACATCCTTCAGGATGCCTCCCCACCTTACTTCTTTCCAGCTCTGGCAATAGTGTGATTGATTATACTCAGGTATTCTTTATATTTTCATTAAATGTATTGTCTCTCCTTTTCCCCACCAATGTACATGGAAGTCAGCAGTGGGCATCACTGGAGTTACTCTGGGTTCTGTGAGTGGTATACAGCATTTATTTCGGTTGTTACAAGGTAGGGTATTATGTTAGGGTTTTCCAGAGAAACAGAACCAATAGATGATAGGTAGATGATAGATAGAGATAGAGATAGATGATTAGATGATAGATGATAGATAGATAGATAGATGATAGATAGATAGATAGATAGATAGATAGATAGATAGATAGATAGATAGATGGTAGAAAGATAGTAGATAGACGATCGATAAAGTGAAATTTGTTATAAGGAATTGGCTCCTGTAATTATGGAGGCTGAGAAGTCCCATCATCTGCTGTCTGAAAGCTAGAGACGAAAGCTAGTGGTGAAAATGCCAATCCAAATCTGAAGTCCTGAGAACCAGAAGCACTATCAGGTGTCCATTTCAGTCCAGAACTTTTTATCTGCCCATCTGTGCTATGGGGTATATTCAAAGAGTGTCTGAAGAGAATATTGGTTCTTCTTGAAATCTGCCTCTGGATCCCTTGGTGCAGAGGTGGGGCACGAGGAGGGCAGAGGCCTCCTTTTCACCTGTTCTGTCTCCAGCTCTGATTATTTTTAAGGAATATAGGTCTGATGAGCTACACTCTGGGTACTTGCCAGGAAATGTGATCTCAAGCTCACTGCTATTTAGTAGTTATCAAAACTTGACCAAGAGAAAGAATACTCAGTGCAATTGCTTAAAGAACAACTATTTTCCCTTTCTCTGGATAGTCTAAGATATGCCCCTAAAGCAGGGCTAGCTAGGTTAGACACTTTAAAGGCCATAAGAACTGAGAACATAGGCAATTTGAAATAAATCATTCTTCAAAATTACATAAAACATAAGTGAATCCTAAAAATAAAAATCTCTTTTTTCTTGGTTTTCTGATTGGATAAATTTGCCTTTCTTTTTTTAATAGACAAATAATTTGCTGGTGCCTTAAACACTAGCTTAGACTGCCCATGGAGTAACCTAGCACTCTCTGTGAATTAAGCCAAATGAGCAGAGGGAGGGGTGCTGACACTGAATTATATTGACCCCCACCATTTACCACTAGAAAATCAGTAGAACTGATTTTCATGAATTCTTTCTTGGCAAGAAACCATCCATCTCTGCTAAGGGATCATTTTAAAGAATGGCTTATCATCACATATATCATAAGTATATTGTTTAGGACACTCTCATTCAGGTCATATATATTTTATGAGTTTTGCATATTATGGATTTTGTGACTCATGCAACCGCCCAAGTTCCTTTTTTCAACCACCCACGGCTGGCACACGGGTAATGATGACAATGTTCTCTGTCTCCTGCATTTGGGGATCCCATCCCTGATTTTCTTCCATCCACTCACTCCATTGTTATCTTTTTATATTTCTATATGCAATCCTCTAACATCCTTAAATCCTCTATAAGACAACAAGTTATATATAAATAGGTTTACCTCTAGTTAAGTAACACAGTTTTTGTAGCTCTTCTCCAACATTTTATCTCCTAGACAGGCAGGCATCTTGTGACATCAACTTAAATAAAATGTGCTGGATTAATTTTAAAATACTTTCTATAACATTCATTTAGTCTATATGGTGATGTATGTGTTTTTTTATTACTTTTCTTTAATATTTCTTAATTTTCAAAATTTCTTTAGTGAATATTCATCAATTTTATAATCTAAAAAAAATTAGAAAAGTCACTCACCATAGGTCTCTACTGTATAATTATGTAATAAAAACATGAAAATTCTTCATTCAGATTTTGGGAGGTTAACAAATCAGTGTGACATTCAAATTTCAGTTTATGTTTATCTAATATATTTGGCATTTCATACTTCCCAACGATTCAGCATGAATAACCAAATGACTTTAAAATTATTCCTGAGATCCATTTTTATTTTAATATTAGCAGACTAACATTATATTTCAAACTTCCAGTTATAAGCATGTTTTGGGTCCTAGATGTGGCTTTATGGATATTATTGATAAACTTTATTATGAAAAAAAATCCAATCATCCAAGTGGGCTGTAATGCCTTGAGTATTACCCAGGGGAACACCTTTGATTCTCAGAGATGAGATGGAAAAAGGAAATGTCATCAGCTCCCACTGAATCCCACCATCAGTCTGGGAGATGTCAAGGCACTCAGTAAACAGAAAAATGTAAAATAAATATCTTCAGAAGTTCCAAAGGCTACAACCTAAGTGTTTTCAAGACAGAAAAATCACACTCTAATATAAACTTCGGCCCCTATGGGTAAATTTTAAAACCCAGTTCACTCAAGGACTGTTTTGGTTGGAGGGACAGCCACATGAAATAACACCAGATGATGGATGCAGAGAGAATTCAGGCTGAAGGTCAGTCTTAGTGGTATGAATGCCAGATTGATGTCAGTCACCAATTAGGTTCTGAATTCCAACTGTGAATCTGTCTTAAGAGAAGGGGCAATTGAGCATCCTGAGAGGCAAACTGAAGAAGCAGAAAGAACATCGGAAGGCAGTGAAGAGACCAAACTTTATGATTTGCCCAAGTAATTTTACCACTAGGAGCCTTGGTGTCCTTTTCTATACTATGAGGTGATTGAATTATGTGATCTCTAAGGATCCTTCCATAGCTGCAGTTCAACAAACTCTTCAGTTGAAATAGTGTTCTCCCTTCGCCCAGGCTTTATCCAGTAGCCATCAAATGGCCATTAACTCTGGTTACCAGTCATTGTGCTTATACAGGGAAAATTGACCTCATTGGTGTCCCCTTGGATTTAAAATTGCTGGTGATAAACTCCCTAGAAGTAATTATTCCTGCTACCCTGATGTGCAGCTCCAATTTATGGCAATTACATATGATTAGTCATAGCTTCCTTATCCTTTTACTCTTTAGGTTTTAGCATTCAGAAAGGGCAGTCATTCCAGAAAGTCCCTGTGCATTAGAATAAATACATCTGGGCTTCCAATAAAGAATATCTCTCAATTCTTTTCTGATAATTACGGAGAAAGGATGGGCCCTTATTTTCTACATCACTAGCAAAATTGCCTACAACTCAGGCTTTGCCAAAAATAGAGAACTAAATCGAAAGAAAATCCTAGAGGACCTTGAGATTAATTTTATGTATTTTATTTTTAAATTACCACTGATAAATATTTCTGTTCTTTGAGGTTTCAGCTGTTATCCTATGGCTTGCCTTTCTGTTTTCATTTCAGCAGATAATTGCCTGCCTCAGGATATTGTTTCTTTACAGACAGAGATTTCTCATATCAGATTTTAAGTGCTTTCTGAAATTAACTCTTGAGCTCCCACTTTGGCAAAATTGGGAATCAGACTCTAGTGAAGACCTGTGTGGGGGTGTTACAGATCTCTCCTCTTTTCTGCTTTCACCAAATATGAATATGTGTACTTGGTTCTTGATGATACTGAGGAGCTTATTCGGAAAATAATACCGCATGCAGAACATTGAAACGTGCCGTCTAGTTTACACTCTCTGAATCTTTTTCCTTTCACGTGTACTACCAAGCCTGCAGAAAAACACTAACCTAGCACAGTTAAAGTAGCAAAGAATAGGTGCTACATAAACATCTATTAATAGGATAAATGAATGAATGAACACCTGAGAGTATGTTCATTGATATCTTTTTTTTTAAGTCATGTACAAAACACTCGCACCACCATGCATACCTCTATAACATGAGCTATTTAGTGGGTCAATGAAATAAACACATTTAGCTTTAACTTTCAATATCCTTCCTAGGATTGTTAGAGTGTTGAAGTATAAATTAATTTGTGGGCTTTCTGGACCTTTTCCTATTGGGTATATATAACTTTAGAAGGCCTTCATAGGGGAAAGTCACTAAAGAGCATTTCATCTAGCAAGAAAAAGGAAGTGACCCTGGAACTGAAAGAGATCTTAGGGATCATTTTAGTCCAGGGGCCCCTCACCCACTGTCCACAGGTTAAATGTAGTCCAGACAGACCTTTGTACTTAAAAGTGTGATTTGGAAGCCTCTAGTCAGGGCCTGTATTTGGGTTCTCTATGAGCCTTGGTATTGCTGTCTTACACAAGCTGATTCCATATTCCACACCGCAGCCTGGCCCTGTTAGCACTCGAATTTGTGACTTCTGAGTTAGGAGAGCACCCTGAAGGGCACCTGGGTGGCTCAGTTGGTTAAGCGACTGCCTTCGGCTCAGGTCATGATCCTGGAGTCCCGGGATCGAGTCCCGCATTGGGCTCCCTGTTCAGCGGGGAGTCTGCTTCTCCCTCTGACCCTCTTCCCTCTCGTGCTCTCTGACTCTCATTCTCTCTTTCTCAAATAAATAAATAAAATCTTTGAAAAAAAAAAAAAAGGACAGCACCCTAAAGGCTGTGACAACTGGGGTTCCAAGAAGGGCACCAAGGTGGGGCGCCTGGGTGGCTCAGTCGTTAAGTGTCTGTCATGATCTCAGGTCATGGGGTTGAGCCCTGCATCCAGCTCTCTGCTTCGCGGGAAGTCTGCGTCTCCCTCTCCCACTCCCCCTGCTTGTGTTCCCTCTCTCACTGTGTCTCTCTCTGTCAAATAGATAAATAAAATCTTTAAAAAAAGAAAAAAGAAGAAGGGCACTAAGGGAGAAGGAGATTAGAGCAGAGCCTCAGCGTTGGACCCTAGTCCCAGGACATTTCAAATAAGACATGAGAGTTCGGTTTTCAAGCAGGGAGAGAGCTAAAAACTTGTGGATTGGCCTCCCATTTTTTTACTCCACAGGAGGTATGTATATTAAATCTCAAAAACACAGTTTATTTAACTGCAAAGGAAATTAGGCCCAGAGTAGCTTAAGACCACATAGCCACCAAGGGCAGAAACTCTACATGGTCAACTGTGCCCGGTTATCCGACCAGCATGACGGGAAATGCCCCATGGCCACGGTTCTCAACCAGGAGAGATTTTGTCCCCCCAGGGGATATTTCATAATTTCTGGAGACATTTTCAGATGCCACAGCCACAGAAGGGGTTCTGGTATCTAGTGGGTAGTGGCCAGGGATGCTGCTGAACACCCAGTAATACACAAGATGGCCCCCCTCACAAGTTATTATCTGGCCCAAAATGTCAGTAGTGCAAAGTGGAGAAACCCTATTCTAGACCATAAAGCAAGCAGGAACAACAAAAATCATTTTTTGGAAGGGTGGAAAGGGAGGTGGGATGTGATAAATGAGCCTATAAAATCTTCATCTGTCCCTGTCCCTTGATCTCTGATACATGATGTTCTACTATTCTACACTTGGCAAGTGGGTAAAATGAAATTCGTGGAAGAAAATGCTTATTTGGGGGACAATCAGTCAAGAGCATGGTAGGAACAATTTGGGCCCTTAACCTTTCTCATCTCAGACCTTCCCTACACTTTTTCATCTGTAAATTGAGGGTAAGAACACCCTCCTCATAGGAAGATTAAATGACCAAGTGCCCGGCTCGTAGATAGCATTTAGTAAATGTTACCTACAATCACTGTTGAATTTCATCTCCCCCGTGGCCCCCAGGAAGGAAGAACTTGCATCCTAGTTTTATAGACGAAATAACTGAAAGTCAGAGACTATCCTGTAGTGTTGGCAGCAGCAACAAGCTCAGAGTAGACAGGGGGTGCAGCAGGGAGGAGGCATATCTCACCTGCCCTGCCCCACCATGCCTCCATGGTTCACTCTCTTCTCTTTCACACACAGGCACACCCCACAAGGAGGACATGATTACAACATGAAAACTCTCTCTGGTGGGGCACCTGGGTGGCTCAGTCGGTTAAGCGTCTGCCTTCAGCTCAGGTTGTGATCCCAGGGTCCTGGGATCGAGCCCCGCATCGGGCTCCCTGCTCAGCGGGGAGTCTGCTTCTCCTTCTCCCCCTGCCCTCCACCCCGCTTGTGTTCTCTCTCTCTCTGTCAAATAAATAAATAAAATCTTTAAAAAAAGAAAAGAAAAGAAAACTCTCTCTGGGACATGAGGCTCACCGTTTGTATTTTAATTTTTGTGTCTGTTTTAATGACCAAATAAATAGTTTAACATTTAAACTGTTTCAGGACAAATAAAACTTTGACTTTTTTTCATAATGTATGTGGCTTACTTCATGCACTGTAAATGTTTCATGTTCTATCGAAGCTTAGATGAAAATACAGCCCCACAATTAAGTGATTAATTGCAAAGGGAAACACAGTTAACTTTACTGGTGTACATTACCTTCATCAAGTGATCAAAGTTAACACACCAAAACTGGGACAAACATCATTTGCCCCCTAATATCATGCACTGAAAACACACTGACCCTCAAATTATATCCTGGCCAAACAAAGAATAAGACAGGCAAACTGAAATTGTCCTATTCTCTTCAAAAATATCAAGGTCATAAAGACAAAAAAATGGAAGAGATAATACTATCCCAATTAAAAAAAAAAAATTTAAAGAGACATGCCAAGCAAATATAATGTGTGAGCCTGGATTGGATCCTGGGCCAGGACGGGCAATAGTTATAAAGGACTTTATTAGAACCACTGATGTAAATTAATATAGACTTGGATTATGTAATGGCATTTTATCAGTGTTAAATTTTCTGATGTTGGTCTTTCTCCTGTGGTTAGGGAAGAGAATGTCATTATTCCTAAGGACATGAACTATTTAGAGTTAAAGGCAGTTGTAATACTGGTAAACCAGCTCTCTGGAAACAAATAACAGTAAGTCAAAACCCTAGTTTGTAGTGTTTGTTTATTTCTGTGGTGTAAATGCTCCCACCATGGCCAATTTTAGGATACCAATGAAAAGTCACTGAGTACAGAATTGGGAAGACGTATGTGCTATATATTATGTATATTATTATAACTGTATAAATTATATATTATAAATTATATTTATATATAAATGTCTATTATTATATACATGTAACCACATATATTACACTATATATACACATGCATATATTATACATGTATGTGCGTATATATACCTGCATTATATATGTAATCTGTACATATATTAAATGAGATAAAGCAAATATAGGAAAATATTAAGAGAATATAAAGGGATTGGGGCACCTGGGTGGCTCAGTTGGTTAAGCATCTGCCTTTGGCTCAGGTCATGGTCCTGGGGTCCTGGGATCAAGCCCTGGCATGGGGCTCCCTGCTCTGCGGGGAGCCTGCTTCTCCCTCTCCCTCTGCCCCTGCCCCTGCTTGTGCTCTCTCTCTGACTCACTCTCTCTCTGTCAAATAAATAATAAAATCTTTTTTAAAAAGAGAGAATATAAAGAGCTTAATGATAATGATTTGTACTATACTTGAATTTTTTCTGTAAATTTAAAATTGTACCAAACTAGTAAAGTTCAAAACCTACAGATGGCTACAAAAAAAGTTTCTCCAGGTTATGGGGATGTTCTGCAACATTTTAAGGGAGCATTATAAACTGATTACAACCTACAGGGAGCACATTTTGATGCTGTGCTTCGGAGACATTGAGTAAATTACTTAAAGCCAGTAACATTTCATCTTATGCAGGGGGTTAAGTGTTAAAGTCAATGAATATCTTATAGCATTAAAAACACCCTTGGGATGCCTTAAGTCTTCCATTAAGACAGTACAGTACTGGCCTTCAGTGAATCCAGCCCAGCCAGCATTTGCTCCTTTAATAGAACCCCAGATGGAGAAGTGTAAGGACCACATTTTAACTTAAAAAAACAAATACTTCCTGACCATTTAAACACTGGGACCACACTCAGCACTGAGAGATACTCATGACGTAAGAGATGACTGGGCACATATCCAACTAAAGAGATAACAGATTCATTGCTCCCACACTCCCAGGCATATGCTTATGGAGATGAATGATGAATGGAAGAGGACACTATTCAAATTTCTCTCTCTTTCTCTCTCTCCCTACTGCCTCTCTTGCTCTCTTGTTCTCCATCCCCTGCAATTATAAGTTTCAGAGCCAGAACCCCTCTACCCATAGGCCTATTCTCTCCTTCTACCTCACATCTGTCTCTAGAGGATGCCAGAGTTAAGGACCACCTTAGGGAGACCCTACATTCAAAGGCTAAAGAAGGAAAGATACCAATGCTGGAGAAAGATGGGAGGAGATTGATATTCATCCAACTTGTGGGAGCTAAGAGAGCAGAAGTGTTGCTGAATAGTACCAAGTGGTATTATAAAAGTCAGGAAAGTGAAGACTAGAAAAGATCATAGGATCAAGCAACTAGGTGATCACGTGGTCCACCAAAAATGAGATGTTGTTAGAGTAATAGGAGCAAAAGCCAGATATAAGTGATGATGAGGAAAAATTACAGTGAGCATCTACTCTTATTTAAAGACAGTGGAGAGCAAAGGAAATTGAGTGACTACAGTTCAGAAGGATAAGAGTCCACTTGTTTGTTTTCCAGACTTTTTCCCCTTACTCCTCTAAGTTTACCGTGCCCACATCACAAAAATCACTTTGCAGTTGTCTATGCACCAGGGTAGTAGTGCTCCTAAAACCTTAAGTTATTCGGGTCCATTTGTGGTGTAAAGCTATGCTCATGAGACCTATGACTTTGTGGAGAAATACGACTTGAAAGAAATCCAGTAGTCTGTGCAAACAATGAACTCACAGAATGGGAAGCTGCAAATATATTCCTCATGGGTACCCTATGTTAGAGTCTCATTGGATAAGGGCAGAGCCCTGAGGACTGAGTTGGCCCATCAGATAACATCAAAGGAGCACGTTTCCCCTCCACTCCGTGGAACTTACTCCCACTACCACCTGACATGTCTACTTATTGTCATGGGCTGGCTTTTCTACATTCATCCCAGAGAGTAAGTAGCTCATAAAGTGTGAGGTTGTCTGCACATGATATATAGCCTTCAACCTCCCACAGTGTCCCTCTCGTGAAGCACTTTAATGGTGCTTTTTTTTTTTTAAAAGATTTTATTTATTTATTTGAGACAGAGAGAATGAGAGACAGAGAGCATGAGAGGGAGGAGGGTCAGAGGGAGAAGCAGACTCCCTGCCGAGCAGGGAGCCCGATGCGGGACTCCATCCCGGGACTCCAGGATCATGACCTGAGCCGAAGGCAGTCGCTTAACCAACTGAGCCACCCAGGCACCCTTAATGGTGCTTTTTAATTAGCTGATCGCCAGCTTGATAAAGCCCCCCCCAACCCCAACCCCATATTTATATACTTATGATCCATTTCATTAGTAAATTACTTGTTAATGCACTTAAGTCAGAAGTACTGTCAAGAGCATTTATTGCCCTGGCTTTAAATCACTCAACCAAGCAAATGAACAAGAAAATAGCAACATCTTTAGTAGATAAAGATAGCAGTAATATTATAGAATATATACATTTCTGCTTTGGTAAGTAAAACACAAAGCTAATGTTTTTAAGAAGTAACAATGGTCACTTTTTTGAAAATCCTGTATCCCTCTAAAACTATGCAGATAGCCCACTCCCGACCCATTTAACGATCACCATGCTCCTGATTTTTCTCCTCACTATTCTGTGCCTCACCACTATTGTTGCTTCCTTAAATAGAAAACTTCCTTCTCACTGCAGAAAGTGTGACCAGATTTTTGGTTCAGGAAAATATCAAAATATTTGGATGCAAGCAAGCTGATTAACAAACATCAGAAAACTGTAAACTGTCAATCATTTTTGGGTTTTGCTGAAGTTTTTTGCAAACCTAGATCTTATTCAATTTAGACTATCCTTCTCAAAGATATTTGCAAATGATATATCAGATAAAGGGCTAGTATCCAAAATCTATAAAGAACTTCTTAAGCTCAACACCCAAAGAACAAATGATCCAATCAAGAAATGGGCAGAAGACATGAACAGACATTTTTTCCAAAGAAGACATCCAAATGGCCAACAGACACATGAAAAAGTGCTCAACATTGCTCGGCATCAGGGAAATCCAAATCAAAACCTCAATGAGATACCACCTCACACCAGTCAGAATGGCTAAAATTAACAAGTCAGGAAATGACAGATGTTGGCGGGGATGCAGAGAAAGGGGAACCCTCCTACACTGTTGGTGGGAATGCAAGCTGATGCAGCCACTCTGGAAAACAGTATGGAGGTTCCTCAAAAAGCTGAAAATAGAGCTACCATATGATCCAGCAATTGCACTACTGGGTATTTACCCCAAAGATACAAATGTAGGGATCCGAAGGGGTATGTGTAACCCCAATGTTTATAGCGGCAATGTCCACAATAGCCAAACTGTGGAAAGAGCCAAGATGTCCATCGATAGATGAATGGATAAAGAAGATGTGGTACATATATACAATGGAATATTATGCAGCCATCAAAAGGAATGAGAAATTGCCATTTGCAACAACGTGGATGGAACTGGAGGGTGTTATGCTGAGCGAAATAAGTCAGTCAGAGAAAGACATGTATCATATGACCTCACTGATATGAGGAATTCTTAATCGCAGGAAACAAACTGGGGTTGCTGGAGTGGTGGGGGGTGGGAGGGATGAGGTGGCTGGGTGATAGACATTGGGGAGGTTATGTGCTATGGTGAGCATTGTGAATTGTGCAAGACGAATCACAGATCTGTACCTCTGAAACAAATAATACAATATATGTTTTAAAAAAAAGAAGAAGAAGAAGATAGCAGGAGGGGAAGAATGAAGGGGGAAAATCGGAGGGGGAGACGAACCATGAGAGATGATGGACTCTGAAAAACAAACTGAGGGTTCTAGAGGGGAGAGGGTGAGAGAATGGGTTAGGGTGATGGGTATTAAAGAGGGCACGTTCTGCATGGAGCACTGGGTGTTATACACAAACAATGAATCATGGAACGTTACATCAAAACTAATGATGTAATGTATGGTGATTAACATAACAATAAAAAAATTTAAAAAAAATATCCTTCTCAAGACATTCTCCAGTATAATAATTAAATGTTAACACGATTTTCCACAGTGGCTTGTATACTTGCTCTGTCACTCTCCTGAGCATTATTCTGGAAATATTATTAAGTATAATATTTGAATAACTGCTCGTGTAGTTTTGGCAATATTGGGGCTCCTTTTGGTCATCTTAATTTTTCTTCCTTTTCTCTCCGGCAATATATTTGGGTTTTGTTCTCTTTCCTAGGACTGCCGTAATAAAGTACCACAAAGTGAATGACTTTAAATAGAAATTTCTTGTCTCACAATTCTGGAGGTTGGAAGTCCAAAAGTAAGGTGTTGGCTGGGCCATTCTCTCTTAAAGGGTCTAGTGGAGAATTTCTTACATGCTTTACCAGCTTCTGATGTCACCCGTCATCCTTGACTTGCAGCTGCGTAACTCCTATCTCTGCCTCCATCTGCTTATGGAGTTCTCCCTGTGTGTTTCTCTGTGTCCAGATTTCCCTCTCCTCATAAGGACGCCGGTGTGCAGCTGCACCCCACAAGACTCTAAGCCTAGGGTGGGCGATGGTCCAGTGAGTCCAAAGAAGATACCCAGGGATAGCAATCAAGGCACAGGTTTATTGGGGGAGCTTACATACAAAGAGTCCAGGAGCGGCTGACTGGACAAAGCATCCACTGCGGGGATCAAGTTTTTTTGTTTGTTTGTTTGTTTTGTTTTGTTTTTTTAAAGATTTTTTAATTTTTATTTATTTGACAGAGAGACAGAGAGAGAAGGAACACAAGCAGAGGGAGAGGGAGAGGGAGAAGCAGGCTTCCCGCAGAGCAGGGAGCCCGATGTGGGGCTCGATCCCAGGACCCTGCGATCATGACCTGAGCCGAAGGCAGACGCTTAACGACTGAGCCACCCAGGCGCCCCGGGATCAAGTTTTTATATCCTAGCTACCATATGATCCAGCATCCACTGGATCAACAAGTTTTTATATCCTAGCAACTTAGCCAAGCGACTATCAGTGGCCCTTCCCCTCCCTGCATGGCCAGAATTTCTAAGATCAAGGCCTGCCACCTGAATACTCTTTGTTACAAGGGAGATGCTCCAGGGTTGGCCATCCCCGGGCTCCTGACCTTGAACACTGACTAACACGTTCTTCTACACATTTTGCTTGATGGGAATACAGAGGGGAGGACGGGACTGCTACACTGTCAAGACAGTGATTAACGGAGGCATTCAGGATGTGCTGGCACAAACTAGCTATCCAGCATATACCATACAGCCAGTCACATCAGGTTAGGACCCACCCCACTGACCTTAACTTAACTTGATTAATCTGCAAAGCCCCTATTTCCAAATAAGGTAATATTTGCAGGCGATGCAAATCTGGACTTCAACCTATCTTTTTTTTTTGGAGGGGACACAACTCAACCTATAACAGATTTGCTCATCACAGTACAGTTAATTACCCTCACTAGTATGGTCACAGCAATACTGCCCAGCTGGAAGTTTAAACTACTGGCGAGTGGATCAAGTTGCTCTTTTTACACTACATAGTGTCCCAGGATGGTGGACATCATGTTATATTCAGCCCCACCACCAATGTCTCGGTGGACTGTAGCACCCAGACATCTGGAAACATGGAGGGTGATAGGCATTAATTCCATTTTTTGGTCACTGTGTAGTCCTAACCTGTTTCACTTTGTAATGCTTAATAAGAACTCAAAGTCACATGAGTTCTTGGAAACCTCATACATGTATGAAACAAGATTCTTTTTTTTTAATTTTTTTAATTTTATTATGTTATGTTAATCACCATACATTACAGCATTAGTTTTTTTTTTTGGAAGAATATATTTATTTTATTTTATTTTTTTAAATTTTATTGTGTTATGTTAATCACCATACATTACGTCATTAGTTTTACTTTTTATATTTTTATTATTATGTTATGTTAATCACCATACATTACATCATTTGTTTTTGATGTAGTGTTCCAACATCATTAGTTTTTGGTGTAGTGTTCCATGATTCATTGTTTGCGTATAATATCTAGTGCTCCATGCATTACGTGCCCTCTTTAATACCCATCACCAGACTAACCCATCCCCCCACCCCCTCCCCTCTAGAACCCTCAGTTTGTTTTTCAGAGTCCATCATCTCTCATGGTTCGTCTCCCCCTCCAATATCCCCCCCTCATTTTTCCCTTCCTGTTATCTTCTTCTTTTTTTTCTTTTTTTAACATAATGCATTATTTGTTTCAGAGGTACAGGTCTGTGATTCAACAGTCTTATACAATTCACAGTGCTCACCATAGCACACACCCTCCCCAATGTCCATCATCCAGCCACCCCATCCTTCCCACCCCCCACCATTCCAGCAACCCTCAGCTTATTTCCTGAGATTAAGAATTCCTCATATCAGTGAGGTCATATGATACATGTCTTCCTCTGATTGACTTATTTCGCTCAGCATAAAACCCTCCTGTTCCATCCTCATCGTTGCAAATGGCAAGATTTCATTCCTTTTGATGGCTGTATAATATTCCATTGTGTGTGTGTGTGTGTGTGTGTGTATGCATGCCACTTCTTTATCCATTCATCTGTTGATGGACATCTTGGCTCTTCCCATAGTTTGGTTACTGTGGACAGTGCTACTATAAATATTTGGGTGCACGTACCCCTTCGGATCCCTACATTTGCATCTTTGGGGTAAATATGCAGTAGTGCAATTGCTGGATCATATGGTAGCTCTATTTTCAACTTTTTGAGGAACCTCCATACTGTTTTCCATAGTGGCTGCACCAGCTTGCATTCCCACCAACAGTGTAGGAGGGTTCCCCTTTCTCCGCATCCCCGCCAACATCTGTTGATGAAACAAAATTCTAACTAGCACCTTTTATGCAGCTTCTGCTGCCCACTTGTTTATTATTTTCACTTTTTATTTCCAAAGTAATACATATTCATTGCAATAGATCAAAGAATATAGAAGAGTATAAAAGAGTTACTATTAATCTCTTTCTCCCATTTTCAGCCCCAGGCCCACAAGGTACCAAACATAATCCTTCCACATCTTTCCAATGCTCATAAATAAACATAAAAGCATATATGGTCATATAGGATTTTTTTCACCTCTATCAATAAAAGGATTGTGGTATGCATATTAATCTACAGCTTGATTTTTCATTTCATATATTCAAAAATACCGTTCAAGGTCAATATGTGCAGATTTAATGCATTTTTATATCAATATAGTAATTCCTAGTATTGCCACCCCATAACTTATTCAACCATTGAGCTGGAAGTTCAGATCGCAGCTATTTCCTGCAGCAAACATGTTTGTCCTTACCTACTATTACGGTTGTCAAATAAGTTCTTAAAAGTTGGATTCCTGGGTCAAAGGATATATGCATTTTAAATTTTTTATGAGATTACAGCAATTCACATGGCATCTCCCACACCCTCACCAGCACTAAAGTTATCAATATCCTTTCTTGAGTAAATGTTCTTGTATTTTTTCATTTGAGTATTTGGTGCTTGCTTATGGAAGTCACATTGCACACTACGCAGCAAATACACAGCCTTTCCCATTAGAGGCGTCTGTTCTCTCTGTAAACAAAGCCAGGTGTTCTCGCTCACAGACCCTACACATCTGCTAAACACAGTACCTCCACTGCACCAACCAATCAACTCAGCTCCAAGCTAATGTTGCCTACCTGGCTAAAGAAAACGTCAGTTCAAACAGCCTCCTATTAGAATGTAGTACCAGAAATGACTGGAACCCTCTAGAAGTTGTATGCCTTTTGGGAGTCTCATAGTAGTTAATCCAAATAATTAAGTAGTTAATCTAAATACTTAACCCTCACAACAAAAATAATTATGTTCTCCATTTTATTACACACATACCCTACCTTGATTCCAAAGGCTAGACCATTTTTTACAATACAGTTGATATTGATATAAATCCTGATGAAAAGTTTGGAAACATTTCTGTTGCTCTTCAAAAGAATAAAGTTGTCCTTAAAAATTTAAATTATTTTAATGGTTTTCTACTTGTCTTATACCTCAATATAACTATGCCCTTGGTATACTTTCTGTTGTAAATTATTCTAATAATGAGTTAGGGTTTAAATTTTTTTAACTAAGATTTCCAAATTTTCTAAACTACTCTAATCTGAAAAAGTTTAACATTTGCTTGTGATGTTTCAATCAAATATAAAATGTATATAATTAGACATATTTGATAGAATGTCAACTGAAAATTTTTTAAATATTAGGAAAGTAACATGCTAAAAAGTGTGGATTTATAATAGAACTTTACTTTTTTTTCTTTTGTGGGGGAGGGGCAGAGGGAGAGGGAGAGAATCTTAAGCAGGCTCCACACCCAGCGCATGGGGGGGGGCAGCAGGGAGGGAAAGGGACAAGCCAACTCTCTGATGAGCACAGAGCCTCACACAGGGCTCAATCTCACAACCTTGAGATCATGACCTGAGCCGAAATCAAGAGTCAGAGACTTAACCAACTGAGCCACCCAGGCACCCCTAAAAAGTGTGGATTTATAAGTTGCCTGGAAGTTAAATGAGATATTTAAGAATGTAAGTGAACTTATTGGATTTTTTTATAGGACTACAATTTCAATGTAGCAAACAAAGAAAGATATCTATAATTATTTTCCAAATAACAAGTTCTAGAAAATCTAATAAAAAACATCATTGAAATGTAAAATTTGCATATAAATTTGGACTTCATATTTCAAAGCTTGTAAATATGTTGTAGAAAAGAAAGGAGCTATTTCTTTCAATTTATACATGCCTATGAGGGCATGAAAGCTTTAAAAGAACGGAATAGAGATGTTTCAACATTGGTTTGACTAATTGTTATCAAGCTACTCATTTCCAGGGTGTTCTCTGGTCATTTCATCAGTAATTATTAAGGGAGCTAGACTTTATAAAAATATAAGGTGGAATCAGACAGGACTGAAGAATTCCATTATTTCGTTTTTCTAGAAGAATACAGAGCCCAAGAACAGTAAATAACCAAAGACACCATTCCCTTTAGTGCGGCATCCATGTAAGCAGATATACCTTGTTTTTACAGTGATTTGATCTTTCCAAATGATTTGATTTGTCCTGAGATACATAGGTACAGTACGTAAGGGAAAAACTATTTTCTCCTCTCATTGATTTCCCCTCTGTTTTAGGGCAAAGACGAGTGCCCGGTTTCCTCACAAGGAAAGGGTAAACTTGATGCTCTAGTGAACAACACGGGGAGGATTGATTAGAGAATCCAGCGATGTTTTATAGAATCCAGTGGTATATGAAGTAGAGCAGCATTTATTAAGCTTTTGAAACTGCACTGCTTCCTTAAAAATGAATAATGAATTTATTGAAAAGCTAGTTTGGGATGGCAACAATAATAGCACCCAAAATAATAGTGAGCCAGTTTAGTCCCATGGCAGCCCCGCTACTGGGGCATGTGGTTAAGCTAAAAAGAAAACAGAAAAAAAGAAGTTTGTATCCTGCTCTCAGCTCTGTCCTTCTGTGCATCAGCCTTATACTTAATGGTTGGCTGCCTTCCAGAAAGCTGTTCGAGGCTGACATGATCACTACAGCCTAGAGAAAGAACAAGCATCTCTCACAGAAGAGGGAGGAAGAAAGTCAATTTTTTTCCCGGAATTATTGTCAAACTTCTTCCTGCAACTGTTTGACCTGAATCGAGTCTCTTCAGCCATTACTGTGGCTAGGAGATGGGACGTACCCAAGGGCTTACACCAGCCAGCCCCCACGCCTAGAATTGGCTATGTAGGCAATTCTATCCAAAGTGAAAAGCTAAGAACGGGGTAGCATTGACCAATATGAGACCAAACTATGATTTCTGAGCTCCATATTGAATTTAATAAATATTGTCTATGGTCCATTTGAAAGTATATTTATATTCATTTCTATTCTTCATTCTGTCATTTGAATTTATTTCTTCACTAAAATTAACACCCTATTTGGTTAATTCTCATCTTTCTTAATTCTGAAGCTTATTTTACTTTGGATGAACTTTTATGAAAAGCAGAATTCTAATATGAAAAGATGGTGCCACAGTCTGAATGGGTCTTCCCACCTGCCCTTCTTGCCCTCCAAATTCATATGTTAAGATCATAATCCCCAAAGGTGATGGTATGGGAAGTAAGATGGGAAGTAAAATGGCCATGAGGGCAGTGCCCTCATGAATGGGATTAGTGATCTTACAAAAGAGATCCCTAACCCTTTCTACCACATAAGATCACAGAGAAGCACAAGTCATGAACCAGGAGGAGGTCCCTGACCAGAACACAATCATGCTGGCACCTTGATGGCACCTTGATCTTGGACTTCCCAGGCTCCAGATTGCAAGAAGCAAATTTTTGTAGTTTATAAGCTACAGTCTGTGGTATTTTGATATAGCAGCCCAAAAGGACTAAGACAGATGGTATGAATGCATTTTCCAAATCAAGAAATTCAGCAAGGATTTTCAGTTAGTTTAGGCATACAGACAAAAAATTTTTATTGAAAATAAAAATTTAAATAATTTTATTTTGCCGGATTTAACATCATATCGCTGATTATGTGCCTGTGTGCCCACCGAAGGGACATAAATCAGCCCCAGCTATTGAAAAGAAAGGCACTTATCTAGTTCCTATAGTTCCTTTTAATTTTGTTTCTGTGAGAATTAGTGTTTGGAGGAAGAGTGAATTTAAAGGGTCTCAACAGTTGATGAAACCACTTTTTTGCTTCTTCCAAAACTGGTGGTTCTGGAAAGCGTGTGACCACCATCTGCCATCTGCCATCAGGGCCCCAACAGCTGCATCTTGCAATGTTACGGAGCAGTAAAGACAAAGGTTGATGCAGCACCCAACCGCGGTCATAATGGGAGCATGTGGTCCATTTATACAGTCCATTCAAAACCTCAAACATTTATACCCATATTAGATTTAATGTCTATCCTGTTCGTGCCGGCTCCTCCCTAGCGCAGCCCTGCTCTCACTCACTGCCCAGCCCAGGAAGCCTCGCTTTGATGTACTGCTTTGCCTCTGTAGCTCCTTCTTCCAGCAGACTTTCTCCTCAAGACACTATCGCTGTGCTGAAGCGGTGAGCTGGAGCTAACTATGGAGATACCTTAGTGACCTCTCACTTACTTAGAGCTCGCTGGGTGATGTTGGAGGAGGGGCCTCTCCCAAGTCCCCAAGACTCTTCCACAAGGGCAGTAAACTCCATGCAGGTCTCTCTGCCGTTTGCTCTATACCAACAAGAGAATGCTGGTCGTACACAGTATTGAACAAGCAACAAAGCAAGAGCCAGAGTGGAACCTTCTAGTATCTTGTTTTTTCTCATTTTAATCATCTGCCCGCTTAACATATGCATGAAAACTTAATCATTTCCAGCCTGCAGCAATGACTGGCAGCAGGAGAGTCTTGAAAGCTGTGAAGCCAATATAAATTTAATGGGTCAAAACAAATTTCTTAGCACCTGTTGGTCTTTAAAGGCTCTTAGCAAGCCGTCCCTGTCTTCCCAGGGGACTTGAAGACAGCCGCTCCTGGATTATTTGGATTTTTCATGGTCTTTTAGCCACTATTCAACAAGTATAATAAAGCACCACATTCATTTATTCTAATATTAATAAAAAGCATGGATCAGTGCCTCCTGAGACTTGAATTCCAAACAGAAATGTTTTGCAGAAATTCAATACTCATAAAGCTGACTTCTACATATTGATTTTATATGAACTTCAAAGGGCATAAAGAAATACAAAGTGGAATTTTAAAGAAGATACGCACAAGGTGGCATGAGCCAGTTCCAAAAGATTCGGAAGAGGCTTGCTGCTTTTGTCTTGCCCTATTTTGTTTTGTTCTCCAGCCTTCGAGGAGAAGGCATATTCCTCCAAAGCAGGACTTGGTTTTACCCCATTCACAACACTCCATCCACGCGATATTTGAGTAGAACTGGATTTGGAAGGATCACGGAAAAGAAGAGTGTCTGACCAGCCCGAGCAATGAGTTTCTTTTCCTTTAGGCCAGGTTTTTTTGTTGTCCTAATAACCACAGCCACAGCAATAATGATGTCAACGAGAGCTAAGCGTTCGTTGCTGGGCATCGTGCCGTCGTATATCATCTTTATGTATACCTTCTGTCTTAAATCTCATCACAACCCTGTAATGCAGTTACGTCCATTATCCTCATTTCATAGAGGAGGTTTAGGCAAGGAGAGGTTAAATAACTTCCTCCAGGACCCACAGCTAGCAAAGCAGCAGAGCCGGATTCGGATCCAAGCCCCTCCCACTACCCCGTCTTCCAGCCGGAGTTCATTCCCATCCACCTGCAATTCACATCCTACACTACTATTTTTCCATCTTTCCCTGACGATAAACTTTGGGAAGGAACAGTTTTTAATTGACAGGTCTCATTATTTTCTGCTTTCTCAATGTGTCTTGTTTAAAAAAATTCCCCGAAATATCAGAGAAAAGGCTGTATTTAAGCGCTTCCTTTTATTGGGTATATTAAAACGGCAAGAGTGTTTGAATACATTCCTTAGGCCATTTTTTTTTTTTTCATGTAAGGACCATCTAAAATAATTGCGAATTAAAAACACATGAGGAAATAATTGGTACTGAGCTTGTTTTTTTATTCCGAATTAGATGATAGGTTTAATTGCTTGATACTGTCCCTGGTTTTTGATGGTAAAATTTCGTTCTCCATAGAGGAATGAAGGAGTGACAAGCTGCCCTTTTTAAGCTCCCAGAACATTTTTCTGTTTCTGGGGATGGATTCTGAATCTTGATTTCAAAGTGATGGTGAGAGTGAAGTGGTCACAAGGAGCCTCTACTTAGAAGTAAGCTAGACTGTGTCCTCTAGGTTAAGTCCCTCCCTTTCTTTTAATGTTTTAAGTAGGCTCCATGCGCAGCGTGGGGTTTGAACTCACAACCCAGAGATCAAGACCTGAACTGAGATCAAGAGTCAGAAGCTTAACTGAACCACCCAGGTGCCCCGTCCCCCCTTTCTTTTAAAAAAACAACTTTGAGTGAGGCATTTTAGACAGGCAGATGTGTATTTCACCCAGAGATAGAAAGTAGGGGTATATTCGGAAGAACTGTGATTTGCAGAGCCTTTTCCCCCCAAAATATAAATTTAGACTAATGTGTCACACACTGCAGTCTTTAAGCCTGAACGATGCAGGTTTTGGAGAGTGCACTGCCCAACACCCTATGGGTGGAGATGAGGGCAGTGCCAGATGATATGAAGGCTTGTGTTCTAACTTGTCCTGGGAAACAGGAGTCTAAACTCCAAGGAGCAGTGGGGACATGATCAAAGCATCTCCTATCTGAGAGAGGGAAATGAGACCTTTCTCCTAAGCCAGGGTTTAGGAGACAGATGGCTTATAAAGGACTCTTGTGAAGGGTCATATCAAATAAATCTTCAGACTAGTGAATTTCATGTTTTCTTTTTGCAATTGCCTTATGTTATCCTCAAGTCTTGTTATTAAGGTATATTAATTTTGCTTTGGATTAATTTAACAAGGAAAAAAGCTGTTTCTTAGCTTGGGGAAAGTAGAAAAAAAATCCTAGAAAATTTATGAGTCAGAGCTGCCTAGGGCAGTTGTCTGGGGCCAGAGATGGCAAGCAACAGCACATTGAAATGCAACAGACCATTCCTGGGAATTGTCTAGATATGTTTCCTCTATGTCACAGGGCTCTCATCTCCTAAGTGGGATATTTCTGAGGGAAGAAAACTGGGCAGAGCTGGAGACTATGCTGTCCACATGGCGTTCCCCACTCTAGAAAGGGAATTGGCTGGGTCATCTGCTGTGAACTATCTTGCTGGTGACAACAGCATCTAAAGCTGGCTGGAGAAGAGGCCATGAAAGGGAAAGAGAGAGTAGGGCATTCTCATTTCCAGATCTGGGAGGCTCTTCCTATTGGTCTTAAAGGAAGAACAATAATTCATCAATGAATATCAATAACATCTTATATTTATATAAATTGTTAGCTATAATCCTTTTTTATTATGTTATGTTAATCACCATACATTACATCATTAGTTTTGATGTAATGTTCCATGATTCATTGTTTGTGCATAATACCCAGTGCTCCATGCAGAACATGCCCTCTTTAATACCCATCACCAGACTAACCCATCCTCCCACCCCCTCCCCTCTGGAACCCTCAGTTTGTTTTTCAGAGTCCATAGTCTCTCATGGTTCATCTCCCCCTCCAATTTCCCCCCCTTCATTTTTCCCTTCCTGTTCTTTTTTTTTTTTTTAACATATAATGTATTATTTGTTTCAGAGGTACAGGTCTGTGATTCATCAGTCTTATACAATTCACAGCGCTCACCATAGCACACACCCTCCCCAGTGTCTATCACCCAGCCACCTCATCCCTCCCAGCCCCTACCATTCCAGCAACCCTCAGCTTATTTCCTGAGATTAAGAATTCCTCATATCAGTGAGATCATATGATACATGTCTTTCTCTGATTGACTTATTTCGCTCAGCATAAAACCCTCCAGTTCCATCCACATCGTTGCAAAAGGCAAGATTGCATTCCTTTTGATGGCTGCATAATATTCCATTGTATGTATATACCACTTCTTCTTTATCCATTCATCTGTTGATGGACATCTTGGCTCTTTCCATAGTTTGGCTATTGTGGACTTGCTGCTATAAACATCAGGGTGTAGGTACCCCTTTGGATCCCTACATTTGTATCTTTGGGGTAAATACCCAGTAGTGCAATTGCTAGGTCATATGGTAGCTCTATTTTCAACTTTCTGAGGAACCTCCATACTGTTTTCCATAGTGGCTGCACCAGCTTGCATTCCCACCAACAGTGTAGGAGGGTTCCCCTTTCTCCACATCCCTGCAAACATCTGTCGCTTCCTGAGTCCTAAAAAAAACTACCACTTGGGGCGCCTGGGTGGCTCAGTCATTGGGCGTCTGCCTTCAGCTCGGGTCATGATCCCGGAGTCCCGGGATCGAGCCCAGCATCGGGCTCCCTGCTCGGCGGGAGACCTGCTTCTCCCTCTCTCACTCCCCCTGCTTGTGTTCCCTCTCTCACTGTGTCTCTCTCTATCAAATAAATAAAATCTTAAAAAAAAAAAAAAAACTACCACTTGTTAGGACTTACTATTTATAGTTACTGTACTAGGTGCTTTACACTGATTAAACTCCGCTGCAACCTCATGAAGCAGATACTATCATTATCCCCATTTTACAGTTGGGGGAATCGAGGCTCAGAGACATTAAGTAATGTGCCCAAGATCATACAGCCAAAAAGTAAGGGAGTCCATTGATTCCAGATCATGATCTCATTCTTATTACGTCATACTGCCTCTTGCTTCACAAAGCACTTCCCAATTTAGAAAATGTGTTTGATCTTCATACAAGACCTGTAAGGTAAATAGGAAATATATGGTCGCTCTCCATTTGTCATAAAAGGACACTGATGTTCAGAAAAGTTCTGTCATATACCCTGGCTTGCCTATTGAAGTATTGGCCAAGAAGGGATAGAACCCTATGCTCTTGACTCCTGGTTCTTGAGTTTTTGCCACTCCCTCACAACAAAATGCAACAACATTAATTAGGTACTTACGTAAATGTCACTCTGCTGGTTCATATAAAGGAGAATTAAACAAACCATGGTCTTGACCCACAAGAAAATGAAAATATGCACAGATAGGAAATCATCTCTAACTTTTGTTCCACAGCTGTTTATGGATGACCTAATATGTTACACTGTTGCAGGTGCTGGGGATGATTGATGGTCAGAAGCAGCTGCTTCCCTCTCAGAGCCCTGGTGTAGGAAAGGAGGTGGGCCTTTCCTACAGGGGATAGAGACTGGGGGGAGACAGAAGTTCTTCATTCTGCCTCGCTGGTGTAGGAGGGTAAGTGGATCTGGGAACTCTGCACAGAAGAGGTAACACACAAGGTGCATATATATGAGTAACTGGGAATTTTCCAATCGAGCAAGGCCAGGCACAAACTGCATCTGTGAAGGCCCAGGGAAGGCAAGAACAGTGCAGCTCATCTGGAGAGTGCTTCAGCCTAGTGAAGTATGACCTGCTTCGGACCAGGTCGGGAGAGGCAGGGCTGGGCCCAGTGGACAGACGCCAGGACGAGAAGAGCCTCATTCATCTGTTACAAAGGTTGGTGAGGAGTAGACAGTTGCCAAGAGAAAACACAAGTGCCAGAAAAGCCCTTCTAATCTTAAGGGCCACCTTTCATTCCCAAAATATAAAGTGGCTAATTTTTTGTTGTTGTCACAAGGCAAATCATTTCACTCTGACCAGAACCAACTGACCAATGGTCGGGGTCATCAGAATTGTCATAATCCACATCTGTGAATGTTTTCCAGGGTTATATTGTGATGTCTACATTTGGACTAATTTTCTACTGCACCATCTGTTTAAAAAATGATCCTCACAGGTGGCTGGCTGCCTGTCAGATGCCTCACATTTTGTCATGTGCACTGCAAGTTAAAAGAAAAAAAAAACAAAACTCAGGAGCATGTGTATGCCTGTGTGTTTATAAAAGAGGGTGAAAACAATTATTCACAAAGAACAAAGTCAACTACTTTTATTAAGTACGAGTGGAATGATATGGGGGTACAGTGGCGGAGAAGTGGGTGAGCAGGTGAAGGAGGTATGCAAGGATGATGACAATTAAGAAAGGACAGGTAAATGCACATCCTCTAATCTGATGCCTACAAACACCTCACCTGCCTCATTCTCTGCCTCAGAAAATCAATTAGAAACCTGGATGTTGGTAGGCATTGTATTTTATTTTGGCCTCTTTTGTATGATATGAAGGAATCCAGAGGATTGTGTGTATCCATGTACATGCAAGCATGCACGTAGTATATTTACGTGTGTGTTATGTATGTGTGTAGGCAGTTAAAGTGCTGGCCTAAAAATCCCACCGGCCAATGGATTTTTGTAGAATTTTTCTGCCCACCCAGCCAGCTAATTATCTAAAAACTAATTAGGATGTTAAATATAACAAAATGCCCACTTCCAGTAAAAGAATGGGTATAACCACCTAACGCTTATTATATGTAATGATTGGTGAGGGATGAATAAAATAACAAAACATGTCAGGAAAGAAATCATATTTTGCAGAGTGAAGTAGAGGAATCAGATGTGACTATTTCTGGAATATGAACTAACCTGGGAGAGGTGACCCTATTTCCTGATTTAGGGTTTTCTGTGGTCAATCTCCCACTGTGACCTCAGAGATAGTAAATGATCTTTGTTCTCTTCAGAAAAGAACAAGTAGGTGGTTGATTTAGAGGCTGTTGGACTGGTTCAATTTCACAACAAGTGATTTATTGTGGATCTTCCAGAATTGCTCTTTTAATAAGTTTGCTTTTGTTTTTAAGGAAGAGCCATGATAAGTAGGATTTCTGGTCCTCTGACCAAGTAGATGAAAATTACCAAAGGACAAGCAACACCGGCTTTCTGATTCCCACTTCTGCCCAGAAGAAGAAGAAAAAAATTGGATCCTGCTGAAATCTAACAAGGACACATAGCTGCAGTGTTGTTTTTTTCCTGTTGAAGGTCAGATGCAACAAGCTTGGCATCAGGAAGCAATTCAATTCTGTTTAGGGATTGTATCTGGTAATTACACTCTGCTTAAATCTATGCCTGAGTTGTAAATCGAGAAGAAAACCTTCCAGCGGCCACCCCGTGATCCTTTTTTAAAAGGGCAATTTCAAAAAAGTTCAAGAACCTTCAAGGTGCAGGTAATTCTTTGATATTTAGAAGGACTGCGATTAAAAGTCATTAGATTTAATTATGTGGACATAAGGATTGATCCTTTAAAAAAATGAAACTAAGTACAATCATTCATAGTATGTATTACATTCTGAATGGACTTGTGAATATGTATAAAACAGGCTGGTTGTATCAAAGGTTTTCCCCACAGTCTGCTTTGTACTCACTACAGAAGAAAATGAAACCAAGTGGTTTTTTGGGATGAATAAAGGCATTTTTAAACTTTTTTACCTCAGGGGTTAAAAATTAAATAAGCAAAATTCAACCTCCCTAAATAGTTAACAAGTGTTGAAACATACTGAGGAAAGATATATTTAAATTCTATAGGAAGGAACTATATGCTCTCAATGGACTTTGCTCTTTCCTCCCATGGTACTTAAACTCTTAACGTGGTAGCCTGAACCAAGAATAGCAAATACGTTCATGCATAACACCTCTCCACCCTCCCCCATGCATACAGTTATTGTTAGTCAGCCCATTACCATGAGTCTGGACATTACTTAGAAACTCTTCTCAACATAAATTTTCAGACCGTTGCTTTGAAGTCACTGAGGCTAGAACTTGTGATAAAACAAATTTTCCTCTCTGTACTCATCCCTTCATGAACTTGACTCAATTCCTGTAAATGAGAGGAGTTGTAGAAGCTCAGAGTATTCATTTTGGTGGGAAAATAGACCTTCAGACTGAGCAGCAGAATGGTGGTTTTCCTGCAGGTGGTGAAAATGTGTCTGTTCTTCAATTCTGTCTCATCCGGGATGAGCACTTTGTTTCACTGGCCACTTCTGTATCCTTCCTGTTGGCTGCTCTTCACCCCCGATTCCTTCTCATCAATTCCTTCAGTTTACTGAAGAACCTAAAATTCCAAGGTTTTCCATTCCTTAGAAGTATATGAGTGCCACCAGAGCAAAATAAGAGAAATGAAAAGTATTTCAGAAGCATTCTTCTTAAGGTTAATACCGAAATATGATTTAGGGCCTTGGACTTCTGTACAAAGGCAGGTGCAAACATCCTATGACATTGTTTTCAACACATTTTCCAATAGACAATTCCTTTAACAATTTGAAGATAGCCAAACCTCTTCTAGTTGAACAGTAGGTATCTGAAAAATTGAATTTCACACTTATGGCATCTCGAGGCAATGGAAAGGAGAGTAGTAGCACTTCACCAGTGCCATTTATGTATTATATTGATTATCTGGTAAAGCTGTCAAAATGCCTTCTTGAGAATCTTAAGAGGGCAGCTGTGCTTCCTCAGGTTTATGTAAGAAGAGGGATTCAAAAATTCTGTGTTTTCCCCTGATGGTATTGTATGATGCAACGAGAAGAAATAGAATTTTGGCAAAAACAAACAAAAAAATAGTCTCCAAGGAATTTCTGGGATATAACTAAAATGGAAGTTGAATTTGTTTTATTGTTTTTTCTATTATTAATTTATGATAAATTACAAGGGCATTTGTTAGAGAGCTACATCTTTCTTCATCTGAAACTTCATGTTTTCCTGGTCTTTTTAATGCACTGGTATCATTTGTGTCCATAATAACTCAAAAGCATTCATGCATCTCCCTAGAAAGATGACATGAAAAAGATTCTTGTTTTTTTAAAAATTTTATTAATTTATTTGAGAGAGAGAGAGCATGAGCAGGAGGGTGGGGTGAGAGGGAGAAACAGACTCTCCGCTGAGCAGGGAGCCCGACATGGGGCTCAATTCCAGGACGTTGGGATCATGACCTGAGCCGAAGGCAGACACTTAATTGACTGAGCCACGCAGGCGCCCTGAAAAAAATTCTTTAAACCACTTTCTGTCTTATAATAGTGCTTAAATTATTTAAAAGTCAAGTAAACAATTCTGGCACTTAAAAAAAAAAATCCCCTTCAAAGCCAAAGGGCAACACGCAGCATTCTTGCAACATACTCTATTTTTGAGTAGAAGTGAGAAGAATCATTACTGACACATACACTCCTAGGCCTTCAGACTGTAGGCCAAGAATGATGAGTGATAACCCATTAGTGCTCCCCAGAATATAGAAGAAATGCTGATGTGGTCACTTAAAAATTTGCCCTGAGAGGGGCGCCTGGGTGGCTTAGCTGGTTAAGTGACTGCCTTCAGCTCAGGTCATGAACCCCGAGTCTTGGGATAGAGTCCCACATTGGGCTCCCAGCTCAGTGGGAGCCTTCTTCTCCCTCTGATCCTCTCCCCTCTCATGCTGTTTCTCTCTCTCTCTCTCCCTCTCTCTCTCTCAAATAAATAAATAAATAAAATCTTAAAAAAAAATTTGCCCTGAGAATGCAAACTGGTACAGCCACTCTGAAGAACATTATGGAGGTTCCTCAGAAAGTTAAAAATAGAACTACCCTACGACCCAGCAATTGCACTACTAAGCCTTTACCCAGAGGATACAAAAGATTTGAAGGGGTACATGCACCCTGATGTTTATAGCAGCATTATCAACAATAGCCAAACTATGGAGAAAGCCCAAATATCCATCGACTGATGAATGGATAAAGAAGATATGGTGTATATATATATATATATGTGTGTGTGTGTGTATATGTATATATGTATGTGTATATATGTGTATATATATATAAGAGAGAAACATATACATATGTACACACACACACATATACACAATGGAATATTACTCAGCCATCAAAAAGAATGAAATTTTGCCATTTGCAATGACATGGATGGAGCTAGAGGGTATTATGCTAAGTGAAATAAGTCTGTCAAAGAAAGACAAATATTATATGATCTCACTCATACATGGAGTTTAAGAAAGAAAACAGATGAACATATGGGAAGGGGTGAGGGAAGGGAGAGAGGGAAATAAACAATAAAAGACTCTTAACAATAGAGAACAAACTGAGGATTGATGGAGGGAGTTGGGTGGGGGGAGGGGATAGATGGGTGAAGGGTATTAAGGAGGGAACTTTTAGTGATGAGCACTGGGTGTTGTATGTAAGTGATGAATCACTGAATTCTACTGCAGAAACCAATATTGCATAGTATGTTAACCAGGTAAAATTTAAATTAAAAATAAATGATTAAATAAATAAATAAATAAATAATTTGCCCTGAACCAGAGGTTAAGATAAAGTTAAGCCCTTCTGTTGCACTGGGTACAGATTTGAAAGATCCGGTAAGATAATTAAAGATTGTTTGCTGGTAAGATTAGGTAGTGGGCACTTAATTTCATTTGTTCCCTTGGTTCCAGTAACCAAGAAATATTTGAGTAGTATGGGAGAAAATGCTAAGGTAAAAGGGATATTGTTCTCATTCTCAAAGAGTTTGGAGTCTTTTAGTGAACACCATTTATGACTATATCAGGGTAAGTCCCAGAAGGTTATGTAATTTATGGGTAGTTTTGGAACTGTAGAAAATGACAAGGAACAGATAACACTTATTTCTTAGGAATAGATGTTTATACATTTCAAAAGTTGTTTCTAATGGGAAATATTTTTAAAATAAAGCTTAATATACAATGTTTTTATTTTAACCATTGAATAAAGTTAACAGACATTTAATTTTAGTACTGCAAATACTGCTTTTCACTAAGGCAGAAAGTAAAAAAACATTGAATTTCCTTCCAGTATGCAGTAGCTGCCATTTTTGTCTTTGTTTATAGTCTATGTTAAAAATTCAGCACAAATAAATGGAAAGACACCTTGTGTTCATGGATTGGAAGACTTAACATATTTAAGATTCAATAATATCCAAAGCAATCTGTGGATTTAATGCAATCCCTATCAAAATCCCAATCAAAAATCCCTATCAAAATCCCAACAGTGTTGGCAGAAATAGAAAAAAAAAAAAATCCATCCTAAAAGTCATATGGAATCTAAAGGGATCCCAAATAAGCAAACAATCTTGAAAAAGAAGAAAATCAGAAGCCTCACACTTTTGATTTCGAAACTTACCACAAAGCTACAGTAATCAAAACAATGTGATGCTGCCACCAAGAGCTATAAAATCAATGGGACAGAATAGAAAACCCACAAATAAACCTGTACATGTATGGTCAAATGATCTTCAACACGGATGCCAAGACCATTCAATGGGGAAAAGACAGTCTCTTCAACAAATAATTCTGGGAAAACAAAATATCCACATGCAAAAGAATAAAGTTGAACCCTTACCTTACACAGTATACAAAAATTGACTCAAAATGGTATCAAAGCCCTAAATAAAAAGTTAAAACTAGGGCGCCTGGGTGGCTCAGTTGGTTAAGCGACTGCCTTGGGCTCAGGTCATGATCCTGGAGTCCCGGGATCGAGTCCCGCATCAGGCTCCCTGCTCAGCAGGGAGTCTGCTTCTCCCTCTGCCCTCTTCCCTCTCATGCTCTCTGTCTCTCATTCTCTCTCTCTCAATAAATAAAATATTTAAAAAAAAAAAAAGTTAAAACTATAAAACTCTTAGAATAAAACTATAGGGGTGTTGACAACACTGACTCTATCCATCTTTGTCCCTCCATCTTGTTCATGACTACACAACGACCTCCCGCAAGCCTGTGTGTTCCAGGCCCCTTGGTGGTTAATGTATGTCCTGACTGGAATGCAGGAAGGTTTTTTCTAACCTTCCCTTAAGTGGCTCACAGAAGGCACTACTTTAGGTAATGAGTACATATAACTGGTGCACAGGTGGTGCCACTTTATTTTTTTTAAGATTTATTTGAGAGAGAGAGAGCACAAGCAGGGGGAGGGGCAGGGGGAGAGGGACAAGTAGACACCCCACTGATCAGGAAGCCTGACATGGGGCTCAATCCCAGGACCCCGAGATCATGACCTGAGCAGAGGGCAGACGCTTAACCTACTGAGCCACCCAGGTGCCCCCAGGTGGTGCCACTTTAGAAAACTACCCTTGCCACAAGCCCTTTGTTCTCTATAAAAGCTGTGAATTAAGGTCCAGACTTGGTGGCGAAGAGCTGCATAGTATCTGGATCATCCATCTGCCCAATCCACCCCTGTCAGTAAGTTGCCCTGAATAAAACTCTCTGTAAATGATATGGAGAGGCTTCATTTTTTAATCCTTCATTTTTTAATCTCAAGGTGCTTTCTGTCTAGAGGATACTTTACTGTCCCTCCTCCACCTTCTAACAAAAACAAAGGAGAAAAGCTTCATGACATTGGATTTGACAATGATTTCTTGGATATGATGCCAAGAGTACAAGCAAGAAAATAAAAAATAGATAAATTAGAATTTATCAAATTTTAAAACTTCTGTGCATCAAAGGACAGAATCAACAGAGTAAAAAAAAGGCAACCTACAGAATGGGAGAAAATATTTACAAGTCATATAACTGTTGAAGGGTTAATATCCAGAATATATAAAGAACTCCTACAATTCAACAACAACAAACACATACAACCCAATTAAAAATGGGCAAAGAACTTGAGTAGACATTTCTCCAAAGAAGATATACAAATGGTCAACAAGCACATGAAAAGATGTTCAGTGGGCACCTGGTGGCTCAGTTGGTTAAGCAACTGCCTTTGGCTCAGGTCACTATCCTGGAGTCCCCGGATCGAGTCCCGCATCAGGCTCCCGGCTCTGCAGGGAGTCTGCTTCTCCCTCTGACCCTCTCCCTTCTCATGCTCTCTCTCACTTTCTCTCTCTCTCTCGAATAAATAAATACAAATAAAATCTTTAAAAAAAAAAGATGTTCAACATCACTGATCATTAGAGAAATGCAAATTAAAACCACAAGACACACACCTCACACACACCAATATGGCTACTCCAGAGACAGAGAGAAAGAGAGAGGGAATAACAAGTAATAGAGAAGATGTGGAGAAATTGGAACCCTTGGTGGAAATGTGAAGTGGTGCACTATGATTCTACTATGTAACACAGTTTGACAACTCCTAAAAAAATTTAAAATACAATTACCATATGATCCAACAATCTTACTTCTGGGCCTGTATTCAAAAGAATTGAAAGCAGGATCTCAAAGAGATATTTGTACACTCATTATTCACAATAACCAAAAGGTGAAAAGAAAGTAACCTAAGTGTCCACTGAGGGATGAAGGGATAAACAAAATGTGGTATATACATACAATGGAATATTATTCAGCCTTAGAAAAGAAAGAAATTCAGACACATGCTATAATATTGAGGAACCTTGAGGACATTATGCTAAGTGAAATAAGGCAGTCACAACACAATAAATCCTGTATGATTCCACTTATAGGAGATACCTAGAATCGTCACATTCATAGAGACAGAAAGTAAAAGAGTGATTGCCAGGGACCCGGGGAGGAGGAATGGGGAATTGCTGTGTAATGAGTACGGAGTCAGTTTCATAAGATGAAAAGAGTCTGGATATAGGTTGTACAACATTGTAAATGTACTTCATACTCTGAAACTGTACACTTAAAAACAGTAAAGATGGTAAATTTTATGTTAGGTGTATTTTACCACAAGCTTAAAAAAAAAAAAAAAGAATTGAGGACTTCATTCATAACTAAGACTTTGGACTCAGAGTTAACAAGCCAAGGATTTCTTTCCCTATCTCTTCATACATACTCTGTCTAACACTATGGTTCCTGAAGTAATCTGCATACACAGAGTACTCTCCCTATTTCCTAGTCTCTGTCATAACTGAGAATGTATCCCATAAACTAAACAAAAATTAATTCCTTTTTAAATTGAGAACAAATGGAAATGGGCAGCTTCACTCTGGTGACAAACTAACAAAACACGACCACTGAAGTAAATCTGTAGAGGAACACTGGACTGGAAATCAAAAACCCTGAGTTTACTCCCCACATAATTTATTCTGTTTGCTGAACAAATGTCTTAAGTTTTATTACCCAATTCCCTTATCTGTCAAATGGAGAAGTAGGACGAGATGATCTCTAGTGTCTTTCCAAAATACAATTTCTTGGGGTGCCTGGGTGGCTCAGTTGTTAAGCGTCTGCCTTCAGCTCAGGTCATGATCCCAGGGTCCTGGGATCGAGCCCTGCATCGGGCTCCCTGCTCCGCAGGAAGCCTGCTTCTCCCACTCCCCCTGCCTGTGTTCCCTCTCTCGCTGTGTCTCTCTGTCAAATAAATAAATAAAATCTTTTTTAAAAAAAATACAATCTCTTTAAGCCTAGAGCAAGATGTCCGTGTTATCCAACTCCCTTCCTGCCCCATCACATTCCTGAGCATCTAGAGGATATGTGTACATGTTTTATCATTAATGTGTGCTGTGGGCAGCAAACTCTTTCACATTTCTCCCACAGACAGGTGGAGTCTATTTCCTCTCCACTTGAATCCGTGCTGATCTCTGGTGGCTTTGACCAGTGGACTATGGCAGAAGTTATGCTATGAAAGATTCTAGGCTAGACTTTAAGAGAACTGGCATTTCCACCTGGGTCTCTTGGAGCTGTGAGCTGCCCTGTAAGAAGTCCAGCTACCCTACTAGAAAGACCACGTGGAGAGACCCCAAGATTGCACGGAGAAGGAGAGAAGCCTGTTGAGAACTGCCTTCTAGACATCCCACCAAGGCTTTTTGTTTTTTTTTTTTAAAGATTTTATTTATTTATTTGAGAGAGAGAATGAGATAGAGACAGAGAGCATGAGAGGGAAGAGGGCAGAGGGAGAAGCAGACTCCCTGCTGAGCAGGGAGCGCGATGCGGGACTCGATCCCGGGACTCCAGGATCATGACCTGAGCCGAAGGCAGTCGCTTAACCAACTGAGCCACCCAGGCGCCCCCCACCAAGGTTTTAGGCACGTGGGTGAACCCATCCTGGACCCTCCAGATCAAACCAGCTCTTCCAGTCGACATCACATAGAGCAGAAAAAATTCATCCAGTTGAGCCCTGCCAAAATTCCTGGCCCACAAAACAATGAGATATAGTAAGTATCATTGGTATAGTTTGTTATAAAGCAATAGATAACCAGAAAAAATGCTTTGGGAATTTAGTCTTTGAAACTTCTTCCTTCCTTCCTACAGATTGGAATGAAATGATGAAAGGACAAAGATAAATGTAATTATAGATCGATGTTGGGGTGCCTGGATGGCTCAGTCGGTAAAGCATCTGCCTTCCACTCAGGACATGATCCCAGGGTCCCAGGGTCTGCTTCTCCCAATCCCTTTGCCCCTACCCCTGCTTGTGTTCTCTCTCCCATAAGTAAATAAATAAAATCTTAATATATATATTAATTATAGGCTGATGTAAAATGAAAATGAATTTAGAAAAGTGAAGATCTCCTCATTTCAACATAAAATTATATACTTATGTTACTGAAAGTGATGATCACATGGGAAGGAGTCAGATAAGCACAAATTGTACACAATAATTCATCTCACACAGGGATGAAAAATAATATCAGTGAGGACTTGGGAACATCTTTGCTATCGCTAACTTTTTGTTCTAATTACATACCCCATGCTGATATTTTTATTTTTTTTAAGATTATATTTATTTATTTGACAGAAAGAGAGAGAGAGACAACAGGGGGAGGAGCAGGGAGTCCGATGTGGGGCTCGATCCCAGGACCCTGGGATCATGACCTGAGCCAAAGGCAGACACTTAATTGACGAAGCCACCCAGGCGCCCCTCCCATGTTGATATTTTGCCTCTAATACCTAACACTATCATATACACCTCAGCCCCCTGCCCACCATTCACTGAATCTACTCACGAAGCTGAACTAAGACATGGTAGGTGGATGTTGGAATGGAGCAGAGAGGAGGAGGATGGTACATTAGAGTTGGCTGAGGCAGAACTGGATGGCAGAACTGCTCTCTGCTCAGACAGATAATAAAATCTCAAAGACACTGAACACCAGCGAATACCTATGTTTCAACCTGTTGCCCAAAGAGTTGCCCCTCATGTAGTTCATGAACGTGTTGGAAAAGTAGCAAATTTCTAGCACTATGCTGAGAAATAGGAAAGAAAGGAAAATGTACTTCTGCTCTGATCCTTTCTCTGAGTTTGACGAACAGCAGAAGAAAACATTCTTATTCAAATTAAAGACCACCTCTCACTTCATATACTAACTCAGGGTGTTGTATATCATTATCTCTAATCATGATTTACAAGTATTTGTTTTTGGCATTTTCAGAGGTCAGTCCCCAGCAGACCTATTACACAACAATCAATTTCATTCAGCTTGGAAATTGTACTCTGTAATTACACTATTCTTCAATAGTCACCCTGACTAGAATGTAAATAACCCAGGGAATTATATGGCTTAACATACTTTTAGATTCAAAATAAAGTTGGCCATGAAATTTAAAGCGGGGGATATAGGCTGATTCCCATGCTCGTCTTCTCTATAATCCCCAAAGCCCATATCCAGGTGTTTCAATTATTTTGATATATATAACCTTTAAATTCACAGTGTTTACAGGTTTTTTCTTTTCAAAGTAACATTGGTTTGGGGAGAATTCTATTTGGGTATGGCTCTTCAAACCCTCACAGGAGGGAAGACAAAGATATTCTTTTATGTACGATAAATAAATACTATTTGGGTTTGACTTTAGGTTGCATCTAATACTTGTTACTTAACTATTTACATCCTTTGCTACCTATTTTCATTTGTAAATAAGAGCACATTAAGTACCTACCTTGGAGGGTTGTTATAAAAGTTGGAGATGTAGTATCTAAAGATATGGAGCCAAATAAATAAATAAATAAAAAGATATGGAGCCAGAACTATACACTCATGACCTGTGTAGCCTTGGATGAATAGCCTTGACTTTTCCATGACTGTTTCCTCATCTGTAAATAATATATATATATATATATATATATATATATATATATATATATACTTCTAGCATAGAGTTTTGTGAGAATTGGAAATTCTCACAATAATTGGAAATTATGTATAGAATATCTTAGCAAGTGCTTAGTAAATGTTAGCCCTGATGATGATGATGATACCAACCCATAGTAGTTGCTCAGTAAATGACAGCTATTGTTTTTAATGTTATTGAATTTAAAGAAATTGAGTAAATCCTATACCATATATATTCAGAATAGAAAAACTGGACCACATGGTCTTATCAGTGTCCATTCTATCTATATGAAAATAATCCAGGTTTATAATTGGTTCAGGACATGAATCTATTAAATATGACCAAAATGAAAAGACCAATTTTCAATAGCTTTATTCAGCAATTCCCATCCTGACTGGAATCAACTCTTGATTTTTCTAAAATGACAGTCATGCAGGTCACACTCCTTTACCCTAATAATTCTGGTCTACAGGTGACTGTGATGGACAGACTATCTTGAAAGTCACGTAGTCATCTGACACATTTCCTAGATTATGTATGCCATGGCTAGGCCTCGCCTGAAGAGAGGCCTTGGCAAGGAAAAGCAACAAGTAAATTCAAAACGCATGTATTGTGTCCTTTATTTCTAAAATTCCTATTGACTCAGGACCCTATAACTTGATTTTAGGAAGTAGAATTGGCTGAATCTGGGTCTTTGAATAAAATACCCACTAAGGAAATTCAAATATTCACTGAAATATTGAAACACTTCAATAAGTTATTCATCAACACTAATTATTTTTTCCAAAGTCACATATTTTAGCAAAAATGGATAGTCTTGAGATGAAAGTATACATTATGCTCTAGCCTAAGCCAGCAGTCATCAGTCAGAGCTGTGATAACTTTTTCGGAGTCAGGCTTTGAACCTGGGTCTGTCTGACTTGACAGTCTGTGTTTTTTCCAATGTTTCATTCCATCTCAGGGGAATATGCCCAGAGTAAGAAGGATGAGAAGATGAGGCTCCAAAGTTTCCAGCCCATATGCAAACCAGGTAGCCCTACTATTGTTGATTTTACCTTTTGGCTTGCCTTTAAGGAAAGTTGAGCAGTAAAAAAGAAATTTAGAAGTTCTAGATAATTAATTTACTCCTTCTCTTTGTTCTAGAATGCCAGGATCTTTACAAGTTTGTATCACAAGGTAAAATGGCGACTCAGCAATTATCCAATTAATTTGAATCATGCTAACAATGTTTGTGGGTAAAGAGAGTCAAACAAATATAATAATAATCAAAAGTGCTGAAATCATCTGTTTTCACCTGCATAGAGCAAATGAACTAGGTAATTGCCAAAACCCCACTTAGTTTTAAAGTGTGTCAACACAGCCAGAGCATGAAGCTTGCTATATTTGATTTCGCCTTCACTATAGAGAACCAAATCCTACACTAAGACTTCCAATAGACCAGTAATGACAGTAGGGAATTGAAGGTCTCAACCTCTCCTTTGCGGGGAGGGAGAGAGCCTGGATAGACTGCATACCAAACATTTACAAGCTTTGAAAAAAGGGCTGATTGGAAATTGCTCTTGGGAGAGAAGATCAAAGGTTGGGCTTTGTTGAGAGAGGAACAGGATGGTTTTTAAATCAGTTTTTAAATCATAATGCTTTGTCAGTCAGCTCGGCACAAAGCATCAAAGCCTTTGCTGGGTAGAGAGTAATTCTGACACCAAATGAAATGGGAAAATAGGGTGTAAGAGAGAAGTTTAATGAACAATTTTGTGTCAATTTTTAAAATTGGATTTGGCTCTCTTTAAGGAAACTTTAAAAATAGAGAATAACCAGTGATGTCAAAAGAAAAAGCAATAGCAGTAAAGCCGTCCAGATGTGACTGGCACAAGGTCCATTGGAAAAAACATGGGCTGTCAAGTCAGACAGACCAAGGTGCAAACGCTGACTCCACCACTTACCAGCACTGACACGTTACTTTCTCCGAAACGTCGCTTCCTCATCTGTAAAAAGGGGCTCTTGCGTAAGCTTCTCGTGAAAGTGTTCTAGGAATGAAATGAGACACTTCTTGTCAAGCAGTAGGAGCAGTCTCTCCAGTCAATTCCTTCCCCTCCCGCACCTCCAGACATCTAGATGCAATGGTCTCTGAAGCCATTTTAGAAGCCATCTCTAACTTTGGCTTCCAAAGGCATGACACTATAAAGACTATAAGCGACTAAGGAAAATAAATGAGTTGGTACTTGGCTCACTAAAATTGGTAGTCGGCCCTTGCAACTAAAAGTGTGGTCCTTTAACAGCAGTGTGGGGTATGCCCTGTGAGCCTGTTTGAAATCTAGAATCTCAGGTCTCACCTCAAACCTACTGAACTGGGATCTACATTCTGAAAACATCCCTAGATGGTGTCTATGGACGTTAAAGTTTGAGAAGTGTGGGTCTGACTTCCTACCATCCAAAGAATTGTTTTTGCTCTCCATGTCAACTGGTTGTAGACATGACTTCTAGCATAAAATGTTTAACATCCAAATTCCTTTTGGAAAATGGGCTTACTTGCTTCCTACTTCTAATGTTGTTCAGATCCACTTAGCCCTTAGATGTTTTGTCCACAGGGGAAGGGATTGTGTGTGATTTTTATCTTTGTTTTTTATGACGGATATTATGAAGTATTCTACCAACCCAACATTCAAAACTGCTTTTAATTAATATCCAAAAATTAACAATTTCTCTTCTAAATATGGAATAACAACACTTTCCATGGTACCCCAAATTTATTTAAGTAGTTTTAAATAGCTTAGTTTATATGAAAGGAATTTTGTTTCATTTTGAATTGTTCTAATTGTATGAAAGGAGATTTTTTTTTTAAAGAGATTTTTTTTAATTCTATTTTCTTTCTTTTTTACATCTGTGAGTTGGCTCAAAAAATTCAAAATTGCATTAACCATTTTTTAAAGAAGGAAGCTGAAGCAGAGCTACCACAAAAAAAAAAAAAAAATCTAATGTCTAATAAAAAGGACAAAGATCTTCCACCAAGGGGTTTAGCATCCTGAATCTGATGTTTAGGGGAGAACTCAGGATTCTCATTTTCCAGACCAATAAAGCCAAGGTAACATTCGAGGAACTGGAGCTGGGAAAGGAAATGACCCCTCTGTCTGGACTAACATAGAGGCCATACAGAGGAGTAGTTGAGAGAGCGGGATTTAGAATAAGAAAACCCTGAATTCTTTTTTTTTTTTTTAAGATTTTATTTATTTATTTGAGAGAGAGAACAGAGCGAGAGAGCATAGCAGGGGGAGCGGCAGAGGGAGAGGGAGAAGCAGTCTCCCTGAGGATGTGAGTCTCGATCCCAGGACCCTGAGATCATGACCTGAGCTGAAGGCAGACCCTTACCTGACTCAGACACCCAGGCGCCCCATGAAAATCCTGAGTTCTTATTCAGGCCCTGCATTGGGCTACTTGTGTGATCCTGGGTGTGATATGTTATTTTTCTAAATCTCAGTGTCTGCTTTATAAAATAAGGAATCAGGGGCGCCTGGGTGGCTCAGTCGTTAAGTGTCTGCCTTCAGCTCAGGTCATGATCCCAGGGTCCTGGGATCCAGCCCCGCATTGGGCTCTCTGCTCAGCAGGAAGCCTGCTTCTCCCACTCCCCCTGCTTGTGTTCCCTCTCTCGCTGTCTCTCTCTATCAAAAAAATAAATAAAATCTTTAAAAAAATAAAAAATAAATAAAATGAGGAACTACAAACCTCACTGTATTATCGTGTGAGCCAAACTATACAAGTAGATATATGGAAGGTATGCAGAATTGTACCTGGCAGGTAGTAAGGGCTCAATAAATCACAACTGTTAGTATCATTGTTTGCATGTGCAAACTAAAGGCCTTTGCTTATGGATGCAAATCACCATTCAGGTGTTTTATCCTCAAGGGCCCTACTTGGTGGGAAGTTGGGTATATGAACTGTGAGAAATATCCTATTGCAACGTTTAGATGAGAAATTATAGCATCTTAATTTATTGAGCACTTACCTTGTTCCAAGCACTTCTGTAAGTGCTTTATATACACTTTACATACCTTCCCGACAATCATATGTATAATTGCTATTATTATCCCCATTTATCAGACTGGAATCTGAAAGTCTGGCTGAAGGTCACGTAGTAAAGTGGCTGGAGTGGACAGCTAACTTTTTTTTTTCCATCTCCCTACCCAGCACTTTAACTTAGGAAATGTTTGAAGGGGGATCCTGCTCTGAGCACAGAGTGGTGCGGTGGTTAAATTGACCCATCACTTGGTGAGGCTTTGGTGCCCAGTTATTCAGTCAAACACTAATCTAGATGTCACTGGGAAGGTGTTTTGTTTTGTTTTGTTTTCTGTAATTGACATTTTAATCAGTAGACTTTGAGTAAAGGCAATCATTCTCCGTATTGTAGGGGAACTTCATCAATCAGTTGGAGGTCTTAAGAGCAAAGATACGTTTCCCAAAGAAGGAACTGAGCTTCACAGCTGCAACATAGAAATTCTGCCTGAGGTTCCAGCCTACCTGGCCTGCCTTGGAGAATTCACACTCAAGATTGCAACATCAACTCTTGGCTGAATTTCCAGCCTGCCAGCCTGCCCTACAAATTTCAAACTTTCCCACCCCCATAATCACTTGAGCATAAAATAAAATAAAATATCTTCAAGTAAAATAGAACTCCTTAAAATAAAATAAAATTTTGGTTCTGTTTCTCTGGAGAACTCTAATACAAACAGGGAAGCAAATCTCCTCTCCTCATCCCTTGAGACGTAAGAGCACAACACAACCCATCATAAAGACAGAGGGAGAGTTAAGAAATTATTCACAATAGCAGCGGCAGCTTCCTTACCAGGTTGTTCCTGGCATATAACTTTGGCTGACCTCCCCACTGCCTGGCTTCCTTGGTTTTCCGCCCATTCTTTGAGACTGGCTTTCCAGCTTTAACACAGACTCTGCTATTCATTATCCTTCCTGTACTTTCCTTTTATGTTTAAGGAAGCCCAGTTGTCCTCTGTTGCTTATCCCCAGACCAGCCTGACTGCATGGTGGTGGAGCAGTGATATGAATCTGGGTGTTTAACTCCAGGGCCTGTCCCTTCAGCTTAATTCCTACCGCATCAGAACTTGTTATTTGAAAAGGTCCTTAGCAATCAAGTCCAATTTTATAGATAAGGAAACTAAGACACTAGCAATTGATTAAAAACGAGACTCTAAAACTGAGTGGGAATGATGAATAAGATGAAAAGGGAATTCCAAGTTACAGAGGATTATACAAAGAAAAAAAGAAAGGATTATATAAAGGAGTATACCCATGTGTTCAGAAATCCTAGTATATCTAAATTCAGAGTTGAAGCTACAAAGAGACAAACTAAGAATGAATTAAAGGTCCAAAAGAGAAAGAGCTTTCTCATGTTTTGGGAAAAGGAGCATTTACATATTCCATACACTCCAGCAGAAGACAGAAGATTTTTGTCTCAGGATAAATTGAATCAGAGAGGCTCCTGAGCTCACAACTAAGAGACCCTAACCCCAAAGAAAGATGGAATGAAGAGCTCCACTGGAAATAAAAGGCATTCATTACCTGAGTCTCTACAAACCAAATCCTGAGTCCAGCTGCACTCAGCTCTAGCTACTTTCTCCCAGCTCAGATCCTTAAGATCCCTGGCCACCGAACATATAATCCTCAGGCAAGAACTTGGAGGATTCTTCTTCGGGGATGCTATGGCCCAGGGGAAAGGGCTATAGATAATGTCATCTGGGAGTACCCCAATAAAACAAAATCTCTTCCCAATCCCAATGATATTATTAGATTTATCAGTTGACAAGCCACCCTTGTATGCACAGGACTTGCAGATGGTGTCTCAGTCCTGGCTCTTAAATATGAACAGGAAGCCAAGCATCTCCAGATATTTGAAAAAGTCTCTACCATAAAAGTAAGGATTTAATCCTCAATAATCCAAAAGGGAACTCCCTTATAAAATATATCTAGCATTTTAACGCCAGTGTCTTCTGATGGAAAACCCCAGGAAATCTTAAAATAAGTTGTATCACCAAAATGATGATGCCAATTGACAGACTTTAGGAAGAAAATTACATCAGATGATTTAATTTATTTGGGGGCAATTAACCCAAAGATGGCCATTTAGTAACACAACCTGAATGAATTTCTGCCCTAGCTTCCCTTGAAAGAACAAAAGAAAGGCACTTTAGAAAACTGAGTGTTTCCCTAGAGATTGACATTCATATGAGAAGGCTTTGGAACTGGAATTTATTTCTGAGGTCCAACAGTCTAGTCCAAAAATTGCATAATCCTCATGCTCAAAAAATATTTGGAAACTGAAGCTCAAAGGAAACACTCAAAAACAAAAACAAAAATACACCACAGTAATTTGGGATCTCCTGCCTAAAGGGAAGCCTGCAAGTTAATTCCAGACATTTAGCCCCTGACAAGTTTTGGGGTATGGATCCCCCAAACTGATAAAACCTGTCAGAAAAGCACTTTCACAGTAGACCTATCGATCCAAACAATTTGGGCTGAGAAAATTGTTTCTGATTTGGAATGGGGAAAAAATAGACAAATATCTGTTAAATCTCCAAGGGACTTGGCCTACTGATGCATTTAACAGAGAATGGTCATAGACAATGTTCTATAAAATGCTTTGTAATAACCTCTCTAGCAAAATATTTTAATAAGTTTCTTTTCACTTGGTCCATTATTGCCTAAAAGGAAAAATCTAAAATGTCTCTCTTGCCTTCCTTTCTTTCTTTCTTCTTTTTTTTTCTTTTTTAGGTATAGTAATGGTATTACAGTAATTTTTTAAAAGACTACTTTAGAGCAGTTTTAGGTTTACAAAAAAATTGAGAGCAAAATACAGAGATTTCCCCTATACTCCTTTCCCCCACACATGCTCGTCTTCCCCATTATCAATACCACTCACCAGAATGGTACATTTGTTAACAAGGATGAATGTACATTGACACATCACAAGCACCCAAAGTCCATAATTTACCTTAGGGTTCACTCTTGATGATGTTCATTCTATGGGTTTAGACAAATGTATACTGACATGTATTCATTATTATAGCATACAGATTATTTTCACTGCCCTAAAAATCCTCTGTGCTCTGCCTATTCATCTTCCCTCCCCAACTCGGCCCACACCCTTGGTAAACCCTGATCTTTTTTATTATCTCCATAGGTTTGCCTTTTCCAGAATGTCATATAGTTGGAATCATACCTCATGTAGCCTTCCCATATTGGCTTCTTTCACTTAGTAATATGCCAGGTGGCTCTTATTGTTCTTTTGGCCCACCTGAAAGCACAATTCTGCCCTTTTTTTTTTTACAATTTGGCATTTGTAGGAAACTTATTCTTGTTGCAGCTGGGTATTTTGGAGGAGGTACTTAATATAACTTAAGAAAGTTTGGGTTAAGTCTATACATTTTTTGTTTTGCATCATTGTTCACACCCTCCTATATCTGAAAAAAAAATAAACAATTCAAGTATTTAGTTCTGTTTTGTTACATCCATGCCATTAATTCTTTTTCCTTAGAGATGCCTTATTTATTTCCTCTATTTCCATGGAATTGAAGTTCCATCTTCCTTCCCTTTTGACTTTTGAAAGTTTGTCTTTAAAAAATAGATTACTCTTTCTCCTGAACTGAAGGAAAAAAAAAAAAACCTCTTTCGTTAGGTTATTATTCACTCTTTATGTTTGCCTTTTCTTCTTTCCTGTCAGTACATTCCATTAAAAAAAAAAAAATCTTGTTCAATAACTAGCTGGCTGAGTTCATTTTCACATAAGTTTATTCATATCACAGCAGCTACTTGGCAAAGAATTTTACAAAATTCACTGACCTTGAAAACTGGATAGGTACAAGGGATGCTCTAACTCTACATGCCAAATGGAGGAATATTGACAACATGATGGTTTTCAGATATTCGAGTTCTCGGTGTACAAAAGAGTACCATAACTATCTATTAAGAGCACCAACTATTCTTTTTGGACCATGGGCTTATTATTTTGATGACAACCTGCCAGTACGCATTTGCTGCAAGACTGTTGTGTGTTGCCCAGTAACATGGGCAGAGGTTCCTGAACAGACTGCCTCAGTCATTACGATCCATATGGCCAAGCACAAATGAATGGGTGGGGAAGAAGCGGTCCTTACTCTATGTCACAGTCACTCAGACTGTCCAAATGAAAGAGAAAAGGAAGAGCCTAACCATGTGAGCATTTCCATTTTCTTCATGTGCTGATTTATTTAATTTCACCTCTTCAAATCTCTTCTAAGCACTTATCCTGTGCATCACACTTCTGATCTTCAATATGATTTTAAAGAAAAAGAAACATCATACAGGAAGAAAGACAAGGAGATTCAGAAATCTTAGAGTCAAGCCAATTTGTGAATCCAATATAAAGGAAACAATACCATCTTTATCATTTCTGTGCTCTTTCTGGGAGCCACCATTATTGAGAAAAATAATAACTACTCTTTATCCCACAGAAATGTAGAAGGAAAAATTTCAGAAATTCTATGACCCTGCAACAATCATTATTAACATTTTAATGACTATCTTTATACACACTCATAATTTTATTTTTTTATTATTTATTTATTTAGAGAGAGCGAGTGCATGGTGGATGGGGGGAGCTGAGAAAGAGAATCTCAAGCAAGCTCCACATGCCCAGTGTGGAGGCTGACATGGGGCTCAATCTCACAACCCTGAGATCATGACCTGAGCTGAAACCAAGAGTTGGGCACTTAACTGACTGAGCCACCCAGGCACCTCCTCACACCCATAATTTTAAACAAACATGCTGATACCCCAACAAATTGTCTTTATCATGGATAGCTAGCTCTTGTTGTCTCTCTCACATCTTTCTCATCCAACAACCTGCTGCGTATTTTCCTCCATATACACATGTGTATTTGTGACATACACATACATGACAAGAGAGTGAAGAGATTATCAAGAGTTTATTGTGAGCCAGTACTCGTATTTGTCCTTATTCTACACCCTCTCCCCAGTGATTTATGTCCAGATTCTGGACAGTGAAAGCTGGAATGAACATCCTAAAGAGGTGCTTCCCTAAAAATTCTGCCAAACCTGGGGCTCAGGCAGTGCTACTTTAGAAAGCCTCCCACAGTGTGGGATAGAGTACTGAGGGAGGTTTTTCCCACTACACCGCAGACCACAGTGTAGTTCTGTGCAAGTGGAGGCCATGGTGTCCAGTGGGAGACTACAGACAAAGTGATGTGTGTAATGTTGCCTGGCAAAGACAGTGAAAAGAATGTGAAAAGATCTAAGAAGGGAAAGGTCATTAACTAAAAAAGAGACAAGAGGCTATTGAGTATAATGGATAAAAAAACAGATACTAGAATCAGAGTGCGTTGGTTTGAATCACTTACTAGCTGGGTAAATCTTTTAATTCCTCCATGCCTCAGTTTCCTCATCTGCAAAATGGGAACAATTAATAACACCTCCTTCATTGAGTATATTCATTTCCTAGGGCTGCCATAACAAAGTACCAAAAATTGGATGGTCTAAACAACGGAAATTTATTGTCTCACACTTCTGGAGGCTAGAATTCCAAAATTGAAGTATTGACAGCATTGATTCCTTCTGAGGGCTGTGGGGAGAATTTGTCCCAGGACTCTGTCCTGGTTTGCTGGAAATCTTTGGCTTGCAGCCAATCTCTGCCTTCATCTTCATGTGGGCATTCTCCCTCTGTGTCTTCATATCATCTTCCCTCTGTGTATGTCTGTCCCTATGTCCAAGTATCCCCTTTTTATAAGGACATCAGTCATATCGGATTAGGGCCCATTCCAATAACCACATTTGAACTTGTTTACTTTTGTAAAGACCCTATGTCCAAACAAGGTCACATTCTGAGGTACTAAGGTTAGGACTTCAACATACTTATTCAGGAGGACACAGTTCAATGTAGTGTTTTTGTGAGAAGTACATAAACTCATGGGCATCAGTGCTTAACACATTGCCTGGCATATAATTGCTACACAACCATTAACTAGCATTAATAATAGTAGTATGTTTGGGGCGCCTGGGTGGCTCAGTCATTAAGCGTCTGCCTTCGGCTCAGGTCATGATCCCAGGGTCCTGGGATCGAGTCCCACATCGGGCTCGCTCCTCGGGGGGAAGCCTGCTTCTCCCTCTCCCACTCCCGCTGCTTGTGTTCCTGCTCTCGCTATCTCTGTCTCTGTCAAATAAATAAATAAAATCTTTAAAAAAAAATAATAGTAGTATGTTTTGATTCAATTAAAAAGCCAAACAATGGGAGACACCTGGGTGGCTCAGTCAGTTAAGCGTCTGCTTTGGCTCAGGTCATGATCCCAGGGTCCTGGGATCAAGCCCCACATCATCAGGGAGCCTGCTTCTCCCTCTCCCTCTGCCTGCCCTTTTCTGCTTGTGCTCTGTGTGTCAAATAAATAAATAAAATCTTAAAAAAAAAAAAAAAAAGAAAAAAAGTCAAGCAAGGTACCTAGTGATATACCTGGTTAGAGAAGCAGCTTGGTAGATGCCATGTTGTAACTGACTAGATGATTTATAAAGTCATTTGAGATAGCTAGAAATTTCCAGAAGCCTTGGGAAACAGATAGGAGGGAGACTGAAGTCCTGAGTGAACAGGTGGGAGCAAAAGCCACCAAATGTTGGTCCAAGGAGATTCACATGATACACACACAAAATATAGGCTTTCAAAAAATTCCTGAGCTGACCTTTACTTGTACAAGAAATTAATGCAGTAGCCACTCGATTGTTTTCTCCACCTGATGCTTGATAGAAATCCACGTATAGGCTCCTGGCTTTCTCCTAAATTACATTTTAGCCCGCAAGGTCAAGGACTGACAGAGGAAAATCAAGAATGTGAAGTACATGAGTGTCAATGGAAGATGTTATATAAATAAAGTAAAAAGCCAACAGATCATTTTAAATAAGAACCATGTCCATCAGGTGGGGCAAATACTTACACAGTTCTGACTAGCTCACTGTCTCCCTGAAAATAACGCATATGGAAAGTGAGGTTGTCTGCAGTTTACTTACAATGGTAAAACCAGAATAGGGTGAGTTAGCTCTGTAATTTAATTGGTTAATAGCAGCAGGTTCAGAGAGAATGTTGCATCTGTCACTATAATAAAGATATAACTGCTCAGGGACCAGAAGATTGGTTCCGTGGGAGTCCTTTAGACCTTTGTCTTTCTCCTATTCAGTCTGTCCACAGCCTACCCAGACACCTGCCCTCCCCACCACCTCCACACCATACCAACACACAGACGTGTTTACACCAGTGGCAAGATGATATTTTGAAATGTTAGTAAGTGAATTTTCCCCAACATTCTTTGGCATCCCTTAAACCTTCCTCCATTCAGGAACTTAGGTATTCTGTAATCACTGCCTCTAGGGATGGGATAACAAAGCAGAAGGCCAGAGAAAAGGATTTGTCTTGGTTTTTGAGTTTCAACAATTTAGGCTCTGTGGGGAAAGGGAAGAATCCTGCCAGGACAATAGATTGGGAAGAACATAATGCTATTAGAGCAAGACTTCCTGTCCCAGACATCAAATAAGTTTCCTGGTCTGGGGACAAGAGAGGAGTCAAAGCATAAATCCATGAGAATCAGATGCTTGTTTGTCCTCATACAAAGGTGTCCTGGGCCTGTCCCTGTCTCCCTAGGAAAGAAAGAGAGATAGACACATGAACTGATTGAGATTAAATTTCCACCATTTGGGAGAAATGGAAACTCAAATCAGAAGGCAATTAGAATTATAGGAAAACAATGCCTTGTATTAATTGCAAACAGGAGTTTATAGTTTCTTGCTTCACATCAATAGCATCAATCAAATAATAATCTAGTGTCCCCCCCTCAACCATAAGCCACTGCTCCTCTGTAAGGGGACCACATCTCTCTGCTCTGATTTATCAGGTTTTCATTTATATATGAAAGCTCAGAAAGCAAATTTATTTCTCATTTTCTTTTTTTCTCCCTAATTTCCAGTTGACCACAATATGTTGCCTATGTCATAATCCAATAAATACTAGTTTATCTATTGGGACAACTAAACAGAATAATTGAAATTGAAATGTTAGAAGACACAGGATTTGTGGTCTGTGCTTTTAAGATAATACATTATTTTTCATATTCTATACAAATACAAAACATGATAGAACAACTACTACTTGAATGCAAACATTTTTTTTAAAGATTTTATTTTTATTTATTTGAGAGAGAGAGAATGAGAGACAGAGAGCATGAGAGGGAGGAGGGTCAGAGGGAGAAGCAGACTCCCTGCCGAGCAGGGAGCCCAATGCGGGACTCGATCCCGGGACTCCAGGATCATGACCTGAGCCGAAGGCAGTCGCTTAACCAACTGAGCCACCCAGGCGCCCCGAATGCAAACATTTTTAAGTTCAGAAATTTGCTCATGGTATTTTGTATATCAACTTACATACATGTATCTGTAGACCATTTGTACAACTTTTGTTTATGATTCTAAATTAGCAACCAAAATATTGAATTCCTGTAAGTTTTCTTTAGATATTTCTAATTTGGTTTCAATTAGGCATTGAATCCCAGAAAAACTAGACTCCTTTGCATGCATTAGTCTGGCAGAATGTTCTCAAAGTGTAGGGAGAATATTTAACATTGATATTCAGTACCTAATTTTGAAATTTTAATCATTTGGTTTAAGCACAAGGTCACTTATTTTTTAATAGGTCTCCCCTTTTGAAATTCTTAAATAGTTCACTCAGTCATCTCTAATAGCCTGAAAATAATTGAGAGAGAGGAGCATATATCTTCCAAGTTGCTACCCCTCTTCACCCTCCACACACAAACCCAAACCAATTAAGTATGCAGAACGCAGGAATAAGTCAAGACTAAAAGGTTAAGAAACACACGATTGATCAAAAGTCAGAATTTTCTAGCTGAGAAGAGATTTTCAGAATATGACAAAAGACTCTAAAAATAGGAAATTTTCTCACAAGCTAAACTGTAGCATAGGCCCACATTACATGGTGTTCTCAGAGTACACCCCTCACGTTAACTGAAAAATTTCAAATTGCCACCCAAGAAGTGATACCATAGGCCTCAAGTTTGAGCTGTGGGATCTAATGATTTGAAATCATGGTGGAAATTCACCTGGTATCCACAGTTCATTTCCCTTTAAGCACTTTGGAAGAGACTACAAGACTGCCTTCCCTATTGCCTCAACATATGAGAGATACTTCTTTCAACAGAGAGGGGGAGGCTGGCCTTATGGATACAGGAGTGTTTGTTGTTTAAGGAAAAGAACCTGTTGATTTCAAAGAGAAGCTGAGGCCAAAAAAAACCAAAAAACAAAAAACAAAAAACAGGAGGGGGTCAGAAAAGGAGAGGGAAAGTAACATCTTTTTATTCTTTCTAACGTATTATTCTCCCTCCAGGGAGATAAATATAGATTTTTTTCTTCTAAAAATCAGATTTTTCTTCACTTTGGCAGGATACAGAATTGGTTTGTGAACACTTTGTGCTGTAAAACTTTGCCTGGAGCTGAGTTTCTGTAGTACAGAAGGGTCATGACAAATCTAGATACAAAGAGAATAAAAAAGGAAGAAGAAACCATGTATTCAGTACTGATGATATAACAAAATTGTTCTCCCATTTGAATGCGGTCTCAGTTAAATGAAATCTAAAACTAGTATATCCCTTCCAAACTGTTAGAGAAACCTGATAAATATACATGCACCCCACATCCAAACAGTACATTCATTCTGTAGAACGCACTAACAAACTTTCTGTCCTTCAGTGAAGCTGCTCTGGCAGGCTTTTCCAAATACACCTTAAAAAATACTGACAGTTTTAACTACCTAGTGCTCTCTTACACTGACTATTTTCCTTCGTTTCTTGATTTCGAGTAACCAAAATAGTCATAAATATTGAGAAATGATAACCTTTGTTTAAGAGATATTTTCTAAAAACAACAAAAAAGAAATCTTCGTCCTTATTTCAGTAAGATTGAAATAATAACAGCTCACATTTCAATCATCATCTCCTGTGCTCCTCCCAATGAGCCTGTAAGCTAGGGAGAACAGATCTTTGCTGCAGGAAAGAACTCTGAACTATTAACCTAGGACTTGCAGGACCTCACCCTCATTACTTCATCTAGTACCAGATAGCTATTTCCTTATATAAGGATATAAGGGTGACTTAAGTTTCAAAATAAGTTTTTGATTCACAAGAAACTGGGCTCTTTAGCTTCAGTAGGCAAAGCCTGGCATACATCATTAGTCATCAAAAAATGCAAATTAAAATCACTATGAGATGCTATTACATACCCTCCACAATAGCTATAATTAAAAAGACTGCCGATATCAGAAATTGAAGAAGATGTAGAGCAACTGAGTATAAAATTCTAAAACCACCTTGGGAAAAGTTCTAGAAATTTCTTAGAAAACTAAACTTGCACAGTGTTTTCCTCCTAGATATTTACCCAATAAATGAGAACATATGTCCACAAAAAGACCTATACAAGAATGTTCATATCATTTGTATTCACATTAACCAAAACCTGGAAACAGCCTAGGCATCCATCAACTGGAGAATGGATAAATAAATGTGGTATATTCATGTAATTAAATAGTACTCAGCAATAAAAAGGAACAAACTATTGATACATGCAAGAACAGGAATAAACCTCAAAAACATTATTCTAGGAGAAAGTAGCTTAACCCAAAGGAGTACATACTACATATTTCCATTAATACAAAGTTCCAGAAAAAGCAAAAAGAACAAATGGTTACACGAGGTAGAGAAGGAGCATTTACTGGAAAGAAACAGAGGGAACTTCCTGGAGCGATGGTATGTTTCCTATCTCTATGGGAGTTTGGGTCCCACAAGTGTAAGCATTTCTTGGAACTCAGGAAAAAGTACACTAAACATTTGTTCATTTCACTCTATGTTAATTTTAACTCAAAAGAAAAAAGAACCACCAACAAATATTGAACTCTTATTGATGTCAGGCATGCTAAAATATTAAGAGGGGAGGGGTAATGGTGTCTGCAACTTCCAAATGTATAAGAAACTTTAAAAGATGGACTGCTGGATGGCTGGTTGGTGTATTAGTTTCTTATGCTGCTAGATGTAAGAAGTTGGGGCGCCTGGGTGGCTCAGTTGGGCAAGCGACTGCCTTCGGCTCAGGTCATAATCCTGGAGTCCCGGGATCGAGTCCCGCATCAGGCTCCCTGCTCGGCGGGGAACCTGCTTCTCCCTCTGACACTCCCCCATCTCGTGCTCTCTCTCTGTCTCATTCTCTCTCTCAAATAAATAAATAAAATCTTAAAAAAAAAAGATGTAAGAAGTTTAGTGGTTTAAAACTAGACAAATTTATTATCTTACTGGGGATCAGAAATCTGAAATTAATTTCACCGGGGTAAAATCAAGGTGTGGTCAGGGCTGTGCTCCTTCTGGAAGCTCTGGGGGAGAATCCATTGCCTTACCTTTTCCAGCTTCTACATGCTGCCTGCATTCCTTGACTCATGGCTCCTTCCACCATCTTCAAAGCCAGCAGTATCTGACCCTGGATCCACTGTCACATCGCCTTCTTTCTCAGTGAACCCAACTGGATAATACAAGATAATTTCCCCATCTGAGGGTCCTTAACAAAAATCACATCTGCAAAGTTCCTTTTGCCATATAAAGTAACATCTTCACAGGTTTCAGGGTTTAGGGAATGGACATATTCAGGCAGTCCAATGTTCTGCCTACCACAGAGGAATGGAGAAATTGATAGATATTCAACAAATCAAGTACAGTGAAATGTTAATTACAGAATCTGAGTCCTAAGTATATGAGTGTTCAGTGTGAAATACTTTTAATTTTTTTGTTTGTTAGAAATTTTCCATAATGAAATATTGGAGGAAAAAAACAAAGCTTAAATTCTAACCAGGAACAGTAGCTTGACAAGATCATTGCGTGTTCACAGAAGGGGCCAAAAGAGTGAGTGGAACCAAAGAGAACTCCTGGCCAAGATGAGGAGGAAGTGGGCACAGATGCCAGAGTAGACTGAGAGTCAGAGAGGAGGCAGGCCAATGCCGTGGAAATCTGATGGAGAGTTGTCTGGACACCAGTGACGAGGGACAGGCAGGATGAGCAAACACTTCACTGAGGCCAGCAGTTACACTCTCCCTGCACTCCTCCTAAGGCCTAAGCACACATAAGCATGCCTGCCCCACCAACAACTCTGGGGAGAGGAGACAGAGAGCTAAAACCCCAAATTCATTATTAATAAGCATAAAATGATGGAAAAAAAAGACTGAAGTACTCTAGAGCCAGGATTAAATTTTCTCAACCATGTGGTATTATGTCTTGAAATGGAAAGTAACCTTTTTTTTTTAAATAGGAAAATAATATTATAGTCTAGGCAAACCTGAGTTGCAGTCAATAAAATCCATATCTGTAACATTCACACCCATTTAATAGATAAAGAAACCAAGGCCCAGAGTGGCAAATTGTCTTGTTTTCCAGTTCAGGGTCCTTCCCACAGTGTGGAGAACTGGTGAAAAGAGAGGTTCTACTGACAGAGCACAATAAACCAACCTGGTCTGATGAAGAAAGTAGTACTAGAGGAAGTTTCCCAACTTATCTTTTTCCCAATGCAACATTTTATATTTCTTCTGGATATTTGAAAATTATGGCTGCCCTAAATTCTTCAAAATTGCCATTAAAAGGAAATTTTCTGAAATAAAATAGGATTGCCTTCTATTAACAGTCGCCCAACAGCCTTTCAAATAAATCTTATACCTCTCTCAGTAAAAGAAAAAATGATACACAGTCAGGGATAATTTTCAAAATATATAACATTCAATATGGCAGGAGAATTCATCAATCAAATTAGACACAACTGTGTACTATCTACATACTTATACAAGGGCAAGCCAGCCAAATATCAGCTCTATAGCCAGGTTATTTCATCCCCTGTCATTAGGATCCGGTACATTAACGGATTCTCACTTAAACAGTGGGAAACCATTCTAAACAATAAGGTAGGGCGCCTGGGTGGCTCAGTTGGTTAAGCGACTGCCTTCGGCTCAGGTCATGATCCTGGAGTCCCGGGATCGAGTCCCGCATCGGGCTCCCTGCTCGGCAGGGAGTCTGCTTCTCCCTCTGACCCTCCTCCCTCTCATGCTCTCTGTCTCTCATTCTCTCCGTCTCAAATAAATAAATAAAATCTTTAAAAAAAAAAATAAGGTAATGTCTTGTAATAACCAGGATTAATCATAATACTTAAGCCATTTAATCAAGTCTTCCATGTAAACACTCTCCTGTGCTAAGCACAACACAAACGTGCATAGTTGGAAAGGAAAATTTTGGGTAAACTATGTTGGCATAAAATACTTTTGCTTTAATGCTGTATTATACTTAACATATGATCAGGCCTTCAATAAATAGGTGTTCAAGGGGTGCCTGGCTGGCTAAGTTGGTACAGCATGCAACTCTTGATATCGGGGTCATGAGTTCAAGTCCCACATTGGTCGTAGAACTTTAAAAAAATTTTTTTTTAATAAAACAAAATAGGTGTTCAATAAATGCTATTGGATACATTGAAAAAATGAATGAACCAAAATACAAATTTGTGTTTATTGCCTCAGATGAATTCATTTAATTCACTAAATTCACTCACCTTGAGAAAAAACTTTTTGTGGCAGCAAGGTTGCATCTTTCATACAGGTTCAAATGTGAGGTAGATAGGAAACCATTTCTCCCCAAATGGAATAAGTTTAAAATGTAAAAAGATTAAGTTCATTCATGCAAAGAAAGTTGATTAGCTTTCTGAGACTGCTGAAAATCTGTCCAGCATGAGAAGAGAAACTTAAAAAAAATTAAAAGTTACCATACTAAAATATTTTCTGAGATGTAATGTTTAGAAGGTCATCATAGGTTTGCAGCCTGGGAAAAAGAATGGCTATGCTATTACTTATAAAGCTAAATAAGATTTTGATGCTTCTGTGTTTAGTGCTTACCAAAACACAACAGTTGCCAAACACATTAATCCACTTCATTAGGTATTAAGTTAATGAAGTTATAAAATCAAAAGGCCTTTGTTACCAGGATGTCAAGTTTCTAGTACAGAAAGATAATAAATACCAGGAGTATCTTAGTTCTCAAAAGAAAAATCTACCCACTTAATATCATCCTCCAATCTGCTCTGCTTATGTTTTGAAAGGAGGAAAAAAGCAAGAGAGAAATAAAACCTATGGTCTTGTATTATTTCCTCACACTTTTAATACAGTATTCCCCTCCCAAATGGGATAGGGTTTGTACCAATGATATACAATGAAAAATTCTTTTAAGTGGGGAGGAGTCAGGTTACTATACAAAAGAAGAATCCAGTTCATATCTTGGACATTGAGAAATTTGCTAGTATTTTGAATTTTTTAACACAAAAATAAAAATGACCCTAAGTGATACAGGGGAAAGTCTTTGAGGGGTTTTTTTTTTTGGAGATTTTTGCTTTCATTTCCTTCACTTTATTTTCAAAATTTAGACATAAAACATACACACATATTTCAAGATTCAATCAATACCTCGACATTTCCTACCTGAGTTTCCTTTGGTTTTCAATATGTCAGGTTTTAGCTACTAAGCTATTGGATCCTTCTGGTAAACACATTTTAGGAGAATTTGACCATCCCTTGAAGAACAAGATATAAAATTGGGATCCAACTAATGTTCTAACATCACCAGAACATGTTGTCCGGGGGTTCCAGACATATTTTTAGACTCTAGGCAGTGGCAAAAAAAAAAAAAAAAAAAAAAGTATCTATCTAAACTATAGGAAGGCAAGCTTCCCTCATCAACAGGTAACTTGAATCACTGATACTCCTCTTCAAAACCAGTGTGTTTCACTGGACATTAAGAGTTCCATGGAGTCTTTCAGGAACTACTGCAAGAAGATAAAGGTGAGGATACTAAATAAGGAGGCTCCTGGGCCTTCAACCCTACTCCAGCCAGCATAACTCTCTGGAATATAGAGGACTTCATTTAAAAAGCAGAAGACAGGAAGGGTATTGGAAGTTAAATAAAAATGCATTTGAAGGGACGCCTGGGTGGCTCAGTCAGTTAAGCAACTGCTTTCGACTCAGGTCATGATCCCAGAGTCCTGGGATTGAGTCCCACATCCAGCTCCTTGCTCAGTGGGAGCCTGCTTCTCCCTCTGCCTGCCTCCCTCCCTGCTTGTGCTCTCTCTCTCTCTCTGTCAAATATATAAATAAAATCTTTAAAAAAAAATGCATTTGAAAACCACAGTATCAGAATAAGAAGATACAGAAAAAAAAAAAAAGGCAGGAATATTTGTTTAAACAAAGTGAAGACTTTCTTAGGTAGTTAGACCAAATAAAGAAGAATTCAGGGGTGCCTGGGTGGCTCAGTCGTTAAGCGTCTGCCTTCAGCTCAGGTCATGATCCCAGGGTCCTGGGATCGAGCCCCGCATCGGGCTCCCTGCTTGGCGGGAAGCCTGCTTCTCCCTCTCCCACTCCCCCTGCTTGTGTTCCCTCTCTCGCTGTGTGTCTCTCTGTCAAATAAATAAAATCTTTAAAAAAAAAAAAAAAGAAGAAGAATTCAAAATGTGCTTCTGTGACATAATAAGAAATATTTATTGGTCTCTGCCCCTGATTCCTGACACAGAGCTCCTAAATACCTCGGAATTTCCTGGGTGATAGGAGCATCTTTTGTTTCAATGAGGTGACTCTTGGTGAGCTCCTGGACAGCTCAAGATGGGAGCTAGTAACCAGAAAGACTAAGCCATGCTTAGAAGCTTAGAAATTTCAGCCCCACCCTCTCCCATCCTCCAGGTGCTGGAGATTGAGTTAATAATCAATCATGGCTATGTAATGAAACCTCCATAAAAATCCTTAACTGTGGGGTTCAGAGAGCTTCCTGGTTGGTGTATGCATCCATATAACAGGAGGGTGATGCATTCCAATTCCATGTGGACAAAAGCTCCTGTGCTCAGGACAGTTCTGGACCTCACCCTATATACCCCTTCATCTGGCTATTCATTTGTATCCTTTATACTATCTTTTATAATAAAGTGTTAAACATAAGTGTTTCTTTGTGTTCTGTGAGCCATTGCAGCAAATTATTGAAACTGATGAGGGGGACATTAGAACACCCAATTTGTAGCTAAGTCAGACAAAAGTGTAGGTAACTTGGAGACCCACTACTTACAATCTGTATGTGAAGTAGGGGGCAGTCTTATACTGCTGAGCCCTTAACCAATGGGGTCTAACATTAACTCCAAAGACAGTGTCAGAATTGAATTAAATTGTAGGGCATCCAGTTGGTGACTACAGCACCAGGCCCTGGGCACTACATGACCTCTTCTTCATAAGGCCATTACTTTCAGTAGAAGACATAGCTGGCTTTTCAAACACAGAGAAGAAGGCAGAGACTTAGACAAAATGCCAAGACAGAGGAATTTATCCCAAATGAAAGAACAAGATAAGGCCATGGCCAGAGATCTAAGTGAAACAGATACAATTAATATGCCTAATGGAGAATTTAAAGCAATAATCATAAGGATATTCACTGGACTTGAGAAAAGAATAGAAGACTTCAGGGAGACCCTTAAAACAGAGATAAGAGTTAAAAAAGAATCAATCAATCAAAGATGAAGAATGCAATAAATGAGATTAGAAACAAATTTGATGGAAAGAACAGCAGGCTGAAAAAAGCAGAGGAATAAATTAGTGGCATAGAAAACAAAATAATGGAAAATAATGAAGCTGAACAAAAAAGAGAAAGAAGAATATGCAACACAATAATAGCTTTAGGGAACTCAGTGACTCCATCAAATATAATAACATTTGTATTATAGGAGTCCCAGAAGAAGAAGAGAAAAGAGGGCAGAAAATTTATTTCAAGAAATAATAGCAGAAAACTTCCCTAATCTGGGAAAGAAAACAGACATCCAGATCTGGGTGGCACAGAGAACTCCCATCAAAATCAACAAAAGCAGGCCAATACTGAGACATATTGTAATTAAATTTGTAAAATATGGTGATAAAGAAAAAAATCTTAAAGGCAGCGAGACAAAAGAAGTCCTTGACTTAGAAGGGAAAACCCATAAGGCAAGCTGAAGATTTCTCAACAGAAAGTTGGCAAGCCGGAAGAGAGTAGCATGACATATTCAAAGTGCTGAATGGGAAAAATCTGCAGCCAAGAATATTCTATCCAGCAAGGCAATCATTCAGAATAGAAGGAAAGATCAAGAGTTTCCCAGACAAACAAAAACTGAAGGAGTTTGTGACCACTAAACCAGCCCTGAAGAAATATTAAAGGGGACCCTTTGAGTGCAAAGGAGAGACCAAAAATGACAAAGACAAGAAAGGATTTCTTTAGGTTTTCTCTAAAATCTCCAGAAACAACAACAAAACAAGTAACAAAATGGTACAAACACTATCTATCAATAATTACTTTGAGTGTAAATGGACTAAACAGTCCAATCAAAAGACAAAAGGTGTCAGAATGGATTTAAAAAAAAAAAAAGACCTATCTATATGCTGCCTAGAAGAGATTCATTATAGATAGACCTAAAGACACCTGCAAATTAAAATGAGGGAGTAGAGAAACATTTATCATGCAAATGGATGTCAAAAGAAAGTTGGAGTAGCAATACTTATATTGGACAAAGTAGACCTTTTTGTTCTTGTACTGTTTTTATCCTGCTTTGGCATCAGGGTACTACTTGGCCTCATGGAATGATTTTTAAATGTGTTTCCTCTATTCCATTATTTGTAAGATTTTGATAAAGACTGTCATTAAATATTTTTTTTAATGTTTGGTAGAATTCACCAATGTAATCATGTAGTCTTAGACTTTTCTGTGCTGGAAGATTTTTTATTCCTAATTCAACTTTCATTCTTGTTATTGGCCTAAGATTTCTTATTTCTTGGATTCAAGATTTATGATTCAATCATGATAACTTGTACATTTTTAGGAATTATCTGGCATTTTTTTCCTAAATTATCTGATTTGTTAGTATATAATTGTTTATAGTCATCTGTTATCATGCTATGTATTTCTGTGTTTATCTATTGTATTGTTTTCTCTTCCATTTCTTATTTTGGTTTTTGAGTCTTCTCTCTTTTTTTCTAAGTTAATGTAGTTAAAGCATTACCAATTTTGTTTATTTTTTTGGAAAAACTGGTCATTACTTTCAATGTTATGTTGTTTATTCTGATCTCTATTTTATTTATTTCTGACTCTTCTTTGTTAATTCCTTCCTCTACTAAATTTTAGCAATGTTTCCTCTTTTTATGGTTCCTTGTGATGTAATGTTAAGTTGTTTACTTGAACTTTTTCTCTTAATACAAGCATTCAGAGCATTAAAAAAAAGAAAGAAAGAAAGAAAGAAAGAAAGAAAGAAAGAAAGAAAGAAAGAAAGAAAGAAAGAAAGAAA
>NW_023270233.1:0-5074 GCF_011800145.1 Mirounga leonina | reverse complement strand
AAAGAAAGAAAGAAAGAAAGAAAGAAAGAAAGAAAGAAAGAAAGAAAAAAGAAAAGAAAGGTCCTAATGGCAATTAGCCTTCTTTTTAGTGTGTCACCGCAGTGCAGTTCAAACAACAGCTTTAAATTCAGATTTTTGTAAGTGTCCTATTTACTAGCTGCATGGACTTAGATAATTCTCAAAGTCTGTTTTCCCAATCAGCAATAATGATAATACCTCTCTCAGAGCTGTGATGAAGCTGATGTGAAAAGACATATGTAAAAGGACATGTATATATAAAGACCTGCCACAGTTTCTGGCCCATGGTGATATTCAATAAATGTATTTATATTCTTCCTCTTTCTCTATTTCCTTTCCTTTCCTTCTCTCCAACTTATGAAGTCCTTACTAAAATAAATTGTGTTAATTGTAAAAAAATAAATAAATAAAAATAAACAAATTGTAGGACACCCAGTAGTAGCTGCAGACATTTAAAAAATTTCTTGGTGTGAAAAACCAACATATTAGGTGCTAGAAGTGTTGCGAGTAGAGAAACATTTCTCCTTTACCTTCTCTGATAATATTAATAGTACCAAGTGATTGAGGTACTGCCTAGCTGAAAATAGGTCTGACATCTTAAGATCACTTACGACAAGACACAGAAGTTGACCAGGACTCCTTTATATGCTATTTTCCAAGTGGTACATTTATTCTGAAAGTATAGCATTTTGGGGTCTGGCTTTTTCTTTCTGAACTGATATCAAACTCTCTCTACCCCCTGGTGAAATAAAGACTATCATCAACTGGGTTGGGTGCCAGTTTCTCTTCAAGAAACTAGCCAAGTCAATTGATGAAATGTTGTGTAGAAGATGTGAGTAATATATTATTGACCATTTTCTTACTTAGAAAATGGAGGGAGTCTGAGCAGTTGCTTATTAAAGTTTGTCTTACCCACCTCACAGTTTCAGCTTTCAATTTAAGTTTTCTAGTTTATGCATTATGTGAGGGTTCTAAAATTATTGCACTCAGCCTAACCAAAGGCATCTGAGTTTATATTTATTGGTGTAAATAGCAATTTAGCAGGGTGATGGTATTTGTTACACACAAGTAATTTGAATTCAGTCAATTTTCTTTGCAAAATTCAGATTACAGCCAGTATTAAATTCTCCACAAGAAATCAAACAAACAGAAGCAATATGTACTATAAAATGAAAGAAACCCAAACAAACTCAGAGGCGGTTTGGCTCTGCCAGGTGATGTTATTGAATTTGGCATTGTGAGAAAAGGGTTCAAAGAATACAGCCACCCAGGACTATTGGATTTCAACAGAGTGAATTTGGGACGGATTAAGGGATCTAGCCAACAAGACACAGAGGGACAGCCCACAGCACAAGTAGTAAGTGCTATCCCCAGCAGGCTCAAAGGGCCCCCTGAGTAAAACCTCAGTGGATTGGAATTCTCTAAGAGGAACATGAATCTTTAGATGGATTCACCAAAAGGGGTGTAATTCAAAGACCTGGGCAGAATATCATGCTAGCTACAGAGGGAAGTAAAGGGGGAAAAAAGAGTGGGACAAGGAAGAGTTACAGGGAGGAAACAGGCAAGCGTCTTGGGCTAAATACATTCTAGGAAGCAAGATAAGAAAAATTACATGCACACAGATTCTTTCAGACTTATGAGGGAAAGGGGGAAAATGAACACAGATGTGAGAGTAAAAGCCCAATAAATGAGTAAGAAGGTGAAAAATATATTCTGATGAATCAAACACTGTAACTGGCCAGTAAGTATCCTCCTTTTTCCTATATTTTCTATATCCTATTCCTACAGGTCTTTCCTTGGTTCCTGAATATAACATAAAGCTTCTCTGCTTGTGGCTGAGCCTTTACTCTTTGCTCTGCCCACAGAATTCTCCCATTCCCACCTATGAGACTAGCTAATAATTCTTACTCATTGGATTTCAGTTTAAATATCACTTCCTCCAGAAAGCATTCTCTGATCAATCTATCTGTTAGAGGTTCTAACAGCACTTTTGTTTTTGAGACACTTAATACACTTGCAATTAATTATTCAATAGCTGAGTTCTCTGAGAGAAAAATCAATGAGAGCAAGGACTATATCTACCTTATTGACAATGATATCCTCAGTACCTAAAAAGTGATTAGGTGAATTTTCTGGATGAATATAAAGGAAGATTCATTTGACGATTGTACAGTTGACCCTTCAACAATACAGGTTTGAACTGCATGGTCCACTTATATGTAGTTTTTTCAATAAATATTGTACAATACTATAAATGTATTTTCCCTTCTATATGATTTTCTTAATTACATTTTCTTTTCTCTACCTTACTGTATTGTAAGAATATAGTACATAATACATACAGCATATAAAATATGTGTTGACTGTTTATGTTGTCAGTAAGCCTTCCAGTCAAGAGTAGGTTATTAGTAGTTAAGTTTTGGGGGAGTCAAAAGTTGTATGTGAATTTTTAACTGCATGGGGTGGGGGTTGGTGCCCTTAACCTCCATGTGGTTCAAGGGTCAACTCTAGTACATTCAGGTATATGGTAACTAGGCTCACAGCAATGTCATGATTGTACTATCTCTGCTGTGTATTTTTTCACCCCCTCATCACTAAACACATGGTTTAATTAATTCATCGCTCATCTCTTTTTTTTTATGTTATGTTAAACACCATACATTACATCATTGGTTTTTGATGTAGTGTTCCATGATTCATTGTTTGTGCATAAAACGCAGTGCTCCATGCAGAACGTGCCCTCTTTAATACCCATCACGAGGCTAACCCATCCCCCAACCACCCTCCCCTCTAGAACCCTCAGTTTGTTTCTCAGTCCATAGTCTCTCATGGTTCATCTCCCGCTCCAATTTCCCCCCGTTCATTCTTCCCCTCCTGCTATCTTCTGCTTTTTTTGTTTTTTTTTTTAACATATAATGTATTAATTGTTTCAGAAGTACAGGTCTGTGATTCATCAGTCTTACACACTTCACAGCGCTCACCATGTCTATCACCTCCCCAATGTCTATCACCCAGCCACCCCATCCCTCCCACCCCCCACCACTCCAGCAACCCTCAGTTTGTTTCCTGAGATTAAGAATTCCTTATATCAGTGAAGTCATATGATACATGTCTTTCTCTGATTGACTTATTTCGCTCAGCATAATACCCTCCAATTCCATCCACATTGTTGCAAATGGCAAGATTTCATTCCTTTTGATGGCTGCATAATATTCCATTTTATATACCACATGTTCTTTATCCATTCATCTGTCGATGGACATCTTGGCTCTTTCCACAGTTTGGCTATTGTGGACATTGCTGCTATAAACATCAGGGTGCACGCACCCCTTCGGATCCTTACATTTGTATCTTTGGGGTAAATACCCAGTAGTGCAATTGCTGGATCATATGGTAGCTCTATTTTCAACTTTTTGAGGAACCTCCATACAGTTTTCCAGAGTGGCTGCATCACCTTGATTCCCACCAACAGTGTAGGAGGGTTCCCCTTTCTCCGCATCCCCGCCAACATCTGTCATTTCCTGACTTGTTATTTTTAGCCATTCTGACTGGTGTGAGGTGGTATCTCATTGAGGTTTTGATATGGATTTCCCTGATGCCGAGGGATGTTGAGCACTTTTTCATGTGTCTGTTGGCCATTTGGATGTCTTCTTTGCAGAAATGTCTCTTCATGTCTTCTACCCATTTCTTGATTGGATCATTTGTTCTTTGGATGTTCAGTTTAATAAGTTCCTTATAGATTTTGGATACCAGCCCTTTATCTGATATGTCATTTGCAAATATCTTCTCCCATTCTGTCGGTTGTCTTTTGGTTTTGTTGACTGTTTCTTTTGCTATGCAAAAGCTTTTTATCTTGATGAAGTCCCAATAGTTCATTTTTGCCCTTGCTTCCCTTGCCTTTGGCGATGTTTCTAGGAAGAAGTTGCTGCAGCAGAGGTTGAAGAGGTTGCTGCCTGTGTTCTCCTTTAGGATTTTGATGGACTTCTGTCTCACATTGAGGTCTTTCAACCATTTTCAGTCCATTTTTGTGTGTGGTGTAAGGAAATGGTCCAGTTTCATTCTTCTGCATGTGGCTGTCCAATTTTCCCAACACCATTTGTTGAAGAGACTGTCTTTTTTCCACTGGACATTCTTTCCTGCTTTGTCAAAGATGAGTTGACCATAGAGTTGAGGGTCCATTTCTGGGCTCTCTATTCTGTTCCATTGATCTATGTGTCTGTTTTTGTGCCAGTACCATACTGTCTTGATGATGACAGCTTCATAATAGAGCTGGAAGTCTGGAATTGTGATGCCACCAGCTTTGCTTTCCATTTTCAACATTCCTCTGGCTATTCAGGGTCTTTTCTAGTTCCATACAAATTTTAGGATTATTTGTTCCATTTCTTTGAAAAAAGTGGATGGTATTTTGATAGGGATTGCATTGAATGTGTAGATTGCTCTAGGTAGCATTGTCATCTTCCCTATATTTGTTCTTCCAATCCATGAGCATGGAACGTTTTTGCATTTCCTTATGTCTTCCTCAATTTCTTTCATGAGTATTTTATAGTTTTCTGAGTACAGATCCTTTACCTCTTCGGTTAGATTTATTCCTAGGTATCTTATGGTTTTGGGTGCAATGGTAAATGGGATCAACTCATTAATTTGTCTTTCTTCTGTCTTGTTGTTTGTGTATACAAATGCCACTGATTTCTGTGCATTGATTTTATATCCTGCCACTTTACTAAATTCCTGTATGAGTTCTAGCAGTTTTGGGGTGGAGTCTTTTGAGGTTTTCCACATAAAGTATCATATCATCTGCAAAGAGTGAGAGTTTGACTTCTTTGCCGATTTGGATGCCTTTTATTTCTTTTGTTGTCTGATTGCTGTGGCTAGGACTTCTAATACTATGTTGACTAGCAGTGGTGATAATGGACATCTGCTGTGTTCCTGCCCTTAGGGTGAAAGCTCTCAGTTTTTCCCCATTGAGTATGATATTCGCTGTGGGTTTTTCATAGATGGCTTTTATGATATTGAGGCATGGACCCTCTATTCCTATACTCTGAAGAGTTTTGATCAA
>NW_023270232.1:6276703-6504906 GCF_011800145.1 Mirounga leonina | reverse complement strand
ACCTGGGTTTGCACTCAGGCCCCGAGAGCAAGGGGAGGTGGCGTCCAACCCTGGTCTTCACCCATACTGCTGTTCTGCTTCTTCCTCAAGGCCAAGGTTCCATGGGCCCTGAGGGAGGCAGACCTTATAGACTCGGGCTCCCAGGGGTCAGAGTAACTGGTCTCAGGTCACAGAGCAGTTGGGAAGCAAAGCTGGGCTGGAACGTGGGCATCCTGGCACTCAGCCCAGCGCTCTTACCCTTGCCTCTCTCTGGTTCCACCAGTGGGGAAGACCCTGGCCCTGGCCTTGGGTGAACAGCTGAGTTGTCAGCGCTGGAGCTGTGGGGAGACAGGCGCCACAGGCCAAGGGGAAGACCCACATGGCTGGTCAGGCACACGTCAAGGGAGACAGGGTGGTGGGCAGGGACTCACCCCCACTCTTTCATTCATTCATCAGACGTCCTCATCTCCCCTTGATCACACCTGTGGTAGGGCCTTGGAGAGCTCTGGCCAAGCTTCAGGCACACCCATGGGAAGCTTGCTGCAAAAGTTCAAGGTTAAGGATCCCGCATCTTGACTCCCAGACTCCTGCTCCGTCTGCCTCCAGCCTAGCCCCACAATGATGTCCCTCTGCCTGCAGACCCACCATCAGTGCAGAAATAAACCCACAGCTATGTCTGCAGCTCCCTCCTTCTTAGTCAGGGAGCCAGCCCGCCTCCTCCAGGAAGTATGCTTTGACTACTTCCACCTCGACTACTGGACAGAGTGCTCATTCTCCAGGCCCCTATAATCCTTTGTACTTTTCTTGGGCTGAAACTCATGGTGCTGTCATTTGCTCGTGAAGCAAACTTGGGTGAGCCACTTCCCTCTGGGCCTCACTCTTGCCTTCTGGGACATGGGGCCACTTTTACTTGCTTTGCCCCCCTAGGGTTGTCGGGAACATCAGGGTCAGAAGTGTGAAACTATTTTGCCAGGTAGGCAGCCCGGGGCTCTAAGTTTTATTATCGCTTTTTTGCAGTAAGAAATGGTGGCTGTGCCTTCCTGGGGCTGCCAGGGTCCCTGGCTGACATTTTGACCAATAGCTCAAGGGTTTTCCTCTGGGTTCAAGGTGCCGGCCAGGTGCCCCACTCCCCACCCTGCCCCAACCTCCCGGCCACTGCCCCGGCCCACGCAGTGATGACCTGGAGCTGCAAAAGGCTGATGCAAGCTCGAAGGAGGGAAAGAAACAGACTCGCGTGGGGCAGGTGGAGCTCCACCCCCAGCCCCATGGGACTCCCAGCCCTGCTCCTGCCTGCTTGTTTGTACCTGCTGATGTAATCCCTGAGCCTCCTTGGCTCAGGGCTCCGCCTACTCACCTTGACCTCTGAGCTGGAGCCAGAGGAAGTGTGAGAGGGCATGTGCCTGACGCGCATGCACCATGACAGGGCTCTTCTCCAGGGAGGGAGGTGTAGCTGGGCCCCAGGGAGAGCAGAGGGGAGGAAAGAGCCTAAAACACAACAGGGAGAAGAGCACGGGCCCTAGAGGAAGCAGGACCTGGGTCAACCTCAGCTCTGCCACCGTGTCACCTCAGGGGAGTTGTCCCATGGCCCTGAGCCCGTTCCATGACAGCCCTCAACGTGTCAATCTTCCATGCATTTCTCCAGGGGGATAAAGAAGTCAGGGGGAAAAGAGGTAGGGGGGAAGTGTGGCTCCGTGGAAGGAAAACACCAGAATGGTTCCTGCGTGATGAGGTTGGCTGCCTCACCTCCTGGGGCCTTGGCTTATCTGTAAAATGGGCACAATATCATGAGCCCAACTGTGCTCACTTCTCAGAGATGGGGTCAGAGGTGTGCAAGTGCGACATGACACAGAGGCATGTGGATGGCTCAGGGGACCTGGGGACAGTGGTGGGAGGGTTCTCTCCGGGAGCCTGGGGGTGGGGCTGTGCTCTCTGCCTGGCCTGGCCCCAGGAGCCTCCTCTTGGGGAGGAAGGCATGGATGAGGAGCGCAGGGCTCCCCAGAGGCCTCCAAGGAGCCTTCAAAAACACGCAGGTGGTGAGGACAAGAGCCAAGACACACTTCTGGAAACTGCAAGGCCACCTGCATGAAGTCCCTGAGCCCAAGAGCCCAGGGTCTGGAGATGGCCCTGTTTCCAGATTCATTCTCAACCTGGTTTCCCTGGAGATGCCTTTGCTCTTTCCCTGAGAAAGGGGAGGAGAAAAGAGCCTCATGCAGTTCATGGGTCTCTTTAGTTAACACTGAAGGCTCCTGAAAGACAGGGAGTGAGCCCGGTGCGGAGGAGATGTCCATCTCAGCTGCCCTGGACCCTGCAGCCCCAGGAGAGTGGGGTCACTTTCGGTTCTGCTAGGTTGCTCTGGAGGGAAAGCGGCACTCCAGCTGGGATTCATGGGCTTCCCTGGCCACACAGACCCACCTTCCCTTTCCCATGGCCTTGAGTCATAGCAGGTCACATGGGGAACCAGTAACAACGGCCGTTCACAAGCCAGCCCGCTCCCAGACACCATGCAGAACACTTGGCATACAGCATCCAACTGAATACTCCCAATAACCTTTGAGACAGGTACTCTTATGAGGATCCCGGCGTTGTAGGTAAGGAAACTGAGGTACAGAGAGGCTAGGTGACTTGGCCAAGGTCACAGAGCAGGGTTGTTGGCCCTTCTATCTGGATCTCCCCGACTCTAAGCCCCTACTCATCAACCTCCACAGAGGGAGGTAGTTCTCAAACTGCAGCATGCGCCAGGATACCCTGGAGGCACGGAGAAACCCAGGGCACCGTGGCCTTCCTCCTACACCCCCGGGCCCCCCTCAGCAGGTCCACGGTGGGGCTTGAAAACGTGCGTTTCTAACACGTTCCCAGGTGCTGCTGCTGGCCCACTGCTCTATGCTCTCTTGCCTCCCAACAGAAATATAAAACACCTAGCACACAGAACGGTGCTGAATGGAGTCACCTCCCTTTCCCTGAGCTTCTGTGATTCAGCCGGAGACCTTTCAAAAGGAGCCAAAGGAATCACATGGCAGCATGGGGCCGGCCACCTTAGCTTAGATCGGCTCCGGTGTATGGCACTAAGGATAATGACAGCCGTCCCCTGCACCTGTGTTCTGGCACATTCCTTAGCCTCTCAGGGCCTCAGTTTCCTTATCTGCAAAATGGGAGGGTTAGACACATTATACGCCCAAATTGCTCAGAGCAGTGCGTGGCACATCAAAAGGGCTCACTGAGCATAAGCTGTGTTATTGTTTTTATTATTATCATTGTCACTATCTACATCATCTATATTGTCTTTCCAACAACCCTGTGAGGTTGCTGTGATACCCACCCCCACTGTTTACCTGAAGTCGCTCAGCGGGGTAAGTAACTTGCCCAAGTCACCAAGTGGTGGAGGGGGAAAGATCTGAAGCCAGGTTTGGGAGCCTAGTGGCAGGACCTGTCCCCCAGGAGCAAAGAGAGATGCCTACTTCCTCCAGGAAGGATGGAGAGTTATTTTCTTATTTATTTTTATTTCTTGTTTATTTTCTTATTTATGTTTCCTGCACTTCCTTCTAGGCGCCCTCACAGAGCCCAGGGAATAACAGTTTCACTGTTGAAGGGAGAATGTCTCCAATAGGAAACCGGAGCTGTGTCAGCCACCCATGCTTGGTGACCCTGGCCAGCCAGACCCCTTCCCCCACACCCCTGTCTGTCCATCTCTCTCCTGGTCTGCTCCTCCTTACTGGGCACCCTCAAGGTGCAAGGGATGGCTCAGCATTGGCCGAGAGGGGGGACGGTCACGGGCTTCTCCTGAGACCCTCCTGCCCCCACGTCCTCTGGGATCGCAAGTTCAAAACAATAGAAGCTTCAGGTTGCCCTTGATGTAAAGGTTTAGTAGGTGTCTAATTTTAGCTGAGAAATACTCGGCATTTTCCCAGCCGCCGCCGCTGCCGCTGCCGCACTCCGTGCTGGACAAATGGCCTTGGTTTTCCTCCCTGATTGTTCTCAGCTGGGGTGCTAGAGGCTGACTCCAGCTCAGGACAATTGCCTTTGTGTCTGCTTCCGGGTGGCTCTTAATAACTCAGCAGAGAGAACGGGACAGCCTGGAGTTCTCAGCCCGAGCTCTCTAGCCCCTACCCCCATCCCGGTTGCAGGGTCCTCGCTTTACAGTTTAGGGTATCCCCAAAATGTGGTATTTAAACAGGATTTGCTGGTCAAAGCCTCTTCAAATACCCAGGGGTGGTGGCAGTGAAGGAGGGCTGTGGCCTGCGGGGGGCCTCCCACCGGACAGATGAGGATGCCAAGGCCCAGAGAGGGTGTGACCGGCCTAAGGTCATACAGCACTCTGGCAGAGCTGGGCCTGGACTGGAGGTCCACATTCAACGGTCCGGCGTTTTTGGCACCATGTGCAGGAGAAATCCCACTGCCGTCTATGCTTCCAGCCAGCGTGGGGACACCTCAGAGCCAAAGATCCCAGGCTGCAAGCCTCCAGTGGAGACACCTGGAATGCTGCCTCATCAACCGCGCCCGCCCCCCACCCGGCCAAGTCCTTCTGTCTCGAGGTCTCACCTGAAAGGTCACCTCCTCAGAGAGCCCGGCCCTGCCAGCCCCTCCTGACTACCTGGGGCCCTGGCTCTTCCTTGGGTATTTCTTTTTCCTTATTGCCCTCCCACCACTTTTAATTATGTACTCATCTGTGTATTTCCTTGTTCAGTGCCTGAGTCTCCACCAGGTCCTTGTCTCACCCCAGGAGGCAGATGCATGCTGGCAATCACAACACCAAACCCCCTCTGTGGGCTCTGGGCCAGGGTCCCGGAGCCCCTGCTGTGCCAAGTGAGGCTGGGGAGGGGGTCCCAGGGGAGTGGGTGGGGCCACTCAAGCCTCAGGACAGTGGCTCTTTTCCACCCAGTGTGGACATACTCACATGTGCTCAGCAGTGGGATGTCCTCGCTGGCACTTGCTGCCGGAACACCATCCCTGGCTGGATGGCACTTGTGTGACCACTGATGACCCCCAGCGCCAGCACAGCACATAGTAGGTGCTTCAGAAGTGCTCTCTGCATGAGTGGATGAACCACCTGGGCTCCTCTGGGTCCTCTCCCTGGGAAGAGGCCTCAATTCAACCTAAGCCCCACCCTTCCCATGAATGGCTCTGGAAGCAAGAGAAATGAGGAGCCTTGGGGAAGGCACCCAGGGCCCCAACTGGGAGGGCTATTTGCTGGCCTTGCAGCCCCCAGCTCTGCCTGGCCCCCCACCACTCCAGCCGGGACCCAGCATGCTATAATTAGAGTCCTCCTTCCAGCCTCCGGTAATGAGGGGTGCCGGGTGCCAGCCGTAATTACAGCCTGGTTAAAACGAAGAGGAGCCGCCTCCAAGCCAAATTACAAAGTCTGCAGTCGGTCTCCCTCCTGCCCTGCTCCCTTTTTATGGGGCTGGTTAGAGGGAGAGACTGGGGAGTTTACAGAGAAGCCAGCTTGGGCTGGGCCTGTGGTTTCGGCACAGCAGAGCGCGGCGGAGAGCCGAAAGTCTGGGCCTGCGATGCTTTGAAACTCTCCTCGAGCCTCCCCCGCCCCACCCTCATCAAAATTCCAGCCAAAGCCCAGGTCAGGAGCGGGCAAAGAAACCAGCTCTTCCGACACTTTCATCAGCACCGCATCTTGGAGCTGAGCACTCTGGGTGCACAGCTGGACTCCCTGGGCACAGGCACCAAAGTCCCTACTTTACCCACCATGGTTCAGTGCTCAACGGACTTGCCCCAAATCACAGAGCCAGGGAAAGGGAAAACCCAGGGCTCAGGTCCACATGGGGAGAAGGTTCGGGAGCATAGGCACACTCCACCTTGCACAGGGCGGCTTCAGAAAGGGCTCAGTAACCTCGAAAACGATGAGTTTTGGGAGTCAAGCCCTGAGAGGTTCAGTGAAGGCCTTCTCCCCCTTTTGGAGATGGAGAAATTGAGACCAATTTCTAGTGGCATCTCAGGATCCAGAGGCAGAGCCAGGATGAGGGAGTCCTTGTGCACCTCAGGGTCTCGGGAAGGTAGAGAGTATGAGGTCTGTAGAGAAAATCCAGTTCAGGCGCAAACACGTGGCACCATGGCCCATCCCGAGGCTGTGGTAGACATCACTAATCAATGCCTGAACAGGGCCTCAGACTCCTTCTCAACACAGGACTACACCCAGCCACACCAATCAAGCGATGAAAAAAAAGATTCCACCATCCCTGATTTGAACTGTCTCCACTCACCCCAACTTAACCCCAGGGGAAAACAGAGCCCAGAGAGCTGGGGTGGCTTGGCCCAGTAACGGAGTGGCTCTTACTCCTTCCTGACCAGCCTCCACGGGTGTGCATCGGCCGCTCCCCCCGCACCCTCAGCACAGCCCTGCAGACTCTGGGCCTCCAGTGTGGCAAAGACTCCAGATATGCAAGAGCCCTCCCTGGCCCTGCCCCCGCAGCACTGACCGGGCCGTTGCTCGGCTGCTCTGACTGAAGGGGGCTTTCGTAAGGGACTGCGGAGGAGCAGGGTGCTCGCCGGTGGAGGGGAGCAGCAGTGGCAACCTCGGCACAGGGCCCCGGGGTCCCAGCACACCCCCTTCCTGGGCCTCCCGGCTGGGCTCTCCTCTCAGCCTGAAAAGCTGGCTCCAGCCACCCGCTGTCCACTCACCACAATTGGCCCGTGGTGACTCAGTCTTCTTGCTTACCTCCCCCCAGCGTTCTTCTGCCCCTGGCATCTCCCGCTCTAACAAGCCTCTTCAATAGAGCCTTTGATCCAGGCTCTCCAGGCTCTTGGACCAGGACAGCCGGCCGCCTTCAGCGAGGGGCGGTGGAGAGAGGTGGGTCTGGGAGGACAGTAACCATGATGGCACAGGCACCACCTGGGGTCCTCACTTTAGCGTGCGTGACTCCCCCGGCCTCACCAGGATAACCAAAGGCCCTGAGCCGAGAGGCCCTCCAGGGGCAGTGAGAAAGCTGCTGAGATTTCTGGGAGGTGCTTGCCTCTCCCAGCACTGCTGGGCCTGGACCGGAGGGCATTTTCAAAAGGACACTTTAGTTAGGGAACAGGGCGGCCAGCCAGCGGGATTATAGGCCACACCCAGTGCCATCAGAGGCCTCTAAACGCCCAGGCCCTGCCTGCCTGTCTTGCCTCCACCTATTGCCCCTTCCTCCCTGGAGTTGTGAGGAAAGAGAAGGGCTGGGGGGGTGGGGCGGGGGCTGAGTGCCTCTGCCTGTCGCCCCTACAGCAGGGCCCCCGGAAAGAAACACTGGATATCTCAGGCACAGAAACCCCAGTGCTGGAGACGGCTGACAAGAGCAGAGAAGCCGTCCTCTGGGCAGGAGGTGGGAGCAGTTCTGGGCCACCCCTGTGCTGGGCCATGGAAGGGCCCTAGAGCCTCCACCCCTGACCCTGGGTGCCCCCCACCTCTCTCCACCAAAAGGGACGATGACAAATGTTGGTTTGTCCCCTGGAGGCTCTGGCTCAAACCCAAACCTTATTGCTGCAGGTGTCTTCCCCAGCACCATGTTCCATATCCAAGATGGGCAGACCTGCAGCTGCCCGGGGCTGTCCGCCCCTAATGTCAGGAGCGGGCGCAGAGGGCCCAGGCCCACTGACCTGGCTGGACTGGGGCTGGGGCACCCCACCACAGGTCGTCTCCGTGCCCCAAGTTCTTCCTCTATAAAATGGGGAGATCCACGGGAATCTCCCAGGCCTGCCGTTCAGGTAAACAGTCACCTTGGGAAAGTAACCAGCACGGGGTCTGGCTGGCGTGCTCAGGAAACCTCGTATAGGCTCAAGTCCCACTCATGCGTTAACGGGCTATGTGACCCTAGGCAAACCACTTCACCTCTGGGAGCCTCCGTTTAATCTCCAGATGGGGTTTACTGTAGGTTCTGCTTATAGATGTGAAAGTGCTTTATAACCTGTCAAGGGCTGTCCAAGGCTAAGATTACTCACGACTCTTTTTCTAATGAACAGCTGCACATACCCTCCCTCCACCCTGCCCATGAGGTGAGGCTGGGACATTTCTATCCCAGCTTCCCACCCCGAGGCTCAGCCTATCCCTTGTCATCCTCCAGCTGGCTCTTGGACAGGTTGGTGACTGGCGGGTTCTTGGACGGGGAGGGGGAAGAGGGGCTTTGGAGGTTTAGGTCTCTGGGGAAGAAGTCTTTACCCACTGGTGAATCCCCTGCCTGGCTGGGCACCAACCCCAAGAGAAAAGACAATGTTGGGGTAAGGTAGGGCAAGGGTGGGGACCTGGGTGACCCTGGGAGCAGATGGGCATGGGTGGGAGCCAGGTGGGCAAACCCCTCGTTCTTCCTCCCACTTCTCTGAGGGAACTCCAGAGGTTCCTTGGGATGCTCCAAGCTGTGTGACCTTGGGTAAGTCCCTTCCTTTCTCTGGACCTTCTTCGTCTAAAAGGACACTCTCCAAGGACATGGCTTGTCCTGCTTCTCTCGGATGCTTGGAGTAGAGGGATCCGGGAAAGGCACAAGGGAAGCCAGCCCCTCCACACAGCTCAGTGAGAAGCCAGGTGTCCTGGGGGCCACAGGGCTGGGTTTGGAGGGATGTGGGGTGGCTTCTGGATACTCATGAAGCAAGAGTGTTTGAAAGCACCAGGGCTTCACTCCAGGCTCTCCGGATCTGCAAGCCCTCGCCTCCCGTCCTGCGCTTGGCCAATATGAGGCAATGCATGGATTCCTCTAGCCTAGACCTAGAGGTGGGAGCCCCGCCTGGAGCTGAGGGCCCCCACGGCTCACCAGGAGGGTGAGGGCCCTTGCTCTCAGTGGAAAGAGCTCCCGTGCACCCAAGGGAGAATCTCGGCATCTAGAGCTGTGGGATCTTAGGCAAGTGCTTTTCCTTCTTTGGGCCTTGATTTCTATACCTGGAAAACGGAGCCGTGAGGAATCCCTAGCCTAGCGGATAACCGGGAGGCATATGCATGACTATGTGTGGAACACTTAGTTCAGCGCCTGGCTCTAGGTGAGCACTCGCTAATGGTGCCCAGTTAATGCAGCGCCGTCTTTGGAAACGTCACTTCAGGTCCCTGGGCCTCTGTGTTTTGTCTGGAAAGTGGGTATCAGGACATGGCATGTCTTGCATGGATCACAAGGACGATAGGCTTCAGCACAGGCCTGGTGCACGGCAGGCACACGGCTATCTGTGGGAGCCGCTGAGGCCGGGTGAGCTGGCAGAGCTCCCCACACACCTGGCCGCGGCCTGCCCCGGCTCCGGGGAGGGAACAGAGCCTCGTCTCTGCCCTGCAACAGATGCGGGTTTTCTCCCTCCTTCTGGCTGTCAGGCCCCAGATGGCTGCTGGGTCCCCAACCAGGGGCAACACCTTCCACACCCACACAGCACCTCTGCGCGGTACCTGGCATGCGGAGGTGAGAGCTCACCACCCAGTCCGGGATGCCTTCCAGCCTGGGGCTGGAGGGGAAACGGGAGCCCAGGGCGGTGGCCTTGATTCTGCCCATTTCACAGACTGAACATGTCACTGAGGTGCTAGCCACCTAATGTGACTGGTCTGGGTGGCCTGAAGGGGACAGGGGTCCCAGAGAGACACAGGGGTCCTCAGACACCTGATTTGAGGCCAGCGGCAACTCTCAGCCCAAACTTCCCAGTTCACCATCTGTTTGGTGGTGGGCAGAACGGTCCCACTTAACAGGTAAGGAAACAGAGGCTCAGAGGTGAACGGCCTGCCTGGCTCAGAAGCTGGGCTGGTGGTGAAGCTGGGGTTTGAGCCCAGGGTTCTTCTCTTCCTAGCGCAAGGCCAGGCATGCCGGCTGGGGGAGGCAGGGAGAGGAGCAAGGCAAGATCTAGGGGTGACTGAGCTGACTCTTCTGCTGCTCATCCCTTCGTGCCTGGCAAAGAGCCTCAGGGAGCCCCTGCTAATTAACAGAGGGGATCCACCGAGGCATAGCTTTCCAGGGTTCCCCCTTAACCTGTCCCTGCCAGGATGGTCTATACCGGCTACAGGACCCCTTCCCCTCCTGCTATACTGGGGCTGTCCTAATTCTCCTTAGTATACTTCCTTAATCCTGTGCCCCTCCCTCTCCCTGGACCGGACTGGCCCCCCTAATTCCACACTCTCTGTTTTGCCTCACAATCTATGCTTTTTTTATGTCTTTCTTTTCCATCCCCCTGGGCTCCACACAGGCTGGGGTATTCTTGGGACATCCCAGGGAAGCAGGAAACCTGGGCTCTTGTCTCAGCTCAGTAATCAACTGCTGTGTGACCTTGAACAAGTCCCTGACCCCCTCTGGGCCCCTGCTTGCTCATCTGTCATTGAGGGGTTAGGTGAGAAGTTCTGATGTTCTGTGAATATCAAGACCCACACCAAATGTTCAGGCTGGTATGCTGGTGGACATCTGGGACCTTGGGCTCCTGGCTCACCTCTTGGCTCCCCACCGGTGCACTGGAGAAGCTGGTCCAGTGACTGGGCTGCCAGGCGGGGCCATCCTCTGCACCTCCGAGTCTGGGCTCCACCTGCTTTCTCAGAACTCTCTGTGTGCCTCTGTCTCTGGCTTCGGCTCGACTTCCCTCTGTTCCCTATCCTGTCCTCACCCCCAGGCAGCGGTGCTTGCCCCTGTCACAGGAGCCGACTCCTGGCAGAATTATTTCCTCTGCGCTGGGCTTCCATTAGTCAGTAAGTACACCAGGCCCAGGCAGGGCGCTAGGGGACGAGGCAGCCATAAATCACTGCGGCTCTCTCTCCTAGCCTGGCTGCTGACAGCCTAGGAGCTCTGCTGGCTCAGCTGAGTCCCCTTCCTGGAGAAGCTGGGACCCGGGCTGGACAGCCTATGTGAGTGGCAATGGGACAGGGTATGGCAGGCACACGGCCACTTATCCAGTCACCTCTGGGGTATGACACTGTGACAGCAGCTCCCTAGGGAGTGCCACCTGGTCATCATTCAAGGAAGGGGACATGCTACGGACCTTGGAAGTCATCGAGACGCAAAGCCTCAGTTTCCTAGTCTGTAAAATGGGGTGATCATACACCAATGCCACAGAGTTCACGGGAGGATTACCTGAGGACCCCACCCCTCCCCAGGCCAACACACGTGAGCGCACACACACGCACGTGCACACACACACACACACAATGCCAAAGACTGTAACTCCGTAAATAATCCCGTCTTCCCCTGTAGTAGGGGAAGATGGCCTGCTTGCCTCTGTCTTTTACACAATCCCCTTTGGCAGCTGGATGGGGGCAGGTCTTTTTTTTTTTTTTTTTTTTTTAAGAATTTATTTATTTATTTGACAGAGAGAGACACAGTGAGAGAGGAGCACAGGCAGGGGGAGTGGAGGGGGGAGAGGCAGGCTTCCCACCGAGCAGGGAGCCCGATGCGGGGCTCGATCCCAGAACGCTGGGATCATGACCTGAGCCGAAGGCAGGCGCTTAACGACTGAGCCACCCAGGCGCCCCGGGGGCAGGTCTTTTGCTTGGGATCCAAACCAACGCTAGCGGCGCTCACAGTCGATCCCGTCTGGGAAGGGTGAGACCTCAGCCACCCTCAGTGAACAAAGTTTGGCTGAGAAAATTAAATGAGATCACAGGGGTGAGATTAAAAGAGCAAATTGCTTTAAAGGGCTTCCGCTCATTCCAGATCTCACTTCAGATGGATGGCGCTAATTACCAGCGAGGAGTGGCCCGCTTAGGCAGGCAGGTGCCTAGGGGCCCCCGGTGTTTCTAAGTTAGGGACTCTGGAAGCCAAGGCCCTGAGCTCCTTTTGTCTCTGATTCACATCCCCTTCCCCCCACAGCGAGGGGCATCTGGTAAAGTCCAGCAGTGTGTGATGTCTGGAAAATACTTTTTGCCATCTTTGGAGAATGACCACTTGGGGATAACTCTTGCTCCCAATCCACAAAGCTGTGCGGCCACATGGGTCAAGGACGACATGCCTTCTCTAGAATTCTACTTCTGGGAAGCTCTTCCGAAGCGCTCGACCAAGCTGTGTGCATGGAGTATGTAACAGCCTGGGGGCTGGGAGCCTGTGGGGGCCAGAGGCCATCCCCCCTGCTCTGTGCACCTGTTGCCCCAGGAAGGCCTCTCCGGGGATGTCCCATTGTTCTCCGGCCAGGAGGAAGGTGGGGGCAGGGGGAATGGCTGGTTCCAAAGCCAGGAAATAAATCTCCCCAACCCAGCCTCTCCATTCAGGCCGGCTTATTGATGGGGACCCAGGGGGCCTGCGGAGAGCTAGTCACCTTCCCAGGATGCGTGAGAAAACTTCCCTGTGCTGGGCCCATGGCGTCTTTTAGACTCTGGGGGCCCATCCTGGAGGCTTCCTCTGGCTATTTCCTGGCGTTGTCAGCCCCGTGCCGCCACCGCAGCAGGAGGATGCCGGGCGCCCACAGTCCCAGAGCCAACACCCACCCCTCCCCTTTTGCCACAGGCCACTGGGACCCAAGCCTTGGGGCGGGCAGGATGATCTCCATGGGCCTTATGAGCTCTGATAGTCTGTGAAGAGAAGAGATCCCCACCAGCTCCCCTAGGACACACCCTGCCACGCTGGGTGTCGAGAGCCATAGACATTTGCATATAATTTACATTAATTTGATAACCACCTGCTATCATAGCAAGAGCACTGAACCGAGTCAGAAACCCTGGAGTTCAGTCCTAACAATACTACTAACTCGATGTGACCTTGAGCAGATTTCTGTCCTCTCCACACATCAGTCTCCCACCTGCTGAATTGGGGACTGCACTGCTGGTCTATAAGTTGACATGATGTGGTAAATGAGAAGGACACACATGGAGCAGGGAGGGGGTCCCTGGGATGCCCCTCTCAAGCTGTGACCCCCGCCTGTCACAGGTCCTGCCTGAATCCTTCCTGGAAGACATTCCTGAGACAGTTGCTCTAGCCTCTGGGGCAACCCCTCCCCCCACACAGTGGTGCTCACCTCTCACCCCCAGGCTCTGGGAGGCCCTGGGGAGGCAGAGTGCTCACTGCCCCACCCAGCACTCCTGCCCCGCCTCCCCTTGGCTGTCCTCAGGGAAGCCCAGCTTCTGACAGCCTGGAAATGCTGTGAACCAGGTGCTGGGAGCTTGGCAGGGCCCCAGGGAAAGGGAGGCAAAGCCCAGGCTGTCCAGGGATTGAGTGGACTCAGCACATGCAAGCTCGAGTGCGCGCACACACACACCCACACACACACACCACTCCGCCCCTGTAGCCAGTAACAGTGTTACTCCCGGCATGTCCCACTCAGGCCATGCCTGCAAGCCTGCCCACCTGCTGTGGGCAGGGCCTAGGCAATGGATAAGGGGCTGGTGGAAAGCAAGCCTCGTCTCTGGGAAGTACCGTTGCTGCTCCTTGCATCAGGATCTCTGGGGCATGGTGCCAGGGGAAGGGCCGAAGCTCAGGGAATTACCTTGCACAGTGGGGTGGTTAATATGGCCTTGCTGCGGGGTGTGGCACTTCTGATGGTCAGTGCTTTGGGGGTCCCCAGAGCCCACAGCTGATGAGGGATAGGGTGTGGGGGAGGAGTCAGGGTCTGAGCTGCAGAGGCAACGAACTAAGAGGGACAGGGTGGAAAAGGCCTTAGACACAGGGACCCCACATCCTGGGCTCTGCCCTAGCTCATCCCACCCTGGACTTTTCCAGGAAAAGCCCCCTTTTCTCCCCAACCCCCACCCCTCTTCCCTGCCTGCCCTCTGCCCCTCTGGGAAAAAGAGACTGCCAGGGTCTGACTGGTTGTCTCTGGAATGTACTGTAATGCTTTCAATGCCTTCACTCTCCCCAGAGTTCATAGGTGCTGTCTAGTGAGGCAAGTCCCCAGGAAGGGCTCTGGCCTGGGGGCAAGTCCCTCCACCTCTCTGAGCCTGCTTCCTCCACTCCAAGTGGGAGAGAGGATGCCTACCTCTTGTGTTGTTCTGAGCGCTAAAGGGGGTGATTTAATACAAGCTCAGCACAGTGCCTGGCACACAATAAAATCTTAAAAACTGCTAGAGGCTGTTATTATTAGCGACCTCTTGGAGCCTTGGTTTCCTCTTTTGTACAATGCAATGCAAATCCTGCCTTCACGGGGTGACTGAGATTAGAAAGAGGTGAGAGATAGGGTTGCACGCTGCCAACAAGAGTGGGCAAGGCGGAGGGCAGGAGGCTGTGGGCTCTGGGACTGATGCCCGGCCCCCGTGAGGCACAGGTCAAACTTGCCACGCCCTAGTACGGAGCCACAAATGAGAGCCATGTACTGTGGCCAGGTGCTCTGTCACGGTTTCTGCTGCCCCAGGCCCAACGTCGTCCCATTTGATAGATGAAAACACAGAGGCTCAGAGAGGGCAACAGATCAGCTCACAGTTACATCACCCAGCCAGGGAACAACTCTGAAGGAACTAGAGCCAGAAAGCTAAAACTCAAGATTCAGGTGCCACTGAGAGAGCAACTGCTTCCCCCTTCCCTTTTTTCTTTCTTTTTTTTTTTTTTTTAAAGTACAGACATTTAGAAAAATATTACAATCTATAGGATACTTATTTTAACCCAGACCTCAGCTCACTCTTTTGTCGAGGGGGAGAAAAGCACTCATTTCATGTTGTTCTAAGCTCACTACATCTCACTTCACGTACTTACAGAGCCTGCACACCTGGTACACCTCAGGCCGCAGACTTGCCCAGAAAAGTCTAGTCAATCTGACAGCAAATGAAATGACAGGCTGGAAATACACAACCCCAGCCTGGGGATTTTTTTTTTTCAGAGAAAAAAAAGGCTTAAAGAAAAATAAATGGCAGGGCGCCTGGGTGGCTCAGTCGTTAAGCGTCTGCCTTCAGCTCAGGTCACGATCCCAGGGTCCTGGGATCGAGCCCCGCATCGGGCTCCCTGCTCCGCGGGAAACCTGCTTCTCCCTCTCCCACTCCCCCTGCTTGTGTCCTCACTCTCGCTGTCTCTGTCAAATAAATAATTAAAATCTTAAAAAAAAAAGAAAAATATCATCCTCACTTCTTCCCAGCCTGAGCTCCCGTAAGAGACTCACAGGACAGGAGTTCTTTCTTGGTTCATTCATCCCTTTGTCTGCCCAGGGCTGTGTGGCTGGTGATGGGGGAAGGGGGGAGGGTGTCGGATGGAGACAGAGCTCAGGGTCTTCGCAGGGACCCTCTGCAACTTACATCACTTTGTCTGCAGGCACGTGCAACACAAGCAAGAGACGGCATTTACAAGCAAACTTATTACAGTACAAGCCACCTTCGAGACACACCGGCCCACGACGTGTTCCATCTCCCATCACGGGGCCAATGGAAAATTGCTCTCGCAGATGGGGAGGTGTGTTCCGTAGCCTGTGAGTCGCAAGGCCAGGGCAGCTGCCAGAAGAAAATCCAATTTGCCAAGCAAGGATGAGGCTTGCCAGGGGAGAAGGCACAGGAGAGAGAGAGAGAGAGTGAGAGAGTGTGTGTGTGTTTGCATATTTGGGAGCATGAGTATATGCGGGTGTATGTGTTTCAGTGTGTTCGTGAGTATTGTAAGCACAAGTGAAAACTCATGAGAATGTGCTGGAAAACTCCTGCCTTCTTTACTTTGACTCTCTTAGCAGGAGCTAGGATTCTACAATCATTCAACCAAGCAACGGGACGATGTCTGACACAATACCCCTCTCTGGCTCCCGGCTCCATATCAGTCTCCTCAGAAGACTGAATAAAACCCAGACAGCCATACCCTGGTAGGACGGCTGCCATGGCTGAGCCTGTGACAGACATCACTAGCTGCTCACGGCACTCTCTCCAGCTGAGCCTGATCTTCGCCTCAAGATCGGCACAGCTCCTAGAAGTCATTGCTGTCTGTTCAGGGCAGGCAGGCAAGAGGAAGCCTATCTGCCATCCCTGAACTGGATGGTCTCCGGAGTTCCTTCCACCTTGAGCATACTCTAAGCATCCCTTTCTTCAGTGTCTACTAGATCCAGACCTATGTTAGAAGCAGGGGTGGGGGCAGAGAAGTAGGTTCTGCTCCAGGGAGAAGTACAGCCTAAGCTGTTGTGCTAGGAGTCCGGAGGGGGCTAAGCCTTCGTGCAACCATGAGAATGTGGTAACAAGGCTGCGACTGAGCCCTGGATCCAGGATGGCAAATACCTGGCCTCAGTGCCACCAACTCTAATCCAGTCCCGTGCCCAGAGCAGATGTTCCTAACTGATGCTACCTTTACAAACGAGGCCAGGTGTGGCCCTGGAATTCTTCTGAATGTTACACATCAGGGAGTCACCCTCTGGCTTGCAAACAGTCACCGGAGATGAACTGTTTTTGCACTGCTGCCCTAGATTTTAAGGTACGGGCTACAGGACTAGAGAGGCTGGGGGTTATCAGGGCAGGCTTCCTGGGAGAGGCAGGAATTAAGCTGGGACTTGGGGAGCACCCACACACCCAAGCCAGACCAGATAGATGAGGAAGAGAAAGAGGCCAATGCCAGGAGAAAGGCGATGGTGGGGATTCCCAGGAGGACCCTGAGAACACACTGGCCATGTGCTCAGGGAAGAGAACCACATCTCTGCCCCATCCCAGGTAGCAGGGGAACAGTCTGAGTACCAGAGTGGGAAGAGACAAATCTGCGCTCCAAAAGGCCCCATGGGCACTGGGATACGTGGCCAGTACCCTACGAGGGACTTTCCTAGGGGCCTCTCTAAGTACTGTCCTGTGACCTAAGATGTAGTCTTGGTTTTCCGTCTGTATAATGGGTTGCTCCCACCAACTGCACTGCCCACTGGGCCACCTGCCTCCTAGCTACCTGTGCTTTACGGGTTGTGGGGGACAAAAGGGGAGTGATGGGAGGGAGGAACCATGCTGGGTGGGGGCTCTCATAGAATTAGGGATGACAGCTGGGAAGCCACATCTTCCAGGACAGTTCTGGATCCAAAGAGCCTTGCCTGGAAAGCATGTAGCACAGCGCTGCAAGGTATGTTGCCACAGGGTTAGGGGCTTGTCTCAGCTGACAAGCTCAGAAACATACACTCACACATAAGAACATTGTTCTCTGTCACTACTATCCCCACCCCCTGGGAAGCCTCCGCCCTTGCAACCTGGCGCTGGGGCAGCTGGGCCAGCAATAGAAGGGCAGCCGGGAGCTGGCAATCCCGAATGGGCTCCCTTGGCAGCCTGGCTGTGTCAGGGCAAGGGCTCAGGCTGCTGTGCCCAGGCTGGAAGGCTCTGGCGCCAAGACTGGGTGGGCAGCCCATCAGAGACGCCTAAAAGGAGTCTGGAGCTGGTACCAGCCCATGGTCTGTGAGCCGGTGGAGAGGTGGCCATGATCTTGCTCTCACGTGTGTATTCAACCCTGGGCTCAGTCAGGCACCCATGTGGGGCTGCACAGGAGGGAAGGAAAACTAGGGCACAGAAGGGTCCACCTGAACGCCATCTGGAACCCACCCACCTCTTTACTGGATGGAGCTGTGTCTGGGACCACCTGGCTGACTGATGCAAATACTAGCATGTATGTAGAAATAAGGAAGGGTGGACGGGGGAGTGGCGACTGCAGGCCAATGGGGCGTGTGCTTTACATCCTGCTCTGTGTGTGTGTGTGACCCGTGGCCTCTGCCTCGGTGTACACGCTTGTAAGCGGGTGCACGTCAGTGATCCCTGTGAGTTCGGGCACCCTCCCGTGTGCATGCGTGAACGTATACACGGGGCTGTGTAAATGCACATTATAGGAGTTTCTTTTAAAACAAAGAGCTTGGGCTGCAAAGGAAAATGATGAGATTCTTAAGAACATCAAGTGCAGCAGATACTCGCCGGTCTACTGGGGGCTGTTACACTAACCGCGTGTCCATTCTGCCTGATACATAAATTACTAATGTAAATTAAAGGATAATTGAAGCCCTTTAGGTCCAAATATTTAAATTATTTAACAGGCAGTAGGGAATGAGAGAAAAAAGGAAGAGCTGAGTTTAACACCCAGAGAAAAAAAAGTGCCAACTCAGGGGAAGAAGGAGAGGGTGGGCCCTCCCACCGGTTCAGACCTCCTGAATGGGGGTGAGGATGTGCAGGTCCCGAGAGGAACCTGGGCAGGGGAGGGCCTCCTCCTGCTCCAGGACTGCTCTCTCTGCGCTGTCTGTACTGCCTCCCTCCTTCCCTTCCTTGCTCCTCTCCGGTGGCAGCCTCCCCGGGCAGTCCTGCTTGGGTAAGCGCTGCCCAGGCCAGAGGCAAGGCAGCCCGCCCAGGAGGCTGGGGGAGCCTGACTGTCTCCTGCTCAGAGGCTCTGTCACCAGGAGAGGAGAGCAGGTCCAGGGGCTCAGGGCCCTCGGACAGGTCCCCTGGCATCTCCTTCCCCAAGATATCACACACCTATCAGGGTAGCGCTAATAGAGGGGCCGCAGGGAGTCACTGAGTGTGCCCCTTATTACACAGAGGAGGAGGATAAAGACACACAGGAGGAGGGAATCAGCAGCTAGCCAAATGCAGAGGTGGCCCTCCCCGTCTTCTCTCTTATTCCCTGAGGCCTTGAAAGGGGTCTCCTGGACACAAGGAAGACCCCACATCACTAGGGAGACTTACTTCCCTGGCACCAGACCCCAGGGCAAACCAAAGGAGGCGTGTCTTTCCTAAGACCCTCTGTCTGATGTCTGGAACTTGCTGCCTGGTTTCTCACAGACCTGAAAGGCATAGAACTTCTAACCATGCGCAGGTTCTAGTGCGGGGGGTATGGCCATGGCTCACATCCTTTCCAGGGCCTGGGGGACTAGGGGTGCAGAGGTGAGGAAGACCCAGTCTCAGGTCCCTGAAACAGCTCTGCTGGGGCTGGGGCTGGGTATCAGATTAGAAATACAGAGGGTCAGGTCTGGGGAGCTCAGAGGGCGAGGCCCCCAATGGCCAGTGCCCTGTGTGGGAGCTCATCCAAGAGTGGAGCCCTCGGTGGGCGAGAAAAAAACAAGGCAGGCCTGTTCATTGGTCTCTCTTCTCCAGCATGTTCCTGGGGCGGGGTGGTGGGGACCTGCTGGAGTGGCTGGCCAGATGGAACAGTGCCTTCTCCACAGGCCCCAACCCTCCCTTCAGGCCTAGGTCCAACAGCACCTCCTCCAGGAAGCCTGCCTGATGTGCTGGGGACGCCTGTGCCACAGCCTGAGCGCTGCCGCCTCTGTGCGCCCTCTGTTCTCAGATATCACGAGCACCTTTGCAGCAGAGACTGACCTTTACCATCCTTTATTGTCTTGAGGAACCACTGCCAACAGTTGGTGCTCAGTAAATGTTCAGCGACGAGCTTCCTGGACAACCCTGCTGCAGCCTGGACATGCCTCTGGTGGACAATCAGGGCCACTGACTGTCTCATTTGGTTTGTGCTGGAATCTGGGGAAGGCTGCAGCTGGGCCGCCCCTGACACCGGGGTCCTCCGAGCAGCAGGGGCCTGATCAGCCGGGCTGTGGATGGCCTGCAGGCCGGGTCCCCGGTCACGCAGGGAATGGGCCAGGGAGGGTGGATGACACAGGGCCCAGGCCTGCCTCTGCAGAGCACCAGGAAGCTGGGGTGCTCAAGAAGTGCTCTTCGTGGGAGACTGCCAGCCCGTGGGCTATACATACCTCTCTGGGTCTGGGCCTTAGTCTTACTGATCCTACGGAGAAATACTCATGCTTTTTCTCCCTCAGAGGGCAAGCGTGGGAGCAGAAGCATGGTGGATGGGAAAGGGTTTTGACAAGTACAGAATGCTAGGACGATTATATTCATCCCTCCCTCCCTCCCTTCTCCATCCACTCACTCACCTGGCCACTCACCCACTGATTACTGAGGTTTAATGGGCACCTACTCTGACACACAATGGGGTCACCTTCTGTGGCGAAGGAGCCCAGAGTGCCCACAGGGTGGTCTTTGCCTAGGCCCCACCTCCTCAGGGAGGGCTGCCCTACCATCCTGAGCCCCATCCCAGTAGGGACTCAACTAGGCCTGGGAGCCATCCCTCTACAAGGAACCTGCGTGGGCCTCTTACCCTGGGTTCTCCGTCTTGCTAGGACCTCCCCACGTCCTCTCACACCCCTCCTAGCCTGCCTCACCCCTCCCTGCAGCCCCATCTTGTCCAGGAAGGGACTCCTGTCAGCTCTGTTCTTGCTTGAGGGGGCGCTTTGCCAGCTGGTGGTCTCCTGCCCCGGGGTCAGATTTTTCCTTAACCTTCCAAAGGCGGGAGTCTCGTCTCCCCATTTAAGCCACCAGCTGCCTGAAGTTAGCCCAAGCCTGGGTCTCAGGCCTCTCAGGGCATCCCCACCCAACCCCAAGCCAGGCATGCCATGCCTTTCACAAGCCCTCACTGAGAGACATAACACTGGGCACATGTAGGGTTGGATAGTTTATGGAGCGATCACAGGTCCCCCGTGAGGCAAGCAGAGCTGACATGATTTGCTCTATTTTCATAGGACATAGGACCACAAGCTGGGGTCACGTAGAGAGGGGAGAACACAAACTCTGGCCATCCCCTTGAAGAGCCCAGATCCCCTGGGGATGGAGAGGCCCACGCCAATCTCTAGAGGGCACAGGGTAGGGACTAACAGGAGCCCAAGAAGCAGACGGTAGGGCTGGCCCAAGACCTCTTTACCGTGCTGCGTGGCCAGGCTGGGGAGGTCCAGCCTGCTGCCCTACTGGCTACCAGGGGTGGGGTGACATTCTCAAGACCCATTCGCTCCCTCCGCTCCCTGACCAGGGCAAGCAGGTCAGGCTCCAAGCACTGGGGGCTCAGGGCCTCCTAGTCTGTACCACTAGACCCCATTTGGGTTCTCCTGATGGCAGGGCCCCCAACCCCCCTCCGAGTCAGCTCCTATGACCCCTCAGCAAGCAGCCCAGCCTCGTACTTCTCAAACTTGAAGCAGGTATGAATCACCTGGGATCTTGCTGGAATGTGCCTCAGATTCAGAAGGTCTGGGCCAGGGCTGGGACTTTACATTCTTAACAAGCTCTCATGTGATGCTGGTCTAGGAACCACACTAGGAGTAGCAAAGCTCTACGGGGCTGTCTGCTCTGAGGCCCAAGCTTCACGACACTCTTCAGAAATACCCAGCCTCAGCTTCCTGGAGAGCCAGCATCACGGAGAGAGGACGCGTCCCGTAGAATAAAAAAAAATCTTTTCAGAAGTGGTCCCCGAGGGTAGGGGGAGCAGAGGACATAGAGAAGAGAGCCTGGGGACAATAGTGAATAGAGTTGGGATTGTTTCCTGAACTCTGACTCCTCGTGGGAACAGGGTTATGAAAAGCTTTTCTTAAAATGGTTATTATTTAGTGAGCTGTCCAAAATAAACACACACACGCATTGCACGGAGCCAGGCAGGAAGTGAGAAACATCTGGGAGACATCTGGCTGCTGGAAAACTGGGAAGCGGGTTGGGGGGGGGCAGAGAGAGCTGGAGACGGTCTGTGTGCCGTTATCGCCCACAGATGCACACGGCCACACCAGCAGGACTTGGGGTACGCGTGCATGCACATGCATACTCTCTCTCTCTCCTCTCTCTCTCAAAGCAGTCCCAGTGACCTGCAGGATCCTTGCTCACAGCAGGGCCGGAGAACACAGGTTCTCGGAAGCGGACATCCTTACTCTCAGCATCCGCCCTCCCTCCCTCCTTCTCCTCCTCCTCTTGGATATTATTATATTTATGGCTGCCTCTCTACGCAAGCTGAGTGTTTTCCTTCCACCTGCTCCCTGGTTCTCCCAGAAAAGCAGCTGCAGGAGGTAGCAGAGCCCTGGAGGAGACATCAGGAGAGCTGGGGGCCCTCCTGCCTTGCCCTGAGCAAGGGCATGACCTAGGGCAAGCCTTGAGGCTCCTCCGAGTCTCAGTTTCCTCCCCTGAAAAATGAGATGTGGTTCTCCTGCCGGGCTCACTGAGGAGAGAACACTAGAGAATATTCATCCAACTGATTTTTGCTGCAAGCCTTCTGCAGTGCCAGGAAACTGCTGGGTGCTGGGTGCCCTTTTCAGAGATGAGCATTCAAACCGGGCGGGCTTTGGCCCGGGTGACAAGAAAACTTGCCACAGCCCGTGAAGGTTGGGGCTCAGAGACTCCTGACTGGGCACTGGGGCACCCCTCACCCTTTATGTACTGCGAGTGATGTGTGGAGGAGACTTGAAGGGCAGGGACCCTGCCTTGTACAATTCTGTGTCCCCAAAGCTGCCTGGCCCGGGACTGGCCACAGAAGAATAGGTAGATGGTAAATAGAGCAATGGGAGGGTTGGGAAATGGGCATGGCTCTGGAGACAGACAAAAACCTGCGTACAGATCCTCGTGCTGTTGCACGCTCACTGTGTGCCCTCTGGCTGGGGACTTCACCTCTCTGGGCCTCGGCGTCCTCAACTACAGAATGGGGAGAACAATGCTTAGCTGACGTGGCCTGACAGGTCAGGCCCTTCACACGGTACCTGCTGCTTGGTTAGCGCTCAGCAAATGTCGTTACTACCAGGCACGGGTGAGATTTGAACACCTGAAGAGCAGCCGCCGCCGTAGGCGGTCCCCGGTGCCACGGCATCTACTCCCCTCTAAGCCGCAGAAGGCCTTCTTGAGACAAGCAGACAGACTTCCAGCCCGTCCAGGCCTCTCTGGTCCTCCTGCCCTGGCCATTCAGGTGGCGGGGGAGGGGGGGTGTCTCTGAGGAGCCCCTCTGGGCTGCAGGAGAAGGACTAACTCCCCGGTGGAATACTCACACTGTACTAGACACATGATGGATGGCATCTTCCCAGAACCTCCAGAGCCATGCCATCCAGCACGGCTGCCACTAGCTGTTTAATCTTTAATTAATTAAAATGAAAAATTCAGTTCCTCAGTTGCACAGCCATATTTCCTGTGCTCAACAGCCTCGTGCAGCTAAGGCTACCATGCAAGACCATGCAGGTAGAGGACACGCCCGACACTGCGGGCCACTCCTCTGTGTGGCCTCCTGGAGCACCAGGCCACGTGTGAGCCTTTCCCTAGGAGCCAGGGACTCCAGGGAAAGTCTCATCTCCCCGTCCTGTGACTCTGGGCCAGCCCCACATCCTCTCTGCACTATAATCTCATCGGAGGTGATGTGCGAGATAACAGGGCCCGGGCCGAGGCCTGGGATGTTATTATCTCCATTTTTAGAGGTTTATTATTAAGATTAACCCGGCCTTAACCCACTCGAAAGGCCCAGGAGCACCATTATGATCTCGCGTCCTTGGGCGGCACTTAGAGGCTCAGGGCCTCGACTTGGGCCATGGTAATGGGAGGCTCCTTCCAGCTCTGACAACCTGTGGTTAAAGATAGAGATCTCCTGGTGCAGTGCCAGGCGGAGAAGAAGGCGAGCCTCGGGTCTGGGTGCCTGTTACTACTGTTGCTGTTCGAGTCCGGCCCATGCTCCCAGGGACAGAGCTAGATAGCCTGATAGCACATTCCCCCTACTCAGATAATACGGGGCTACCTGGGCAGCACTCAGCGAAGGGCGGGGGGGGGAGGGGGCGGGGGGAGGAAGGACAGCAAGGCCATTCCCAAGGGCAGCTCTTGGCCCTAGGCTGCACGTGCTCGCTGTGTCCTCTGGCCCATTCCCTGAGCAGACCAGGGCCACCGGAGCCAGCACTAACCTTGGACGTGGTCAGCCACCAGGTTCCATGACGCAAGCCTCTGACTCCAGAGGGCTGAGCTACGGTACAGATGCAGAGTGTTTCAGGAGGCCTTGGCAACAAGCAGAGGCAATCTCTAGGACATCTGCGGTGGCGGCGGGGGGGCCTCCTGCTGCAGTTATGGTCTCTCTAGGGGGCCCCTTGGGCACTTGTGGCCCACCAGGCTTCTCAAGGATGCTTGGGCAACCTCTCCTCTGGCTAGAGCCAATCACAGCTAACTGAATCTCAAGAAACAGGCTCTGAGGGCCGTAGAAGACAGCTAGGCATCATGGAAGACCCGGGAGTAGTGCAATGATTATGGGGTGGGGTCTGGAGGCACGCTGCCAAAGTGGGACACCCCAGCTGGTCACTCGGCTTCTCTGGAAGATGGGGACGGAACTCCTGCTTAAAGAGGCTTTCAGGATGAATAGGGTCGATGCACATAGAGTGCGTGGAACAGTCCCTTGCATACATGGGGGCCAGTGTGACGGTGGACTCAGAAATATCCAGCTCCAAAGCCAGAAAATCAGAGACTCATGGACTCACAGGCTGTCAAAGGAAAAGCAGCCTAGCAGGTCATCCTGAATCCCCCACCCCCACCCGCCTTCAAGCAGGAATCCCCACCAAAGTTGTCTCTGGCTCTTGGGGACTGGTACCCAGGAGCCTGCCTCCTCTTACTTCTAAGGGCCATCAAAGGAACTTTTTTCTGATTTCTCAGCCACTGGCATTCTCAGGCGAGACAGGTTGGCCAGAAATACTCAACATGCCTTCAGCTTGCCCCGGCTCCCATTGTCCCTCATCTCCTAGAAAGGGGACCACGTAGTAGGAGGGGGGGTGGGGGGCATATGGGAGGGCAGAGGGGGGTGGGTATCTGCTTGGGTCAGAGAGAAGGCAGGCATCTGCTGGGCAGGGAGGAAATCGTTGTTGTCGCTGTCCTCTGCTTGCTGTGACCCTAACAGGAAGCAATGTGTGGGCCCCGTGGGAGGCCGGAGTCAGAGGGAGCAGAAGGCAGGACGAGGGATAAAGCTGGCCCTTCCAGGCCTTCCCACCCACACCCACCGTGCTGGCCCTGTGACCATGCTGGAGCCTTCCAGAGGCAGGCTGCACATACTACCTCCGTGGCTGGGACCACTGGTTTCTGGGAACCCTGGCCATGCCCTGAGAGCCTTCCTTCCTCACTGGCGATATTCGGGTCCTGGGCAAAGGGGAATTTAAAGATCAGCAGGTTATGTCAGCAGAGGAATTATAGTGGCAAGTGGCTGGCCCAGGACCAGGGGGTGGCAGCCAGAGGAGGCGATTTAGGCTTGACCAACAGCTGTCCAAGTCATCCCCAAATGGAGCAGGCCACATGGCTGGAGAGTGACAGTGCCACTCAGGGGTGTGGGACGTGAGAAGGATGGCTTACAATCTCAGGCACTCTTCTGGAAGCAGAGCTTCTTGGCGGGGATTGAGAGACCACAGTGCCGGAGCGGGGAGCGGGAGGGAGGCTGGCTCAGCATCCAACGTGCCACCCTCCAGCACCTGTCTGAAGCTCCTAGAGCCCGGCTGTGCCCGCCTCCAAGCTCCCCACATAGGACAGCTGCTTATTTTTGCTCAAGCCCCAGGCCCGTCTCGCCCGTGGGCAGGCCCAGAGGTTTGTGTATACAGGCGCAGGTGGAGAAGCAGGCCAGGAGCCTATGAAGCTGACCTGAGGAATCTGGGCTTCAGACTCACCCAGGAACCCTCTGGCACCAGCTATCACTCACGACCCGGGAGCCAGCTGCCAACTGCCCACCTGGGGAACTCTCTGCTGAACAGAGAATGGGGTGGGGTGGGGGCGGGGAGGGGCTAAGGGGGGCGGAGTTGGCGACCTGGTGGCTGGGTCCTGTCTAGCTTAGCACCAAATACTAATATCAGCGTCGGGAGAAGCATGGCGTGTACTTCCGAGCACTTCCGATTCACCAGCCCTGGGCTGAACCTCTCAGGGATCCTCCACTCGACCCCTCACAGCCTCCCATAAGGTAGGTGCTGCTGGTAAGGGGGAAACAGGGCACAAGGTGAGGCGATCCGCCCAGCGACACCTGTGGGGGCTCCTAACCGCTTAGCACGATGAGGAGCCACAGCCTGCCACCTGCTGTTCCCCCTTCTGCCCACCCCGCACGTGAGATGGCTACTGCTCTTCAGGAGCCCCTTTCCCATTAGCGGGTCCTCCTGGGGGAGGTCTCTGTTGACCTTACATTCGTGGAAGACGTTGCCCACGGCTGCTCCTAAACCCACAGCACCACCCGCCAAGTTATCTGCTGCCTTATAAAGCCTGGGCTGCTCAGCGTCTCTGCGGTGAGAGGTCAGAGGCCCCCTGGGGACATAGAGTAGGTTTACGGTGGCTGGAGGGCAGGCCACTGACACCTGAACCTGCCCTCTCCGCTACCATCCACCATCTACCATCATCCCCCAGCCCCCAGTCCCCAGCGAGGACGGCTCAGCAGCAGGGAAGCTGGCAAGGTGTTATCAGGCCTCAGTTTCTAAGTCTGAGCCCAGCTGGCCCAGCAGGAGACTAGAAGCCATGGGAGGGGAAGGAACGCATGGAGCAAGGTCAAGGCAAGTGCGGACGACGGAGGATAAGAGTGAGAGTGAGCAGCAAAGCCTGCAGTCAGGTGGAAGCCTCGGGAAGACAAGAGCTTTGGGGGGTGGGGGGGTGAGAGTGGCCCAGGAACAGGGCCTCCCTGGGCCATCACCAAGGGTGCAGGGCCAGTGTCCTGGCTTTCGTGTCCCCTTTGGGAGCAGCAGGTGCTCTGCAGAAAGGTCGACCCCCTGAAAGCTGTGAGCAATCCCTTCTTGGGGCTCCAAGTCGCTGGGAGACTGGCCTTTCCACCTGGGGCAGGGCCCCCAGAGCGGCTTATTTTTAATGATCACACTCCTATTTATTTATTTTGTTGCTGAATTCCCCCCCCCCGATTTCTGCCTCAGGGAGTTGCAGGCAGCTGGGCTAATTGTGGTGGAGTTTAATGAGGCGACACAGAAGCCGCCTTCTGTCCCACCCACTGCGGGAAGACAGAGGAGTCCCCTCCAGCCCCGATCACCTGCCTGGTGGGGCCACTCCCCCTCACTCATCCTCCCCAGCTCAGGTTACCATCCGTCTTCCCCGGACCCACCCAGCTCACCCCACAAATGAGGAAAGTGGACTGGCATTTATCGTTTCTACTTGCCTTAAGGTAAGCATTAAAACGTTTCTCAAGACTGAAAAAAGAACTTAAAGAGCCCTAATAAAGACCATTCCTGCTCCCAATAAAGCCGTCCCTTCCCGACCCTGCAGAGGCCACAGGCTGAGGACGGAGGCACCTACCGTGCAACAGACCCCGTATATGCACCCCCACATCCCCATGTAGTAGCAGCTGGTGTGGAACCCCACTACCTTAACCCCACTTCCCAGACGGGAGAACTGGGGCCACCAGAAGTCAAGTCATCACCCAAGGCCATATGGTCAGTAGGAGGCAGAACTGAGTTTTGAATCCAGGCGACCAGACTCCAGAGACCCCTAACCACTGAGTGATCCGCCCCCGCAACGTGTCATCTAAACTTTATGACAACGGATGCTATGGGGGTAGATTGCTATTAATTCCTTGTTGAGGTTGAAGTGGAGATTCAGATGGGCTCACTTGTCCAAGGACACAGGACTAAGCAGTGGGAAAGGTGGCAACTGCCCCTTCTGTTGCCAGAGCTTGTCCACATAAGCATGCGTCTTGGTGACCAAGAGAGAGGAGGGTCCCTGGGCAATGTGTTCACAAAGCCCCATGGCTCTCACAGACCGCCCCCGCCCCCAAGTTCAAGTCCTGGTTCCTTGGCCTCTGCCACTGCACTGTACACCCACCCTGGGCTCCACCCCAGGCAGGCTCTTTTGCCCACCCATCCCCACTTCCCACTCCCATATTCCCTGAGTCCCGCCCACATGTCTGCCTCCTCCAGGAAGCCTTCCCCCATCCCAGCCATGGAGACCCTCCACCTCTGAGCTAGAGAAAACATGAGCTCTTTCTTCATAAGCATCCACCTTCTCTCCCTAACTGCAATGTTGTGCACTCCTTGGGGCAGGTTCTGGGTCTCCTTAGGCTAGACACAGAGAAGGGAGTTAGAAATACGGGAGCTTCCCTGTTCTCAGGAGACATCCAGGAACAGGGCCCCTCTATGCCTTCGGAGACCTCCACTGGCCCGCTAAGAGCTCCAGGGAGCCCCAGGCCTGGACTTCCCATCCATCCCCCCCAGAGGAGAAGCAAACAGGTTGCCTTTGCACAGAGGAGAAACTGAGGCACAGCTAATGGTAGCAGCGGGGAAGAAGCACGGGAGACTGGTGGCTCAGATGGAGGCTCAGGCAGAGGGAGCCCCACACCTGCAAGTGAGGAGTCCACTGCCCACCAGGGTAGGGTGGGAGAGCCCTGTGCCCAGCTCCGAGGAGCTCCGAGAACCACTTTACGACTTTCTAAGTGGGCGCTCTGCTGACAGCTTAACGGCCAGATCCTCCCAGCCCCGGGCTTCATATTTACGAGCTGGAGGCTCCGGACGGGGAGGCTCAGGAATTCAGCCCACACCACCCAGTCCCCAGCCCTCTGGCTCCAGGGCCAGGAAGCCATAAAAAATGATCTTGCATCGCTTCCCTTCCCCCAAATGGTTTTAGGGGGCTGGGGGAAGGGATAGTGAGTGGAGGTTGGGAGCAGGGAAGATGTAGGGCCTTTTCCAGAACTTGCCCAAGCAAATACTCATGGAGAGAGACAGCTGACCCCTCAGCCTCCTGACACCCCTTGCCCAGGTTCCCGAGGCAGGGCTTTGCCAGTCCTGAGGTCCCTAGCCAGAGCTGCCGATGGCTGGACATGATCATATTTATGGGGCACGCGCTCCAAGCCAGAGTATTACCTCCAACGTGAGGCTGTATGTCCTCATCCCACCTAGGCTACCTTCCCAGTTTACAGCTGAAGAGTGCAAGGCCTAGAGAGGAAAAGGAACTTGCCCAAGGTCACACAGCGTGTTAGCGGTAACATACTGACCTGACTCTAGGGCTCCCAACTCCCAGTGCGGTGGGGCCCATGATGCAGACTATTGACCCCTGGAAGATGGAGGAGCATCCGACCTGCCAGTGGGTGAGATGGCATGATCCCTTCTTGTTCTGAACAGGTCTCCCTATCTGTACACTGCCTGAATGTGACCAGATGCTCTCTAGGGGCAACCCTGGCACTCTAAGGCAGGGTTTCCCCCCATGGAGCCAGGTCCTGGGCCCCGGTGATGCGGAGTCCCTCATTTCCAGGCTGAAGCCAGGAGGCCATGCTAGCCTCATGAGACCAGTCCCCAGAGCTGGGGGAGAGGCTCTAGGAACCCGTGAGCACTCTCCCTCCTCTGTCCCTAAGTGTCCTCAGCCCCCGTCTGGCCAGGGAAGGGCCAGCGTCTCCCACAGGATGTGGCTGTCTGGCTGGCTGTAGCCGCTACCACATCCCCTCTGGGCACTGTCCAGGCCCAGTGCTGAGGAACGCTGACCACGGAAGCGACCCAACCCTTTGGCCCACTCTGGCCCGGCCCCCCGTCCACATACCCCTTCTTCCCACTAAAGTGGGTCAGTCTGCAGAGGGAAACCTGCCCTCAGCTCTCTGCTAAGCTGGGGGGCTTAGTCAATGGCTGCCAAGCCCCCAGAGGGTGTGGCGGGGGCAGGGGGCGGTGAGCGGGGTCTGACCAGCAGGGCCTGTTGGTGGCCACCGGCCTCCTGGTCGCCACCCCCTCTTGTCTTTCTTTGTGGGCTGGGCCCTCTCCCTGGTGGCCCCCCATTGAGGAGCTGTCTGCAGATAATCAGGGAACAGATTCGGAAAGAAGGAGGAAAAAAGCACTCAGGCGCCAGACGGATCCTTATCTTCTGGGGCGGAATGTCAGAGGCTGCAGCAGTAGGCCAGGAGTCCTGCGACAAAGGCCCTGCGTTCACAGCCAGAGGGGAGGAGGGGACCTGCCCTGGGTGCCGGGGAGGAAGGGGGGCAGGATGGTCTGTTCTGGGCCTGCAGAACCTGAGGACCAATGGGAATCTGGCCCTGCCCCTCCTAGATACCAAGTCTCCAGGCCAGCTCTCAGGCCCCACAAGTTTAGACCAGCCCTGGGACCTCCATGAGAGGACAGGGGAGGAGGGGTTAAGCGAGTCTCCCAAATTCCCAGCCAGGCAGCAGGGGACCCAGACTTAGACCTGAACTGGCTGGGCCATGGTCTTAGCCACCAGACTCTGGCTATGTTCCCTGACTAGCTGTGCCTTGGTGCTCTCACCTGTAGAATGGGGATTAAAACCCCCGCTGCCTCTTGCACGGAACTACTGGAACCCTCCATGGAGACACTGTCTGTGAAGACTAAGAAGGGCCACGAAAATGGGGTGTGTGTCCTGCCTGATGCTCAGAGCCTTCCACTCCAAGAGGCTGTCGGCTGCTTCTCACACAGCTTGGGGCCCACAGGAAAGCTCTACGTCTGGGGACTGGCCCCTACACTTTCAGGGAAACCCCACGACATGACAGTGGTTCCTCTCACAAAGCGGAAAGCAGGCTTTCTGACAGGAAACGGTCATAAACCAAGAACAGGACCAAGGAGCCTGGATCCCCCTGGCTTGGACTTCTCTGGGGCCAGATGGGATCCCAAGGATGAGCGGTCATCTTGGCCTTGGGAGGAGGCCACTGCCAGTAGGGTTAAGGGCACAGGCCCTAGATGTTGGTTCAAATCCAGGCTCGGCCACTCTCTAGCTGTGTGACCCTGGGCAGGTGTCCTCATCCCGCACATGACCACCCGGGGCCTCAGTTTCCTTGTCTGTGAAAAGAGAGATGCGTTTTCAGCTCTAACATTGTGACTTTATGCTTGACCTGACACTTGGGTCTCTGCCCCTATAAACCTTGTGCTGTAACACCAAGAGACAGGAAACACACGCTCATATACACATCAAAGCAATACCAAACTAAGTGTGACCAGTGTACCCTAGAGCATCCTGAGGCCACCTAGGCGTCCCCTGGCCCTAATTTCCTGCTGGCCTCAGCCAGGGGCAGGTAGAGTAGAAGGCCTCTGCTGGAGTTGGCTAGTTGACCTCTCAGGGAGGGGGCCAGAAATGCTAGTGAGGGTCCCACAAAGAAGGAAAGACTTCTGGTTGGCAGTGGGGATTAAAAGTACACCCCCCCAGCCCCACCCCCAGCCCCATGAGGGCCTGGCTGGGCTGTCCTCCAGCTGTCATCTGCAGAGCCCTGAACTAAGGCCAGTCTCGGACAGCGCCTGCCTTTGGGGCTGGAGTGAGTGATGGACAGGGGACGGGAGGGGGATGGGAGGCAGTGGGCTGAGGAGGCACAAAGGCCTGGCCAGTGGGAGGGGGCGAAGGTGAGTGCTGGCTGGAGCCCGAGCATTTTCCGGGCTGTTATTCTGGGCAACTTTTTATTTATTCAGAGGCTGGGGATGCGGCTTAGCATTTGTCAGCTCGATATTTATTACATGCACATCGGCCTTGTACCACGGATCCCTTGACAGGGCCACGGCAAGGCCCTCTTGCCCCATCTCCTCAAGGCGAGGGCACACTAGACGACGTGCAAGTAGGAGCTGAAGGGTAGTACCTTCCTGAAAAACCACCTAATCCAACTCTTTTGGTTTACCTTCGGGGAAACTGAGGCCCAGAGAGGGAAGCAGCCTGGCTCAAGGTCACAGGCACTCCGATACTCGACCCTTGACCTCTTGGCTTTCAGGTCACCAGAAGAGACAAACAGCACTGGAGTAAAAACACTGCAGACCACACTGAGACATGACGACGACCTGCCCTCCAGTCCCCCACCGGGCCCAGGCAGCGCCCACAGAGAGCTTGGCACAAGGCCGTAGCTCCACTGCCAGAGTCTTTACCCCCGAGCCTCAGTTTCTCCTTCTGCACAAGCAAGGTAATCATATCCACGTCAGGAGCAGTTGGGAGGAGCGCATGACAACACCCTGGAAACTGTCAAGTCCTGTACAACCGGAATTTGTTTATTGATCTTAATGCTGCGTAGGCCTGGGGTGGGGGGAGAAATGAGGCAGGACACGGCGGGGGAGGAGGGGCATCTGTCCACGGCCACCAAATCCCTTCCTATCACAGCCTCCAAGGCAAGGCCGGAGGCACCTAGCAGGTCAATGGCAAGAGCCCCTGCTCCAGCAACTGAAGACTTACGTGATCCAGAGCAGCAGGGGGGGGGGGGAGGAGGGGGGAGAGGGAGGAAGGGCAGTTGGCAGAGCTGGCGGTGACATCACACTCGCGCCCAGCTCCAAGCCTTCCAGCAGCCGGGAGGTCAGCTGGCAGAGCGGGGCACCTCCCCCACCCGCCACGCGCTGAGCTAAGAGGAGCATGGCACTGCCAGGCCCGGGGCCGGGTGCCAGCTCAGATTCCACGGGTTCCTCCTTCCTCCCACACCCCACGCTCCGCCCCCCCCCATGGCCACTTCGTCTCCAGCCCCCCGATTGCGTCTCTGTGCACTTCCCCATGAGCACAAGATTGCTGCTTCTCATATAACACATAAGCTGTGGTGTGAACTTCTGGTAAATGAAGATCTTATTTAAAACTGCATGCTATCAAGGGAGGGGAAGAGACAGGTTCCAACACAGCTCAGCCCTCTTGCCAGGAAAGGGAGGTGCTGGGCTGTGCAAAGAGCCACCAGCGCTCCTGGGAAGTCGCTTGGAGAAGGGCCACAGGGCCCCGGGCACACCCCCGATGGACTGCCCATGAGGGTCAAATAAGGCTACTCTTTCTTTATCTGCGCAGGAGGGGAGGGCAAGGAGGTTCCCCCCACTGGAGGTTTGGGCTTGTCACGTGGAACACAGAATGGTTTAAACTTGCAGGGCTTTCTAAGAATGGCAGAACTTTGGACCAGAAAGGCCTTGGAGAGGGTTGGATCCTGGGGCCCTCTACCTTAGCGGCACAGCAGATCACCTGGGGTGCTTTTAAGGCTCCCAATGCCCACGTCCAGAGCCTAAGACCAATTAAGTCTGAATCTCTTGGGGGAATCCAGGCAGAGGTGATCCCATCATTCAGTCAAGGTTGAGAACCACTGAGTGGGTCTCTTTTTAACAAGGGGTATGCATCTGAGAGGTCAAAATTCATACGCACAGACTTCTTAAACCAGAACTGCCAGGGGTGAAGGCCAGGCATGGGAATTTTGAAAAAACTCTAGGAGATTCACATGTACAACCCTGATCATTCATTTGCCAAGCACCTGTTCATCGAGGGCCCACTCCGTACCAGGCACTGTTCTGGGCCCTGTGGGTATGTTACTGGGTGAGTGACATGGCCTGCCTGCGTGGAGTTTCCAGGCTAGAGTGTAACATAAAAAATCAGCCAGCACAGAAGTGCACAAATATTCATCCCAGCTCGTAGGAGGTGCTAGAAGGAAAGTAAAAGGGGCAGGGGATCAGGGAAGGACTCTCTGAGGAAGGGACATCTGGGCCAAGACCTGGATGACAGGAAGGAGCATGGGGGGTTCGGGGGGACACTTGCGTGGAGGCATCATCTACTGAACGGGGATGGCAGGCTCTTGCAGCTGCAGGACCCACTCTCATCAGCCCCTCTGTTTACAGGGTCCTGGCTAGACAGGAAATGCTGGGAAAGAGTCAGTCAGAGTCGCAACAGCCCTCTTGGGACATCAGGAAATTCTACAGGCTGATGGGCTAAGGCGGATTTTAGAAAACATGCAGCTGAAAGCTGTAAGGGGCCTCAGAGTTCACTGGTTCAAGCCCCCTCAGTTAACAGATGGGGAAACTGAGGCTTAGCAAGAGGCCCTGATTTGCTTTGGTGTGGCATCTCCGCTCTCAAAGGGCTGCGTGAGACAGGGACCCCACTACGGAGCCTGCTTGCCACTGTCAAACCCACTGTCCATCCCTCCCCCCGTCCCTCCGCCCCCAAACTGCTGTTTGTTGCTCTCCATATCAGCGCCCTGTGTGTTCCAGCCATGGTCTAAACCCGTGACACACCCAGGGGGCTTGGGTGGTGGATAAGTGTGGGCGCCCCCTAATAATTGCTCTGAGGTTAGGGAGGTCCTTCCTCCCACACCAGGAAGCCCATCGAAGGCCAGACAGAATGGTGCCAGATAAGGCTGTGGAATTTGGAATTTAGTGGATCTGGAATTTCCCTTATAGGAAAGCTGGTCCCAGCTGTCCACCCATGGTGAACATCCAAGGGAAGGGTATGACATATTCTGGGGAGGGGACAGGTGGCCCAGGTACCCAGAGTCAGAGGCCTGATGTGGCAGGGAGGGCAGAGTGGGCAGAGGAAAGGCAGGGGGCTATCTCGGGAGCATTCCTGCCCAGAAGTAAGCTGGGTCAACCAGGTCACTCTGTGTGTGGACAGACCACTGAACGTGGCCACTGGCTTGCTCTTTGCTCAAGCCTGATTTCCGCCTTTGAATGCGGTGTCACCAGGAGGGCTAGAGGCCAGGCTGCGGGGCCACCAGCTTCCCCAGGCCCTGAACAGGCGCACACCCCTACCCTCTCAGAGCACTCAGAGCTAAAGCCCTGACAGCTCCTCTCAATCTCTGGCTGAGTTCCCTGGAGGTAAATCCTGGAGGTAAGACAGGGTGCCCTGGAAAGACAATCTAGAACAGTCTAAAATGCTTCTTTTCTTCATCTTTCTCAGCCGTGCAAAGGTGGAAAGGGCCTGATAAGAATGAAAACTCAGCCAGCCATAAAGTAAGTCCCGAGATAACTTGGGTAAGTCATCCCTCTCTCTCTGCCCCAGTTCCCCCACCTGTAAGAGAAAGTGCGAACACTCGCCCTGATGACCTCCCGGGGTGTTAAGAAGCTGAGATTCACGCGTGAAGGTGCTTTTTGCTTCAAGTGCTCCATGCCTATGAGCAACGGGCACGGCCTTGACAAGTGCTGAGCAGGCAAGCCAGAAACGGGTCCTCGTGTGCCCCTTCACAAACTCTGCCAGGCCGTGGTTTCTGAGAAGCTCTGAGGACTGACCCTCCCCCACAAGCACTAGGATTCCCTAGAAGGCCCCCTGGAAAGGAAGTCCAGGGCAGTGAGGTGGAGATGCTCAAGCACCTGGGAACTTGTTTAGCTGGCTCTTTGCAGCAGTGATCAGCCCCCCAACCCCCACCCCGGGGGGGGCGGGGGAGCTTCTGCGAGCACTCTGGTCCAGTAGGCTATGGTGGGAAGGTGAGGAAGATAGCTGACTTCAGGCTTCCAGTGGCCCCTCTCCCTGGAGAGGCCAGACCCTCAGCTGGCCCAGCCCTTCCCTCCGCAAGCTGCACAGGACCCAGGGCGGAGGCAAAGGAGGATGCTGTCAAGGGTGTAATAAACGACTTATTGACTGGTAAGCAGAGTTCTCAGGGCTGGGAGCATGACCTTCCGGCAATTATGCCCTCCACTGCCTGCCCAAGGACCCCTCCCTCTCTGTGGAGGCTCAGGTCCAGCTGGGCCCCTTCCCCCCAGACCCCACCCTGACCTGTAGAGGCCTGAGGCCTGCAGACAAGGTGCCCCTGGGGCTGCTAATGTTCCTCCCCATGCACCCACGTGCAGGTGAGCCCTCTCCGACCAACCCTTAAAATGGCACAGGCTGGAGAGAGAAGGCTGACATGCTGGCTGGGACTGGTCTGTGGGAAAAGCCCAGTTCTGCCCATGGGCTCTTTACTGAGACCAGAGTCCCACTGGTGGGGCAGCTGCATTTGACAAGGGTGGCCCAGGGCTCCTGTGCAGTCACCATGCAATCACTCCCCAAGTCACCGCTGTGTAGCTGGCTCTCACGGGGATGTCCGGGGAGGTGTATGTGGGGTAAGACCTGGTCCCAGCGCGGGGCGCAGATGCAGAATGGGTTCCTGGAAGGAACACTGAATTTGGAGTCCAGAGACTAGGTAACAACCTGACCAGGCTCTGACATAAAATCTGGAAGATTGGGGTGGGTCACTGCACTTCCCTGAGCCCCATAAGACCTTCTTCCCAGAATCCTTACAAGGGCTCAGTGATACTCCATGTGGACAAGAGAACAGACCCAGAGTAGGAGGGCGGCCGCGGCCTCGGAGGGCCTACAACACACTTGGCACACAGATGGAGTGTATGTGGATAGGGCCCTCGCTAATCAAGGTGAAGGCAAACGGGGCAGCCACCTCAGCATGTCTGACAGCTCTAGAAAGAATGGAGGGGTGCGTGCGTGTGTGTGTGTGTGCGTGTGTGCATGTGTGTGGCAAGGGACTGGCTTATCTGAGGCCCAAAGAGCAGCCGGCAGACCCTGTAGGTAAATAATAAATAAAGCCCTTTGCACACACATGAACTGTGACAACGATCCCACTTCCTCTCTGTGAGGCGAGTGGTAGAGCGTTCATTATCCCCATTTTACAGAAGAGGAAATCGAATCCAAGGGGGTTGAAGGGATGTGCTCAGGACCACACGGAGCCAGGAGTCACAATTAATGCCAGGGCAGGGACAGCAGTTGCGCATCTTGCCCTCTCCCTCTTCCCTGGGAGTAGCACGGGGAACCCATCGCCCCATGAACAGCCCACTGCTTGGACCCGTGAGCAGAGTAGAAGGCGTGTGCATGAGGAAGCAGAGAACATCCAAGCAGCCATGAAAACAGAAAGAGAAGAGAGGTCCAGATCTGGCCTGATCTCACACCCACTTCTCTCTTACGAGAAAGGTAGCATCCTCTAGATACTATTTTGTACTTCCTTTGCAGGTCAGAACATCCTGGGAGTCCCAGCCTCTCGGCTCCCCAACAGTGCCGTCATTGCTGATGTGAGCTTGTGCGGTACGTAGCGAATTGAACTCCTCCTCCAAGGCACTCAGGTGACTTCCAATATTTTGCAATTACAAACAATGTGCATATGTATTTTTGTATTGATGAAGCTGTACTTGAAGGGAAGAGTTCCAGAAGTAAGGCTGCCAGACCAAAGAAAACAGTATGTAATGCACTGCTGTGAAATATTGGCCGACTATCTATCTGAAGGATTGCACCAAGGAGCGGTTCCACCAGCAATGTCTGCCAAGTGGACATCACACAGCATCCCAACAGAAGGTGGAGTCCTAAGTTTTAATTTTGTCCAGTCTTATAAAGCGAGAAGTGGTATCTCAGGGTTGTTTTCTTTTGCATTTTTCGAACTCTGAGTTTTAATATATTTTCATGTGTTTGAGGGTCACTTATATCTTGTTCCGTGAATTGTCTGTTCACGTCTCTTTTCTTCCTTTTTCTTTTTACCAGGTTTTTGGTCCTTTGTTCCTCAATATTTTAGAGTGCTTTTTGTATGGGGATATTAGTTCTTTGTCTGGGGTATATGTTATAAACATCTCCTGCGAGATGTTTGTCTCCTGGTTTGTCAAATATTTTGTCTTTTGACTAGTTTGGGGTGCTTTACTGTAAATAAAAGTTTTTAATATTTATGTAATAAACATGATCAATTTTTTATTTTATTGCCTCTGGATTCTGAATCAAAGTTGGAAAGCCTTTCCCACCCCAATGTTACAGAGGAATTCACCCACAGTTTCGTCTACTACTTCATCTGGATCTCCAATCCATTTGGAGTTTTTTTTTTTTTTTCCTATGGTGTGAAATGTGAATCAAAGCTTACTTTTTTCCAAATGGCTACCCAGTGGTCCCAGCACTATTTATTTCAAAGTCTGTCTTCGTCCCCATGGGCCGAGATACCATCTTTGTCATATACTACATTTCTTTACGCACTTGGGTCTCATTCTGGAATTTCTATTAGGTTTGACTGGTCTGTCCGACAATTCACGCACCCATGCTGCAGTTTTAATTATGGAGGCGCTACAGTATGTTTTAACATCTGGTAGGGATAGTTTTATCTTGTCATTACCCGTTTTGGGGCCTCTAAGTGATTTCTCTAATCACACTGGCGAATGCTTCTGGCACAGCATTGAAGAGAAGGGATGGTGGGTATCCATGCTTCATTAGTGATCTTAATGGAAAGGCCTTTAGTGTTTGTTTCCCCATTAGATAAGATACTGGCTGTAGGACTAGAGTATGTATATATTTTATCAGGCTAAAAAAAAAAAATCCCTTAATTGCTATTTTTTTTGAGTGTTTATACAATGAATGGGTGTTGAATTTTGACCAAGGTTTTTTCAGCATTTATAGAGATCATCACATGATTTTGTTTTCTTAGACTCATTAATCTGGTGCATGATACTCATTTGGCATGTTATTAATATGAATGGATTTTGAACCAACCTTGCATTCCGAGAATGACCCAGAGTTGGTCATTCTGTATCATTTTCTTAGGGAAAAAAAAAAAAAAGAGAATGGAACTGGGTACCAAGGATGACAGCTAGCATTTATAGAACCCTTTCTCTGTCCTCTACATGCATTATTAACTGATTCAATCCTCAAGATTGAAGCTATGGAAGCAGGCTTTATTATTCTCATTTCCCAGATGAGGAAACGGAGACCAACAATGTGGAAGCGGCCAGGCCCACATCATGCAGCTAGCAAAGAAAAAAGACAGGGCTGGATCTTAGATCTCGGGCATAAGTGGGCAGTGTTATTTGGCTGTTACTTAGATGTATGAACCATGCTCATGACGTGATAAAATGTGGGAAAGGGAAGGTCTCTGTAGGAAATGGGGGAGGGTCTGCCCTAACTTCCCGGAAGCTTGAGCTGCCCCCTCGCCCCTCCCCCTTGGAGCCTGGCGGAGGAACTGTGCGAGGGGACTGGCGAGCACGTGGGCCACGTGCTGTCAGCAAGCAGCCCTCGAGGCCTGCCATGTCCCCTTCCAACCTCAGCCTTGCTCTGACTTTGCATTCGTGTCTTGGGCTCCGGATGGTGTTAAGAGCAGCTCAGAGAAGGAATGCTAGTTCGGGGAGGTGTGGGTTGCCAGGGAATAAAGGGCAGAGAAGAAAACCCTACCCCTCCACGCCCTGCTGGTCCTGCCTGCCCTGTTTTCTAAGAACGGGCAGCCGGCCGAGGGATTATGTAAGTTCTGGTGGACATGGCAGATGGTGAACTGGCTCAGACACATCAAAGCCGGCACTGACACTAACCTTCCCTGACGTGGCACCCTGGCCTCCTCTGCTCTGGGGTGTGCAGCATGGAGAGGGGTGGGAAGAGACCCAAACTCTGTCATGTAGCTCAACAGCCATGGCCAGCCAGGCTAGGGGAGAAGCCAGGGCCCACCAACCAGCAGGAGGTTCTAGCCAGGAAACCAAATGGTGGGCCCTCCCTGCCACCCAGCAAACAGCTCTCACAGGAACCGCATAGTCTGAAGGACAACAGACCCTACTCTGCCCGCCTCCTACCTCAGATCAGCTCCTCGGGTTTGGAGAATAGTTTCCAAAGCATCTCTCTGGGTGTTTTCTCCTTTGGCCCTACCTGACATGCCACTTCTTTTATTCCTTTTGCTGATGGGTAAACCAAAGCTCAAAGAGGGTGAGTGAGTTCTCTGTCACAGAATTGGCTTTAGAGCTGAAGTTTCCAGATGTCTAGTCCAGTGCTCCTTCCAAATGCATATGATTATGCAGGCTTCTCCCCTCGCTATAACCCCAGGTGGATCACTAAGTCCCCAGCAGGACACCCTGAACCTTATGTCTGATATTCCCTTCAAAAGGGGACTACTAGAAAGAAGCGAGGGCTGAAACCAGCAGATTGCAGATGGATTTCTTCCTGGGTAGAAAGAAAAGGAAACCAGCTTTTACTAACCATGCCCTATCTTGTTTGGTCTCCCCAACAATCAGTTGGGGCTCCTTTTTTTACAGTGAGGAGGTGCAGGCTTGGGGAACTATAGTTAGTGACCGAGACAGGATTTGAACCCAGTTTTCTAATTCTAGGGCAGACCCTCTTCATTTGGACAGAAGAGGGCACTGAAGCCCAGAGAGGGAAAGGGACTACCTCAGTGCCACATAGCAGATTAGCTGTGCAGATCGGATTAGAATCCAGGCTTCCCAATCCTTAGCTCAGGGCTCTTTCTGCTGTTGTCTCTTCTGAGTCTGTGCACGTGTGTACAGAAGTGGGGTGCGCCAGCCGGAAAATATGGGGCCAGATCAGATTTGCAGCAGGGTTCACTGTGCCTAGCAGCCCTGGCTGTCTGGCTGCTAGGTAGGAATTCCAGCTCAGCCTGTGATAGGGGCTCCTGGCAAGAACCAGTGGGTGCCCAGCTGGGAGGGTGGTACTGGCCAGACCTACCACTGCCTTGGCCAAGGGCCCAAGGGGGTTGAATCTCCCAGGGAGGCTCCCTGAATGTTAGCACTGAACACAGTGCCAGGGAGAACCTGGCTCAGTCAGACCCTGCAGCCAAAACTGCTCCCCTGCACCAAATCCAGCTCCTGCCAAGGAACTGGTGGCAGTTGCTATGGAGGGCTGAGGGCTGCGGTCAGACCCTGCCCACAGGCCTTCAAAAAATAGCCCCTCAGCCCACACACAGTCCCAGGCCCCAGAGCTCATGTGCATGCAACAGGCATTCTCTTGAGCCACCATGAGAAGGCAAGCTGGAGGGGAATGATCAATGGGCTTGGGAATGCAAGTAGGAAACAAACATTTTACAAGGGCCTGGGCAGAAGGCACTTGATGACGATACTTGGTTAATTCTTTGTGGCTCCCCTGGACTTAGCGAATAAACTCTCTCATACCTGGGGGCTCTGACCATCAAAGACTTAGCTCTGACTTTCATCACATCTGGTACATAGTAAGACAGAAGCAGAAGAGAATGAAGGGAGGAAGGTAGGCAAAGACGGAGAGGATGCAGGCAAAGCAACCAGAATGTCCTGATTCTTTGGTTACATCCACAGCAGCAAGCCCAAAGCACAGTAGGGACCGAATCATAGCAACAACCTGGGTGAAGAAGGCCTGACCGTGAGTTCTCATTCATCCATTCTACAAGTGTTTTATCGAGCACCTTCTATGCACCAGGGACTGCGCTGGGTGCCAGGGACGTGCAAGGGAGCAAAATCATACCCAGTCCCCTAGTCACCTAGTGTCATAGCTGCTCTTTCATTACCTAGTTGTTCAACCCCATCCTGCCTCCACCCAGGTCCCCAGGGCCCTGGCTCAGTGACAAGGAAAGGGAAGAGTGGGAGGCTGCCCCATGCAGTATTTGTCACCTGGTCCTGGGTCACTGCTCACGCTGTGAGTCTCGCTCTGCCCTACTGTGTCACAGAATGCCCGAAGGTGGGATGGGGGAAGGAGCCAGGAACAACTTTCCTGGAATTTCTGACTCAATTTCTTGTAAGCTCGGCATCCTCCATGGGTGCTCAGGCCCCAGGCTGGGCAGGCGGGCGCCTCTGATCGCATTACGGAGCTGCTTTCCTTCAGCTCTGTCTCCTGATTCCAGTAATGCCTCTAGATGCCATTCGAGGCCTCTGGGGGTTGCAGGCTCCTGGGTGATCTCAGTAGATGTTCCTCCCAGACCTCGGGGATGCCTCCTGGTACCCACCAGCCCTAGGTGAGCCCCAGGGACCAAAATGGGCAGGCAGCCTCCCTCTTTCTGCCCCTCTCCCTGGCTCTCTGGTCAACCTGGAAGCAGCTACTCTCTGTCTCCTTGCTCTCCTGCCCAGAGATGTCCAGGGAGAAAAGGCAAGGCACAGCCCCCGCCAGGGGTCAGCCAGATCAGGGTGGGGGAGAGGCAGGAAGGAGGAAAGGCAACAGAAATCAAGAGAACCTCCTCCGGGCCAGGATCCCATGTGCCATTTCACAGCACAGCGCTGCCCAGTGAAGGGGGCAGGTCACCTCGCAGGTGGGGATGCACGGGTCCAGAGACACTGAGCCACCTGGCCCAAGTCCTCAGTGAGTGGGGTGGCAGTTGCTATGGAGGGCTGAGGGCTGCTTTAATCCCAAAGCCTGGCTCTTTCCACAGTACGAAGGGACCTCTAGCCCCAGAAATCTTGTACCAGATGATCAGATCCAAGTCAGTGGCTGAATTAGCAATTTGTTTCCTGGGTGGATGAGCCAGATGTGCCCACCCCCATGCCCTCCCAAATATACCCCTAAAAGGGATGCCCTCTCTGCCTCCCCAAACCCTGCTCATCCTTCAAAGGCCAAACAACACCCTCCTTCCAGCAGGAAGCCCTCCCTGACCAGCCCTGCAGGCCCACAGGAGGCGTCTCTCCACAGCCTCAGCACTTCCTGTTGTACCACAAAATACGTGGCATCAGTAATCACGATGCTGATGAGGATGGTGAATGTCACTGAGCACCTGAGAATGTGTGACGCGCTTGTTTGTATTACCTCATTCTTCCCCACAGCAATTGGATGCAAGCCGCGTTATCAGCAGTTCGATTTTACAAACGAAGAAACTAAAGCTCAGAGATGGTAGGCCACTCGCTCCAGGACACGCAGCCAGATGGGGCCCCAGCCAGGATTTGGCCCAAGTGGTCTGACTGCACGGCCTGCCCTCCAAGCAGCGCACCGGATCCCTCCCAGGCCACCTGTGAGAGGCTCCTCTCTGCCGCACCGTCTCCCTCACTCTCGCACCCCAGCAGCACACACCGGGCACATGGCTCGGGCCTCAAGAAGCGACACGAGTCAATTCAAGGGTCAGGCCCCTGCTTTACCCTCCTTCGTCTGTAGAGCCCAGTGCTTGCTCGGATTGAAAGAATATATGCATGTGCACTGAGTTTCAGGGCTGGGCTGGTGTTCCGACAGGATCCCTCCTTCCCCACCTGCAAGATCAGCCACCCTCCACCCCTGCAAAATGAAACAGTGAATGGTCTGACTAGGTCTGAGAGTGTGTTCCCCCCACCCCCTCCACAAGGCCCCCGCTGAGGCTTGCTGGGTGGGGGGACTGAGTGCCTCTTCTCTCGAAGACTCCAGCTGCCTCTGCCAGTGGGGTCCTTCTCTGCCCCTGGGCCCTGCTTGGCATCTGGGGCTCCCGGCCTCTGAGACAGGAGACACTTATGGAGCAAGAAAATGGGACTGAAGTTCCGAAGGGTGATTTACGGCTTCAGAGAGAGAGACCCAGGGCCACATAATGCTCACAAGGGCATTCCAGTCAATATATTGACTTTCTAGAGGGGCCTCTATAAACACAAGTGGTTCTGGGACTCAGCTACCTCTGTCTCTTGCTGGCTGCTGGGGCCTCTTGAGATGGAACTAGACAAAACAAACAAACAAAAAGCAAAAACAAAAACAAAAAAAACAGAAACAAAAACCCGAGGCCCCTAAAGGTCATCCTTCCACCTTTCCCCACCCCAAACTTCCAGAAAGGGAGACCAACCAGGACCCAGAGGAGAAAAGGTAGCTGTCATATAGCAGTAGAAGAACAAACACTAGAGTCTCCTAACTCCTAGGCCAGGAGCTGCTGGGCCTCCAGGCCCTAAGCCTCCTTCCTCTCTCCTTGCCCCTGCCCCTGGAGGAAGTGATACTTTGGTATCACAGGGCTGTCTCCACGCTAGTGCTTTATCATAATCAGGTCATGTGATCCTTAAAACAACCCCACGAGGATGGTATTACTACCCCCACTTTCCAGATGAGGCAATTGAGGCACAACACAGTTAGGTGGGCCGCCAAGGCCACAGTTATTAAGTGGTAATGCTGGAAGGCTACATTGACCTCCTCGAAATCCCAGTCAGCCCTGCCACGCACCCTCCGTACCTGCAGCTGAGGCCTTGGAGAGGGGCCTCTGTGAGGAGGGGTGGCGTAGAGGCGCTGGGGGGCTCCTACAGGAAGTAATGACAAACAAGCCTTCCCCCTCTGACTGGCTCGCAGTAGCTCTTGGGCCCAGGATTCTGTCCTTCCCTCCTTGTCCACTCTGGTGGGGGCATGGCAGAAGACACAGGAGGATACCACCCCATGCTCCCACCCCCAGCATAATGCCTACTAGTGCGTAACAAGTATTTTCTGGGCTCCCTCCATCTTCGAGAGACACAGGGAGAGAATCAAAGAGTCAGATAGCTTTTCCTCTCCAGCTTCCACCCAGGTCCCAGCCTATAGTCAGAGGCAGTTGAGGGTCAGTTCCCCAAGATGCACCCCTTCAGATGAGGCTGGGAGGCCCAGGAATGGAAATGTGACCAGGGGTGCCTGACCAAGGACTGGGCTTGCCCAAGATGGTAGCTGAGCAGATGCCAACAGGGCCAATTTTCTGAGAGTGGGAGAGGTCTGCGGCTGGGCACCCCTGCCCAGGTACCCCAGCTAGCTAGCCCCCACCCTGTCTTTTCAGGACAGGCTCTTAGAAAGACCTGAAAAAGAGAGAATCAAGGTCTGACTCCCATCACCCCTTCCAGGAAGCCCCAAGGCTAAGAAAGTTCGCTCTTTGCTGAGTTCCCCCTACATACACTGATGCTGCCCTCACTTGGCATCTGAGACTCTCTGAAGGTCATCCCAGTTATGAAGTCGACATCAGCATCCAGCATAGTGACCACCCGGAGGGTTGGGGCCAGGACTGCTCTGGATCTGACCTGGGTCCCAGGTCAGCTTCCTACGTGGGCCTCCTCCTCCCCAGTGGGTTTCTTACAAGGACCAAGTGAGGTCCCGGGTTTTATAAACTAAGGCACTATGCCCCAGCCCTGGGGCTGTGACTTTCCTGTAGGTCTCCCTGGTCCACAAAGGCACATCTTTTATCCTAGAGCGCTAAGGATGGCAGTCAGTATAGGCAGAAGTGGGAAAGCAGAGGGACTCTTGGTGACCAAGGAAGTGGTAAGGACAGTGAAGTATGGCTCTCGTGTGTGTCTGTGTGCATGCGTGGCCACCTTCAGTTGCTTCCACTGAGAGTCCCAGCCCCAGCCATGCCTGTTTACGTTGCTTTCCATGAGGGATGCCACTCACTCAAGCTCTGCCTGCCTCTTCCCTAGCAAATTCCAGAGGAGACCCTATTGCCCCTAGAGGGCTGCACCATGAGCCTGACCCAGGTCAGAGAGCTGATCTCCAAATCACGGGTGCCGCCACGGGTTCTTGGTAAGCTGGAAGTTAACTGCAGGCGACCCGAGGACTCAGACCCTGGTCCTGGGGGCCATCAGTCAAGCTTCTGGACTGGCTTTAGGACCTATCTAAGGCTGACCTTCCTCCCTCTGGAGCAGCAGGACCTGTCCTATCTGCCCTCAAGGGAGGGGGTGGGGTGGGGGTAAGACAGGACCACAACGACACCTGGCCTCTGCCCTTCCAACTCCAGAACTTGGACCAAATCCTGCCCACAACCCCCAGCGTGGAGCAAAGTAAGTTCTCCTTAGTGCTGAAGGGCAAATGACCTGGGTCCCATCAGGAAGAGACATCCCCAGCAGAGTACAATGGATGGAGCTTCTCCTGCCTGGTGGTGACTCACTGTCCCCACACCACACATACCTATTTATACGCAAACACACCACAGCTGTGCCCATATGCACACTGCACACGCCCCCACACCCAAACACACGTAGCCACCTATCTCACACGTACCAATATACAAAAGGTAGAACCCTCACGGACACATCTATTCATCGTCCTGCCCCTTCATCTCCATAACCTAACACCCTAATGCAACACCACACCTACCCTCACCTCCCACTGCACACTCCCACCTCTGCCCACCTCCTTAATAGACATTCTCACCCCCCCCTCCCCCCCGGCAACACGCATACTCCTTAATACACACTCTCACACCCACAGCCTGCCTTCCCCCGGGCCACGCGGGGCAGGGAAACTTGTGAGGTGCTAGGGGCAGCCTCTTCTGGGAGGTGAGGACGGAGGCTGGGCGCCAAGGCGTTGGAGCTCCGGGGGCTCCAGCAGACGGATTCAACTCTGCGCAGGAGGGGAGGGAAGGGGATGCAGGGAAGGATATGCAGGGAGAGAGGGAGGAGGAGAGGGGGACACGGAGGGGGGCAGTGAGGAGGAGAAAGGGGTGCTGGGGGCGCAGGGAGGAGGAGACAGGGGTGCTGGGAGGCACAGGGAGCAGGAGAGAGGGGTGCGGGGGGGCGCAGGGAGGAGGAGCGGGGGTCCAGGGGCGCCCCCCCGGGGAAGGAAGGGGGGGGGGGGGGCGGCCCCCCCCCCCCCCCCCGCACGGGGAGGCGCTAATCACAGTTGGGCTGCGCGGCCGGCAAGGGTCAACTGGGGCGCTACCAGCACGCGGCCGCTTTCGGAGAGAAGGAACGGGGAACAAAAGGGGTGGGGGAGCGGGGACGCGGCTGATTTATGCGCGCACTTCAGCCTGTGTTCTCGCTGCCCTTAGCGAGAAAAAAGCCGCGGCCGGAGAGGAAGGGGCGTGGCGGGACCTGCCCGGTGGGGGCGCAGCGGCGGCGACGGCACGGGGCCGAGTGCGAATCCTGCACGCCCGCCCAACTCAGCCCGGAGCCCAGGGCAGCTCCGGGACGCCCGGCTCCCCAAAGTGAGTGTTGGGGTCCGGAGACATCCCCCCAGGCGCCCGGAGCCCTGGCTGAGCGCAGGCCCACGGGCGGGGGGACGGGAGGGGCGCGCCAGCCCCAACTCGGTAAGCAAATCCAAGGGGCCCTGCCCCGATGCCCTGGACCTTCCCGAAACGGCCCTTCCTCGTATTATTCTAATTACGGTACTGTAAATTTCCCTTTAAAAAAATTAAGACCAGAAACAGAAAAGCCCAGAAGGCACTTGTTTGGTTTCATTTTGCCTTCACAGCTTGAATGACTCGGTTTGTGGAAGCTGTTTAGGAAACTGGTGAGGAGGAGGAGAAGGAAGAGGCCAGGAGAGGCTCCGGCTGTGGCCTCGGATGCCCAGCGCCCCTCCCTTCTGTCGCCGGGGGTCCACCCAGCCAAGGGGCAGGATGTCTCTACTCCTCAGTCCCAACCCGTGACCCCGCCTCTCTCCCTTTCCTACAGGCCTCGGTGGCCTCCAAGGGGTCTCCATGCAACCCCAACTGCAGGGCTGAGGGTCAAAAGAACATGCTGGGGGTGGGAGCAGGGCGCTCCAGGACGGACCATTCAGAATCACTAACCTTACTCTCCAAGCACTTGGAAGGAGGGGGTCCTTCTCTACCCTCATTCTCAAAGTCCTAGGCAGCCCACAGCCTCCTTAGAAGACAGTGGTGAAGAGGGCAAGGGGAGATGGGAAGGTCTCATCTTAGGCCTGACAGCCAGAAACTCAACAACGTGGGTGGGGAGGCGATGGGCTCCCCAAAACTTCAAAATAAAAGGTAAAAATATATTCTGCTCTACCTGTACAAACGAAGGGAGAGCTTTAAAATGTAGAGCCAGGTAGTTCCGCAGCCCAAGGGAGCTTGGCTTGTGATTTCTCTCACCTAGGGCAGATTAGGACCAGGGTGGAGCTGCCTTTGGCCACTTGGCTAGTCTCAGGCCTTACCTCTGACCTCTGGCCCAGCCCTGTTCCACCAGTCTGGGGTCTGCGTTCCTGACTCTGCCTCTCCCCCCGCCATCCTGCTACAAGTCCCAGTCTGACCTAACTATCAAACAAACCTTATCTTTAGCTGCCTGCTTACCCTCGGGCCTCAATTCAGCAGCTCAGTGCCAGACCCATGCTGGCCAGTTTGCAGCCCAGCGGTAGAAAGGAGCCAGAACCAGCCTGAGGTTTGTGAGGCCCGAGTTCAGATCCCAGATCTATCCCTGAGTCCCCATGTAACCCCCGGACATGTCAGGGCCTGTCCCAAAGCTTCAGCAGTTAAATAAAGGGGTTGGAAAAGGGGAATTGTTTTGTCCTCTGGAATTCCCAGTTGGGGGCGGGGGGGGGGGGGGCGGGTTGGAGAGAGGAGGGAGGGAGGGGAGAAATTACCTCCGAAATTTCTCCCCTGTAGTGATACTTTCACTTTAATGAGAAAGCGCATTAAGACACTCTTGATTTTCCATTTGTTTGAGATGGGTGTTTGCTATATAGCGTGGAGGGAGACACAGGATGGGCCACCGCACCACACCCACACACATGCACACACACACCTGCACACACAGCAGAGACACTGGGAAAACTCTGATTTTAATTGCATCTTAAAAAGAAGTGTTATCAGGGCGCCTGGGTGGCTCAGATGGTTAAGCGTCTGCCTTCGGCTCAGGTCATGATCTCAGGGTCCTGGGATCGAGTCCCGCATCGGGCTCCCTGCTCCTTGGGAGCCTGCTTCTCCCTCTGCCTCTCTCTCTCTCTGTCTCTCATGAATAAATAAATAAAATCTTTAAAAAAAAAAAAAAGAAGTGTTATCATGATACCACGGTCCCTTCTCAACCACCCCAGTCAGAGGCCAAGGCAAGACTCTTTAAAAACTCCAGGAAAGCTAAGGGGTGGGGTGAGAGGATCCTCAGGGCTGACCGGGCTTTTGAAGTGGCCTCTGCTGGCCAGTCACTTGCTGACACCTCCTTCTAAGGGTCTGGGGTTTTATGGTTCTGGGTTTGATTTTTCCACCATCAAACTTTATGGCTGAAAAATCCTCAGTGCTGTAAAGGGAGCTCATCCCCATATCCACTAGGGAGGGGGGTGAGGGAAAAGAGACAGAAGTGCCTGCCACCTGACGGGAGCTTGCACACCCTCTAGAAAGAGCCCCCCTCTGTGGAGACAGCCTTGTCTCCCTCAGCTTGATATAAGCCTCAAGGCAGAGGTGGATGGGGCCATGAGGAGGAGTCCAGTGTGACCTGAACCAGCCTGGCTGTTAGAGAGGAGCAGCCCTGCATGCAAGTCCACAGTCTGTGGTCAAGTGAAGGCAAGATATGAGGAAAGCCAACATTCTGGCCTTGGTTTTCCCCATCCGTGAAATGGGACTCACTGGGCAGACCCAAAGAACATTCTGAAAGATGTTCTGTGCCTGTGGCATTAGAAAAACGGGCTGCGTAGGAGGAAGGGGCATGTTCTCCCTCCTGAAGGCAGATTTCTAAGGGCTTCACATTCTGGGCAGAGGGACGACTGCACACCGACCCCACCAGTTGGCCCCTCTCTAGGCTGGTGGGCAGGCAGCCCCTGCCGGGCTAAGTAATGAGCACAATTTCAACACGGGTTCTGCTCACTAGTGAGAAATCAAAGCCCGGTATTAGAGGCCATTTCTGGCTGGGCTCCGTTTGTGCCCAAATCCATCAAAGCCCTGGGCCTGGGGTTTCCTCTGGGGAAGGTGGGGACTGGATGCTTTGTTAAGCAGGGAAGGCAGGCCACCCCCAGCCTCCCCAGCTGAACCTGGCCCTGGAGAGCTCTAGGCCAACCAATCTTGTCTTTTTCCTGCCCAGCGAAGGCCCTCCCCCCACCCTCAGTAACCTCAGTATTTATTCCTGATCCCATTGCTGGGCTGGTTCTAAAAGAGTTTCTCAAGCCCCAACCCTGCCCAAGTGCCCTTTACAGAGACTTCACCCTACCCTTCAATCACCTCCCCTCAAACACCCTCAAACCAGAAACCGACACCCAGCCCAGCAACTCCCACATTCAACTGCACTCTTTAAAACAAGGTTGGTCATTCAGCAGCCTGCCCCCTCCCCCCATCATTACCTTCCAACTTCAAAACACTGCTTTAAATACCTGAGTCTGCCCAAATCGTAATTAACTTGGATCAAATGATTGTGTCGTAACTTTACAACAGAGGGCTGGAAAAAAAAAAAAAAAAAGCGGAGGATGTGCTAAAACCAAGCCCTCGCTCCTAGGCCGTGGGAATCATTAATTCCAGAGTGAGGAATCTTTGGCTATTGGAGTGTACGTGGGGGGCGGATGCCAACATCCCAGCGAAAGGTGGCGGGGGTGGGCTGCGTCACCTCGTCTACTTTCTGCGCCAGCTTTCCTGCCCCGTTCTCAGCCTCAACTCCGAGGACTCCGTGCAGGACGCCCCCCCACCTGCACCCCACCCTGCCCCGCCCCGGGAGCCAAGGTGTCCAGCGGCCGCCGCCAGCCCACCTACTTGGGTTCCGGCACCAAAGAGAGGTTGGCTCGCCTAGAAGACGCAACCCAGTCAGCGACGCGGGGCCCAGCTATAGACGAGCAAGAGGCGTACACAACCAGGGCGAGGGGGTGGTGGTGGTGGTGGTGGTGGTGACTTTATTTTAGGAGCCCACCAACCCCCTTAAGGCATCTTGCAGGCCCACCGTAGGCAAGCGCATCTTGTCTGCTCCCTGGACGGGGGAGAATGTCAGTGACCCATTTAAAAGGGAACTTGGCAGGATCATTATGTACTCCCCCCCCCCCCCCGCAACACGCACACACACACACACCAAACCCCAGAAAAAATCCTTCCAGACCGGATCCTGCGGTCGCGGGGCAAACTGTACGGCAGTATTCAGCCCTTCCCCCTTCTATAGCCAAAGCCCTTCAAGCCGCCTCCCCCGGCTCGCGGAGCCGACCCGCGCTTCCCGTGCTCCGCAGGTCTCGCTCCCTCCCGTCTGCGGATTCCGGTGGGTGCAGCGCGTAGGAGGTTGGGAAGAGCCGGGAACCACGACTAGGAAGTTGCCGGCGAAAGGCAAGCAAGCACACACCTGGCCCGAGCAGCAACAGTCTTTTCTATCTTTTCTCTTTTTTTGCCGCCGCCGTGCGCGGGGAGCCCGGGGTCCCCTGGAGGCCAGTCCTCCGGGAGAAGCAGACCCCGACTCGGACACCCACTCCAAGGAAAAGAAGCAATTCCTTCTAGGAGGGGGTCAGGGGAGGCAGAAAGCTTACTCTGAACCACCTGGCAGGCGCCCCCAGCGAGGTGGCTGCGCCATCGACCACTTTGGTGGGCGGAGATATCTACCTTCTAACTTGGGTGCCCTTGCGCTTTCCCTGTGCACACCGACGCGTGATGGACCACTTCAACTTCGGGACAGACTAGGGCGCAAAGGTCCCCTATACCCCCGCCCCCATGCCCGATCGCTCCCTACCTGCTTGGCTCAGCCTCGGATCCCAGCAGAGCAGCAGCGCCAGCAGCAGCGCGCCCCGCGCTCCGCTCCGGGCCCACATGCCCCCGCGGCCAGGCTCGGGCGCCTCTCCCCCGGGGCTCTCTCCCTGGCCCCAGCCTCGCCGCCGCCGTCTCCGCCGCCGCCGCCTCCTCCTCGCCGTCCTCCCCGGCGCCCGGCCGCGCCAGCCCGTGCCCTCCGTGGGGGCAGCGGCAGCCACGCTGCGCAGAGGGCTGCCCGGCGCTCGGAGCGCAGTGGGTGCCCAGAGCCCGCTCTCCAACCAGGCTCCGGCGCGCCCCTCTCGCGCTCCTCAGGCTCTGGGGCTCCGAGCGCTCCCCGGGCTCCCGCGCCCTGGCTTCGAAGTTACGCGACGGAAGGTGAGTGCACTCAGCGGCCCTCGCAGCAGCTGGCCCCGCGCCGTCAGAACCCCCGCGCGCGCCTCTCTGCGCCCCGCCGCTGCCCGCGGCCCCGGCGCCCTCGTCGGCCCCCGCCGCCTGCCACAATGCCGAGCGCAGCCGCTCGCTCGCCCTAGTCAGTCCGCGAGCAAAGGGGGACGGCGCGCGGCCGGGGCGGGGCCTGGGCGGGCGAGGGCGGGGTCGGCAGGGGGCCCCCGGAGGGGGGAAACCGACGGCCACCTGGGCGGCGCCGCTGCTTGAGCTGGGGGCCTTTGGCGGGGCGGGGCGGGGGGGGGCGGGGGTGGGGGTCCTCGCGAGATGCTGGGCCTGGCGAGTTGGAAAACCCGGCCACTGGCAAGCATCTGGAAACGGAGTCTGCCCAATTTTCTTTTCCAAAAACTAAGGAAATGTATCTAAGCTCTCCTTTGGCTTGGCGCTGTTGGCTTTATCATCTGCTTAAGTTGACGACTCTCACTTTTGGCTCCCTTGGTCTGTATTACGTCCCTATGCCTTCAGCCTGTGGAGATGTGTCCAAAAAAGACTCCCTAAATGGGAAAATCTCAAATACTCAAGTCCTGGTTAGGCTGGGGCTTACAGCTATGTGAAGGTGGGTACAGATGTGGATCATCCTGGATGGCTCTGCAACCTTAGGCAGAACTGTTTACCAGACCCCTCTAAACCTCCTGTAGCACTTTAGGTGCTAATGTTAAAAACCTGCCCTCCAAGGGACAGTGGGGCAGAGGGGAGAGGAACAGCCTTTGGGCTCTGCTCCTCACCTTCTGTGTGACCTTGAGCAAGTTACTTAACCATTCTGACACTCCCTTCATCATCATCTAAAATAGAGAAAAATTATAATTATCTCATAAGGGGGTGTAGAGTTGAATGAAAAAAGTATGTATGGAAACTGCATAAACGTCAGTAATCTCTCTTTCCAAGATCTCGCCTCCCTGCCAGTCTGATTTGTGGGGGAAAGTCCTGGCCACCCAAGGGTGGGCTAGAAGACATATGGAACTAGGTGGAGTTTGAGGGATGGTAGTGTCTTGAGATTGAAAGAGATGTCAGGAGGGGTGAACCAGCTACACTGGCAAAGACCTGTGCCCCAGGAAAGGGGTTAAGCACTTTGTATGCGTTACCTGAGTTAGTCCTCACAACAACTCTGAGTTATACCAATTGTATCCCCATTTTATAGATGATAGAATGGAGGCACAGAGATGTAAAGTCATTTGCTCAAGATCGCACGGCTTTGTGAAGGGGGCAGGGGAGATGGGATTGGAAAGAAACTCTCTGAGCTGGGGAGCATCCACCCTACCCCTCCTCTGGGGCTGCACTGGGCAGCCAGGGGGAATGCCTCTCCCCCTTAGCTCTGATCTGTTCTCTACTTGGGATTTTTCTGGAGCTGAGATCTAGAATCGCTCCTCAAATACGAGTGCAGTGGGCTGCTTCAGGAAGGGGTGAAAGAATTCAGAGGTTGGTCCAGTCAGGCCCAGGAGCCAGTAGGGGATGGGCTGGAAGAGGGCCAAGTGTCCCCAGGGATGCTTCCTAGATGGGAGGAGAAAGGACTTGGGGACCGACCCTGCAGGCTGGAAGGGGACCTGGTAGGAGCAGAGAAGCAGTAAGTATTGCCCAATATCCTCCTCCCCACACGGTCCGGCACAGGTTGGGGTCTGGAGCATCTGGGGCAGGGTGCTTGTAGTCAGCCCCCTCCCCTGCCCTCTCTGGCTGGGTATTCAGGATCAGGAGGATGGATCTGGGTGGAGCAGGACTCCCTGGGAAGAACTTTGGCCAACTGAGAAAGGTCCCTGTGGGCAAAGGTAGCTGGGTTATTTTTGGCTTGGCCCAGGACAGCCGGCAAGGGCGGTGGATGAGAGTCAATAGCTCATCACACCAAGCCAACTGCACGCATCCACACAACTACAAGCGTACATACATACACAGAACCCTGGACACCGTTACAAGCACTCCTCGCCGAGAGACACCTACAAAAGTATGCATAGGTAAACGTGCAGCAAAGACCCACAGGTGCAAAAGGACCCTCCTAGAAACACTTACAGGTAGGCATCCAACTGCACAGAAAACCATATACCTAAGACAAGGGACCCTCCCAAAAAGCACACACGTACCCTGTGTCACAGACACAAACACATACACAGACATACACCTCCAAAAGCACAAATATACTCTCAAGAAGATGACACTAAAGACAAATTGATACTTAAGATACCTAACTTCCTGGAGGAAACACATACAGGAACACAGGTACCAAGACCCACTGCTGACTGTCATCCCCTGGATTCAGACACATGGTCAAGGACACTATGCTAAATAACTCAGCAGGGACCTCAGCAGAAACATGGCATGCATGCGGGGACCACAGGGCTGGTGCTGGTGCCCTCCCTCTCTCTCTCTCTCTCTCTCTCTCTCTCTCTCTCTTCATCAGAGGCCAGTGGGAATTGCAGATTTTTCCAAAAACTACAGTCCTCTGGACTTGCTGTTCAGCCAGTAGTTGCACCAGGTAGGCCCTTCTAGTCCAATGTCAGGTTTTATGACTTTGTTTAATTCCTGGCAGCAGGGAAGGGGGGATGGGAGGGCAAGCAACAGAAGAGTGGTTATTTATTTCCCCCTCTCCTGCAGGTGTCTGCCCCACTTTCCTCCCCAGCCTAAAAACTCTTTCAACTCTTAAAATATGCCTATGGAGACTGGGGGGAGGGTCCCGGGCCCTGTTTTCCCTCCAGGACTCCAACATCAGGGTGGGGAACTTAGTACACTGGGGATCCCTCCGAATTTCCCCTGCCCCTCTCCCATGCTGTAACAGTGTGAGTGCTGGTCCTCAGCCAGGGCCAGGGAAAGGACTTCAGAGGGAGTCATAATACCCTGAGCCCCCACCTTTTCCTAGGATGGGTGAAGAGCAGGCAAGGCCCAGGCCCTGGGATGACTCATTGGAGTAACTGGATTAAGAATTACCAAGGTGTTCCCAAACCCAGTGCCATCAGACTCACAGCAAAGGTGTCCTGCTGTGAGTTAAGAAGGAGGGGGAGGTGGTGAGCTGCTTAGAGTCAGGGCCCCTCCTTTCCGGATTATCATTATATATCCAGCTTGGAAGACCTCATCCTGCACACAGTAGGCCTACGATCAATATTGGTTGAGCGGCAACATCAACGAGGCTGGAAAAAGAGGGGTTAATGAGCAAAGGGCCCCTAGCCTTGTCAACCAGCCCTAGAAGGAGCCTCTCACCTCCCCCTCCATTTCCTGGGGGCTTGGGGTCTGGGGCAAGGAGGTGGGGCTGCCTTCCTGAAACACAGCTGCTTTGAAACAGTCCCAGAGCCAGTTCTAACCCTTAGTGGGGGCTGCAGATGCTTCCATGGGCTATCCTCATTTCTCCCAAACCAGAAGAGCACGTGGGAGATAAGAGTTCTGGAATTCGGAGATGGACCAGGGACAGCTCTTAACCGGCTGGGAGAAGGTGGGATGGCTGCTGAGCCTTTCCTAGCATCGGTTTCCTCAATTGTAAAATGGAAACACCAACTACCTCCTAGAATTGAAAAGAATATACAGAAAGCCCTTTATCTGGTTGAATACAGGCTACTTCTTTAGTAACAATACCCTGGGCTCCCTGCCGGCGGCGGCGCTGGCCGCTCTGGGTTGGCACCTCCCTCTGCGGCCGGGACCCGTGTGCTCACAGGGGCCACTAGGCGGCGCGCTGCAGCTCCGCACCTCCCCCGCGGCCGCGGCGACCTCCGTCCTCAGGCTGTGGGTCTGCAAGCGAGAAGCGCCCCTGGCTTCTACCCTGGGGGGCCTCCCGAGGAGTGGTTCTTGGACCCCCGGCTTGTCTGGGGGAGGGGGGCTCTCAGACGACTCGGTTTGGAGGATCTTGGGAGGGAAGGTTTGAGAATGAGTTCATAATCCCTCCCCTGACCCATCCAGTCCAAACGCCTGGACCCTGGGGAGGGAGGCGCCTAGGGTTGAAGCCCCTTGAAGCTCTACCATGTTATTATTATAGCTAATGGGGAGTGCTTTCTATGTGCCAGGTACTGTCCCAAGTCCTTTATATGCTGGCAACAACCTTCTGAGATAGGTACTGTTACTACAACCCCTATTTGCCAGATAAAGAAACGGAGGCACCGAGAGGTTGCTTGGCCAGGGCCACATACAGCTAGTGGTGCAGTGGGGACGCAAATCCAGATGGAATGGATTCTCAAGTTTGTACTCTTCTTTTTCAGTTGAGAAAAAATCCATGTGACATAAAACTTACCATTTAAGAGTACACGATTCAGGGCGCCTGGCTGGCTCAGCCAGTGGAGCGTGTAACTCTCGATCTTGGGGTCATGAGTTCAAGCCCCATGTTGGGCGTCGAGCTTACTAAAAAATAAATAAGTAAATAAAAGTGTACGATTTGGTGTTTTCTAGCGTATTGATGATGTTGTAGGGTCATCACAACTATCTAATTCAATAGCATCTCCATCACCCCAGAAAGAAGTCCCACACCATGAAACCGTTCCCTCTCCTGCTTCCCCTGTGCATTCTTTCTTTCCTCTCCCAGCCCCTGGCAACCATGAGTCTACTTTCCTGTTTCTGTGCATTTGCCTATTCTGGGAATTTCATATAAATGGAATCATAACACTACGTGACCGTCAAGCTTGGGCTCTTAACCTCAGCTAAATACTGTGACAGCCCTCCTCCCACTCCCCACCCCACACACATCTTTTCTCTTGTCCCCAGGGGAGGGCCTTCTCCCTGGGGTTCGGACAACAGAAGCAGTTAGTCACAAAAGCCTTGGGGTCAGGCAGATCCGGGTTTAAATCCTGGCTCTGTCTTAGACAATTTACTCATTTTCTCTGCTGTTGCCTTCTCAAAATTCTTTGTTGTTGCTGTTAATTAAAAAAAAGAAAACTTTGAATCTTTTTTTTTTTTTAAAGATTTTATTTATTTATTCATGAGAGACAGAGAGAAGCAGGCTCCCAAGGAGCAGGGAGCCCGATGCGGGACTCAATCCCAGGACCCTGGGATCATGACCTGAGCCGAAGGCAGACGCTTAACCGTCTGAGCCACCCAGGCGCCCGAAAACTTTGAATCTTAAAACAGTTTTAGATATACAGAAAAATTGCAGATGTAATATAGAAAGTTCCTATATAGCCCTCACCTTATTTCCCCTACTATTAGTATCTTATATCCGTATGTAGTATATTTGCTACAATTAATGAACCTATATGGATATATAATTGTGAACTAAACATTCATATTTTCTTAGTTTTTACCTAATATCCTTTTTCTGTTCCAGGATCCTATCCAGCATGCCACGTTACACACAGTGATCATGACCTCAAAGGCTTCTTTTGGCTGTGATAGTTTCTCAGACTTTGTTTTTGTGATCTTGATGGTTTTGAGATTTATTGATCAGGTATTTTGTGGAATGTCACTCAGTTGGGGTTTGTCCATCTTCAAATTCTTAATAATTTTTTAAAAGACTTTATTTTTTTGAGAGAGAGCACGAGAGAGCATGAGCAGGAGGAGGGGCAGAGGGGCTTAACCCACTGAGCCACCCAACTGCCCCCAAATTCTTAATTTTTGAACAAGGAGCCCTGTTAAAAATAATTTTGCACTGGGTCCTACAAATTAGGTAACCTGTCCTGCTTACAGGAAAAGGAAAAGGATGTGGAGCGGGCCTGGGATATGCCCCAGTCTGGCTGGCAAATCTCAATACTGCCCAGAGGGGATTTATCAGCTCTGAAGAGAGAGTGCTAGACTCCAGACCCAGGGTGGGAAGGAAACCGTAAACCTGGAAGAGGCTCGCATTCCAGGGAATGTGTGAGAAAGATGTAGGGTCAGGAATGTGGATGGTGTGGTCAGGGCGTGTCCAGGCCCTTGTCCTTCCACCAGGGGACAAAAGAGCAGAGAAAGCAGAAGGGGAAATCTCCCAGCAAAGGCAGGGCCTGCTATGCTAGAGATTGATTCTGTAGGACATGGGGAGTCATGGGTGCTGACTGAGCTGGAGAGAGCCTGATGGGAGCCCAGCTGTGGGAGCATATTTCAGGCTGGGGTGTTGTAGGGGCAGACTAAGGGGGACAGCCCAGGGCAGGGAAGCCAGTGGGGTTTGTGCCTGGGGCAAGGAGACCCGGCCTGGGGCTGCAGGGGGTAAGGACTCAGAGGGAGAAAGAAGACTCTGGACTCTGGGCCTCTTTGGGTATGGGAACTTGGGGGTAGGGGAGAGAATGGGGGCTGGGGGAGCCTAACAGGGGAAGGCAGGGTTGCAATGAGAGCAATAGAGAAAAGAGGAGGAGGGGTGGGTTGGGGAGAAGGTGGAGAATCTGGATGTGGTGAGTTAGGGGTGCCTGTGGACTTCCCAACATACCTGTGTGAATGCAGGACTGACCAGTGCTTACAGGAGTGGCTACTGTCTTAAAAATGAACAAAGCCACCTAACGAACACTAAGCAATTACAGGGAGCCAGACGCCATGCCAAGAGCTCTACTCGAATCAGTTCCTTCAATCTCCATGATAACCCGTGAAGTGGATGCTCTGCTTATCTCCATTTTAAAAATGAGAAAACCGTGACTCAGATTTCCCTGCTTAGCGGGAGACAGAGGCCAGACTGAAACCCCGGGCAGTCTGGTTTCAGAGCCTGCAGGGCTGACAAACACAAGGGACCACCTCAGTTCCCCTGGGTAGTTCTTTCAACAACGTGATTTCCTGTTGTTCCTCTCCATTATTCTTGGAGGTCATTGTTGATCCTGGACTTATTGAAATGGAAACTGAGGCTGGGGGAGAGCCAGGGACAGCTGGTCAGGACTGACCTTGAGCGTTACACCCACATTCTATGACTGGTCCACACTACCAGCCTCTTCTGATCCTGTCTGGAGTTATGAGTGGTGAATAATCTCTGTAGAGGGAGGAGGAAGAAGAGAAGGTACCGTCTAAGGCGATGATTAAAATAGCAAGATAGACCTTTTAAACTTCCTTGTACTCTGTTTTAAACATTCCAGTTTAAATGTATCCAGGTAACACCAGGTTACTTTGTCTAATGAAAACATCAAGGCACTCCACGTTTGTCTTAAAACTATAACAATACAGCGCTTAGCATATAGAAATGCCTCTTGCCATTTCAAATATGTCCAATTTCAGAACTGCTCATGTGATGCTTCCAGTATTGTTCATGTAATAATGGGCTGCTAATCGAATTGAATGCTATATTTATCCTATCCAGAGAGCACAAGATAATTCACTCGCTGAGATTAATATTTAAATCAACTTTATTTACAAATCACTATCTTGATAATTATAACTCTGTAAAGTTTCATTGGGGCAAAAGTAGAACTGCTTAAGTTCTAGCAGTTCTTTAAACCAAAAATGAGAGAGAATTCAAAATTAATTTGTAAGAGAGACAACATTCCCATGTTTCTGGGATTCTGTGCTTATGGATTTTCAGTAGCTGGTTCTTTTGAAGGTAACTCACTATGATTTTCAGGATAAATGCCAAAGAAATTCTTCAGTGGAAAGTATTCTTGAGGTGGTCCTCCCGTGAACTGGATGCACGGGCCACAAAGATCTTAATTAGAGGAAGAAGGAAAGGAAAGAATATGGGAGCGGAGTAGAGTAGACTGAGTGTGTGTGTGTGTGTGTGTGTGTTGTGTGTTTGGGGAGAGGGATAGTGTAGATCTTTCCTTTCTGTTGAATGCTGATGCTACAGTGAAAGGCCATATGGTGAGCACTCCTTGTCACATCCTCTGCTCTATCTTTTTTGCAATATCAGCAGTCAGCTCACCTGGTTCTGGATATTTAGATTTCTTTTTGTTCCACTCTTTTGCCATAAAATCTATTCCACCATGAACTATGAATTTGGACCTATTTAGCTTTTCATTGGTTGCTTCTAGGTCTGCTGTTCCTGATGACTCTTTATTACCATCGGCAACTTTTAAGCAGACTCTGTCAGTGTGCATGTGTGTATACACATTCTTTCTTAAAATGGCTAAGCTTTTTAAGTAGTTAGGCAAGTTGTAGGGTGAGAGATTTTTTAAACAGGTCAAAACTTCTGCTCCCAGTTAAGAGAGCTGTAAAACATTCCAGTGATTGCTGTCCAGATACCATCACTCAAGGATCTGTGCAGAAGTCTGGAAATAGACCAGTGTTGCCTGGTTGGGGTGACCCATTGGAACCAGGAGATCCCAAATGGTGGAGAAGTTCAAGTACAAGGAAACGGAGGTTCAAGAACTAGCAGTATACCCACTTTCCTGCTCACTACTTCCTCTTCTGTCTTTTAAAGAATTTGGTTGAGATGTAATTTACATACAATGAAATGCACAGATCTGGAGTGTAGAGTTCTATGACATTTGACAAGTGAACACACTGAGTAACCACAATCCCAATCAAGATAGGAACATCTCCATCATCTCAAAATTCCCTTGCCTCCTTCCCAGTCAATCCTCACCCTGATTTCTAACCGCGTAGATGAACTTTGCTTATTCCTGAATGCACATGCATGGAATCAGATAATATGTAGCCTTCTGCGACTGACTCGTTTTGCTCACCATAATGACTGAGATCCATTCCAGGTTGTTGTGGTAACAGAAGTTTGTTCCTTGTTATTATTAAATAGTATTAATTATTTGAACACACCATAATTTGTTTATTCATTCTCTTGTAATGGACATTTGGATTGCTTCCCATTTTAGTCTAGTATGAATAAGGCTTCTGTGAATATTCTTGAACAAATTTTTTTCTTTTTGGAAACCTGTTACCATTTTCCTGCAGTAAATAGGAGTGAAATTGCTGGGTCCTCAGGTAAGTATGTATTTAATTTTATAGAAAACTGCCAAAACTATTTTTCCCAAGTGATTATTTCACTTTGTACTCCCACCTTCCGTGTATGAAAGCTCCAGTTTCACAATTCTCGCCAGCATTTGATATTGTCAGTGTTTTTAATGAAGCCAGTGGGTGTGAAGTGGTATCTCAATTTAGTTTTAATTGGCGCTTCTCTGATGACTAGTGATGCTGGTCACCTTTCATGTGCTTATTAGCCACTTGTATTTCTTCTTTTATGAAGGATCTGTTCAAACCTATTGCCCAATCTTTATTGGGATGTTTCTCATGTTTTAATGTTGATTTATAGGACTTCCTTGAACATTCTGAATGCACATCCTTTGTCAGCTAGATGTGTTGTGAATATTTCCTCCCAGTGGTCTGTTGTTTGGTTTTTCATTTTGTTAACAGTGTGTTTTAAAGAACCAACATTTTCAATTTTGATAAAGATCCGTGCTTTACATTTCTTCTTTTATGATTATTGCGTTTTGTGTCATAGAGATATTCTCCTGTTTCCTTCCCGAAGGTTTATAGTAATTAGCATTTATGTTTAAGTCTATTATCTGTCTCTAATTATTTTTAATGTATAGTGTGGGGTGGAGGTCAAGGGTCATTTTCTCCCCCATCTCATTATCCATTTGTTTCAGCACCATGTTTTTGAAAAGACTTTCCTCTCCCCGTTGAATTGCTTTGGTCCCCTTTATCAAAAATCATTGAACTGTGTAAGTGTGAATCTATTTCTGGATCCTCTGTTCTGTTTCATTAATCCATTTGCCTATCCTTACCCCAATACCACACCATCTTTACCACCAGGGGTTTACAGTTAATCTGTGAGCTCTCTAACCCTCTTCTTTTTTTTTTTTTTTTCAATATTATTTTGGATCTTGTAGATCATTACCATTTCCATTACCTTTAGAATCAATTAGTTAATTTCCATTAAAAAGGTTAGGATTTTGATAAGATGTCATCAAATGTATAGGCCAATTTGGGGAGAACTGACATCTTAACACGGAGTTTTCAATCTGTAATCAGGCGTATCTCTTCATTTTCTTAATTTCTCTGAGTATTAACCTGTCATTTTCAATGTAAAGACTTTGTACATTTTTATTAAATTTATCCCTATAAATATTATGGGTTTTTATGCTATTAAAATGGTTTTAGTCTCAATCAATACTAGTTGTTTTATTCTCAGTTCTTCTGGATTCTGTTCATACACAAACATATCATCTGTGAATAAAAAGCACTTTACTCATTCCATTCCAATCGTTATGAATTGTGTTTATTTCTCATACCTTATTGTACTGGCTAAAACCTTCAGTACAATGTTAAACAGAAGTGATGAGAACAGACATTCTTCACATGTTCTGGATCGTGGGGGGAAAGCATTCATATTTCATCATTAAGTAGGATGTTAACTGTCAGCTTTCCATAGCTATCTGTTACCATATTGAGGAAATGCCCTTCTATTTTATTCCTGCTTTGCTAAGATTTTTAAGTATCATGAATGGGTATTGGATTTTGTCAAATACTTTTTCTGCATCAATTGAGATGATCATAATTTTTTCCTCTTTCTTCTGTTAATGTGGTGAATTACAGTGATTTCTTCTCTCTTTTTTTTTTTTTAAGATTTTATTTATTCATTTGAGACAGAGAGATACAGAGAGAGAGAGCATGAGCAGGGGGAGAGGGAAATGCAGACTCCCCGCTGAGCCAGGAGCCCAATGCGGGGCTCTATCCCAGGACCCTGGGATCACGACCTGAGCCAAAGGTAGAAGCCCAACCATCTGAGCCACCCAGGTGCCCCCAGTGATTTATTTTCAAGTGAGAAACTAGCCTCTCATTCCTGGGATAAGCCACATTCTGAATTCAACTTGCCAATATTTTGTTAAGGAATCTTTACACTGATGTTCATGAGGAAATGTTGATCTGTACTTTTATTTTTTGTGATATTTTTGTGAGGTTTCAGTGGAAGGTCATGCTGGTATTGTGAAATGAGTAGGAAGCATTTCTTTTCTAGTTTTGGAAAAAGTTTGTGTGAGATTAGTATCATTTCTTCCTTACATAGTTGAAAGACTTCACCAGGGAAGCCACTTGAGAGAACTGTTTTCTTTGTTGGAGGTTTTGATTGTTAATCCAATTCTTTAACAGACTTGGGCCCATTAATATTTGCTACTTCTTCTTGGGCAACTTCTGATAAGCTGTACTTTGATGGAATTTTTTCATTTCATCTAAATTTTCATATTTATTTGTGTAGGGTTTTAGGACGGAACCTATAATGATATGCCCTCTTTGGTTTTTGGTATTGGTAATTTGAGTGTCCTTGACTCTCTCTTTCTTTTCTTGTTCAGCCTAGCTAAGGGGTTGTCAATCTTTTGATAAGACCTTTTTAAATCTTTCAAATGGTCATATTTGTCTGTGATGAATTTTTCTTTTATCTATTTTTTATATGATTGCTTTTCACTCTATTAATTCTTTTCTTCTACTTAGTATGGAGCTTGCTTGCTCTTCTTTTCTTCTTAACGTGGCTGCTTGGATCATTGATATTTAGTTTTATTCCTATCTAACATAAGCAGTTAAAGCTATACTTTCTATTTAGCAGCACTTTATTTGCATTCCATTAATTTGGATATGTTTTCTTTTCAATTTCATTCAGTTTATTCAAATAACTTATAAGGAGGAAAAAAAGGGGAGGGGACAAAGGAATAAGAAACAGAGTGAACAAATAAAACGAATAATAAAGTGGTAGATGTAAGCCATAACATATCAATAATTACGTTAAATGTAAGTCATCTAAATACATCAATTAAAAGAGATTTGCACAGTGGATAAAAAAAAATTACCTAATTATATGGCGTCTGCAAAAAACCCACTTGACATGTAGCTATATAGGTAGGTTGAAAGTAAAAAGGGGAAAATGTACTGTGCAAACACTAATTTTAAAAAAGCAGGGTGGAACGGCACCTGGGTGGCTTAGTCGGTTGGCTTAGTCGGTTAAGTGTCCAACTCTTGATTTTGGCTCAGGTTGTGATCTCAGGGTCTTGGGATTGAGCCCTGCATTGGGCTCTGTGCTCAGTGTGGAGTCTGCTTGAGATTCTCTCTCCCTCTGCCTCTCCCCTCCACTCCACTTGTGCTCTCTCTCTCTCTCTCAGTAAATAAATAAAATATTTTTAAAAAGGCAAAGTGAATATATTAATAATATCAAGTGGACTTTTGAGCAAAGGAAATACCAGGGACAAAGAAGGACATTAAATATTGATAAAAGGGAAAACACACCAAGAATATATAGAAATCCTTAATGTGTATGCACCAGACAACAGAGCTGCAAAATATATGAAGTACAAACTGACAAAACTGGAAGGAGAAATGGAAATAGACCTACCTGCAGTTACAGTTGGAGACTTTAACATCCCTTTTTCTCTACCAGACAGAAAATCAATTGGGATATAGAAAAAATGAGCAATAGGATCAGCCAACAGATCTAATAGGTATTTATAAAACACTCTACCCAAATAGTAGAATATTACGTTCTTTTCAGGTGCTCATGGAAACTTCGCAAAAGTATTCCTTTATCCTAGTCTTTAAAACAAATCCCAACAAATTAAAAGAATTGAAACCATGTAGTCTGACCACAAGGGGAATCAAACTGGCAATCAATAACAGAAAGATAACAGAAAAATCTCCTAACACTTAAAAAAAATACTTAGGACCGAACTGTAATGAAAGTACAACATAATTGTGAGATGCAGCTAAAGCAGTTCTGGGAGGGAAATTTATAACACTAAATACTTATGTTGGGAAAGAGAAAAAGATCTCAAATCAATTTCACTTAGTTCAAAATATTATCTAATTTCCCGGGGCATTATTCTTTGACTAGTGAATTATTTAGGAGTGTGCTGTATAATTTCCAAGTATGTGGTATTTTCCAGATACCTTTTTGTTACTGATATTTAGTTCATCCATACATGGTCACAGAACAAACTTTTCATGACTTCAGTCCTTTAAAATTTATTATAATTTTTCTTCATGAATATATCTATAATAATAATATATCATATATAATATCTTGATGAATATTCTGTGTACATATATAAATAATGTATATTCTGTAATTGTTAAATGTAATATTCTATGAGTATTCTGTAAATGTCAGGTAGTTTATTGAAAGCAACTAACAAATTGACAGTTGTGCTTAAATCTATTTCCTTTGTTCAAATCCTTTTATTTATTTATTTATTTATTTATTTATTTATTTATTTGAGAGAGAGAGAGAGAGACAGAGAGCATGAGAGGGAGGAGGGTCAGAGGGAGAAGCAGACTCCCTGCCGAGCAGGGAGCCCGATGCGGGACTCTTTCCCGGGACTCCAGGATCATGACCTGAGCCGAAGGCAGTCACCCAACCAACTGAGCCACCCAGGCGCCCTGTTCACATCCTTTTTAATCTACTTATTCACATGTTGAAAGAATAATGTTAAAACATTCAAATATAATTTCTCTACTTCTTCCTTTAATTTTCTGAGTAGTCACTTCATGTACTTTGAAGCTCCATTATTGAGAACATAGACATTTAGGAAGGTCAAGTCTTCCTGATAAATTGACCATTTATCATGGCGTTAGGTCTCTTTATTGCTGGTAACATTTTGTTATGAAGACTGCTTTGTCTGGTATTACCATAGCAACAACTTTTTCTTACATGATAAGAAAAACTTGTTTTATATGTTACAGCACAATATTGAAAATAGAAAATATAGTTGCCTTGAGCAATAAGAGAAAAAGCAAACAAATCTATCAAATTAATCAATATAAATTCTACATATTTGTTGTACCTATGGACCATAGCATATACTCTAAACAATTTGAACAGTTTTATTGAAATCTAAATATATGTCAATGTATAATAAACTGCACATATTTGATATGTATATCTTATAAATTTAGACCCTTATACACCCATGGAATCATGATCTCATCAAAACTGTGACTGTATCTATCACTCCTGCAAGTTTCCTTCTGCTCCGTTGTAATCCCTCCCTCCTGCCTCCCGGTCTTCCCCAGCCTCCCAAGCAAACACTGACCTGCTTCCTTTTACTGTCTGTTAGTCTGCATTTTCTAAACATGGAGTCACACAAAATGTACTCTTCTTTTTTTGGTTTCTTTCTCTCATATACTAATTTTGAGATTCATCCATGTTGTTAAGTGTAACAGTGGTCTGTTCCTTTTTGTTACTGAGTAATAACATATTATATGGATATACCATAATTTGTTTATTTAATCACCTATTGCCAGATGTGTGGGTTGTTTCTAGTTATTATAAAAAAACCTACCACGAGAATTTGTATGCAAGTCTTTTTTTTTTTTTTTTAAGTTATCTCTATACCCAATGTAGGTCTCAAAATCATGACCCCAAGATCAAGAGTTGCATGCTGTACTGACTGAGCCAGCCAGGCGCCCCTGTGTGCGAGTCTTTGTATGGATATGTGCTTTCATTTCTCTTGGGTAAATATATAGGGATGGAATATCTGATTAAACATTAGGTGTATATTTAAAGATACTGATAAACTGTTTTCCAAAGTAGTTGTACCATTTTCCATTCCCACCAGTAGAGCATGAAATTTCCAGTTTTTCCACATTCTTGCCAATGTTTGTTATGGTCATTGTTTTTTTTTTTTTTAAAGATTTTATTTATTTATTTGAGAGAGAGAGAATGACAGACAGAGAGCATGAGAGGGAGGAGGGTCAGAGGGAGAAGCAGACTCCCTGCTGACCAGGGAGCCCGATGCGGGACTCGATCCCGGGACTCCAGGATCATGACCTGAGCCGAAGGCAGTCGCTTAACCAACTGAGCCACCCAGGCGCCCCTATGGTCATTGTTTTTAATTGTAGCCATTCTACTAGGTATGATGAAATATCTGTTTAAGTCTTTTGTTCCTCTTTCAATTGGCTATTTGTTTTCTTACTCTTGAGATTTGAGAGAGACATACATTTATATAATTGAAATATATATACACTTTGAGATATATATATACCTTATATATATATGATATATGCACTGGCTAAGAAAAAAAGACATCCTGCTATTTGCAACAACACAGATGAATCTTAAGTCCGTTATGCTAAGTGAAATAAGTCAGACGGAGAAAGACAAATAATGCATGATCTCACTTACATGGAGAATCTAAAAAAGCCAAATGCATAGAAACTGAGAGTAGAATGGTGGTTGCCAGGGGCTGCGGTGCGGGGGGTGGGGGGTGCGGAGGGAGTGGACAGGGAAATGGTGGTCAAAGGGTACAAACTTCCAGTTATAAGATGAATAAGTTCTGGAGATCTAATGTACACCACTGTGATTATAGCTAATAGTACTATATTATATACTTGAAAGTTGTTAAGACAGAAGGTCTTAAATGTTCTCACCATAAAAAAAGAAACGTTAATTATATGACATGATGAAGGTGGTAATCATTTTGCAATAAAGGGTATATCAAATCAACAGGTTGTACACCTTAAACTTTCACAATTTTGTATGTCAATTAGATCTCAATAAAGCTGAAAAATTATATAGGTTCTAGCCAGTACAATTAGGCAAGGAAAAGAAATAAAAGGCAAGCAAATTGGTAAGAAGTAAATACAATTGTCTTTATTTGTAAGCAACATGATGGTCTCTGCAAAAATCTGATGGAATCTATAAAAAAGCTACAAGAATGGGGGCACCTGGGTGGCTCAGTTGGTTAAGCATCTGACTTGATTTCGGCTCAGGTCGTGATCTCGGGTTGTGAGACTGAGCCCCGTGCCAGCCTCTGCACTGGGCGTGGAGCCTGCTTAACATTCTCTCTCTCCTTCTCCCTCTGCCGCTCCCCTACCCACCTCTCTCTCTCAAAAAAAAAAAAAAAAAAAAAAAGCTACAAGAAGTAAGAAGTAAATTTAGCAAGGTTGCCAGATATAAGATCAATATATTTAGAAATCAATTGTATTTCTATATACTGGCAATGAACAATTGTAAATCAAAACTTTAAAACATATAATTTATAATAGCCCAAAGCCAGCTCTTAGAGGGAGAAGAAAAAGAAGAACAAACAGTCCCAGCAGCCCTGATTGGCAGTGTTTGCCAACGTCGGTTGTGTAAATACTCCCCCCACTGCTGAGTTCAAGTTATCAGCATTACATAGTAACGAATCTGAGCAGAGTTATGAAAAGATGTGCTAACTGGCTCTCGGGAGCACAGCTGGTCCCAGCACAGTGCTGCAGATTTCCTACTTCCTCATAGGTATAAAGTACTTTTATTTTTTATGAATACTACCTAGAAAAAATGTGAGGACTGAAATATAATTTTACTCTGTTTGCTTGTATCTTTCATAGAGCGGGTCAACACTTTCCTCTGTCTTGGGGTGAGGACCATACTCTTCTCAGGTTGAATTGATGGGTGCTGGGCTTTAGCGGTCATTAGATTGAGTTCACCTACGATTAGAGCTCTCCCCAACCTCAAGTGCGATGAGCAGCTGTTGGATCTTGCTATTGAGCAGGGAGAGGGTTTGGCTGCCCTTTCAGATGGTCTTTGGTTCACCTTTGGATGTGGTTCTGGCAAGGCCTTGACACCGAAGGCCTGGAAGAGGGACCGCCCAGTGGGCTCCTCCTGTGGGAAGGCGGTGGGCTCAGGGGTGAAACCCGTAGATGTGGCACCAGGCTGCTTGGGCTGGGAGCCGAGCTCCTCTCCTTGACACTTGGGCTGATTTTTAAAAAATTTAATTTAATTTAATTTTAATTCCAGTAGAGTCAACATACAGTGTTACATTAGTTTCAGGTGTACAATATAGTGATTCAACACTTGCATACATCCCCTGGTGCTCATCATCACAAACACTTGTGTGACTTTGATCACGACCCCTAGCCTGTCTCACCCTCCATTCCCTATTCGGGGAGTGGGCACAATGCCTGCCTTGTGGGGTCATTTTGAGAAGGAAATGAGATGAACTTTGTGATATGACGAGTAGGGGCCTGACACACAGTAACTCTTTTCAGTCTTAATTATTCTAGGCCTCCGAGGTCAGAGTCCCCGTCTCTCCTGGAGGGACTGCCTTAGTCCCGTCCCTTAGTAGGGGCAACAACAAAGGAGGCCTTGCAGGGCCTTCAGTCCCCCCCCCGTAATAGCTACCTACCCCTCGTCCAAGCTGTCACGCAAAGAATATTGCTTGATATGGACAATTGGCCCTTCTCCCCAAGCTTATAGATCAGTATGTCTGAGGGGCACCTGGGTGGCTCAGTCGTTAAGCATCTGCCTTCAGCTCAGGTCATGGTCCCAGGGTCCTGGGATCGAGCCCCGCATCGGGCTCCTTCCTCTGCCGGAAGCCTGCTTCTCCCTCTCCCACTCCCCCTGCTTGTGTTCCTGCTCTGGCTGTGTCTCTCTCTGTCAGATAAATAAATATTTTAGGGCGCCTGGGTGGCTCAGTTGGTTAAGCGACTGCCTTCGGCTCAGATCATGATCCTGGAGTCCCGGGATCGAGTCCCGCATCGGGCTCCCTGCTCAGCAGGGGGTCTGCTTCTCCCTCTGACCCTCTTCCCTCTCGTGCTGTCTCTCATTATCTCTCTCTCAAATAAATAAATAAAATCTTTAAAAATAAATAAATAAATAAAATATTTTAGATCAGTGTGTCTGAGAGTACGGTTATGGGTTGCATTGTGTCCTCCTAGCCTCACAAAAAGGTATGCTGAAGTCCTAACTGCCATTAACTCAGAGTGTGACCTTATTTGGAAATAGGGTCTTTGCAGGTGTGACCAAATTAAGATGAGGTCATTTGGGTGGGCCCTAACGCAGCATGACCGATGTCCTTACAGGAAGGAGGAATTCTCCGGACACAGACGCACACGGGGCAGATGTTGTGAGCACGCCCTGTGAAGACGGGGGATCAGGGGACCCAGCCACAAGCCAGGAAGGTCCGAGGACTGCTGGCCGCCCCCAGAAGCAATGCAGAACCCACGAGGGTTTCTACCCAGTGTCCGAGGGACCACCGCCCTGCCCACACCTTGATCTCAGACTTCTGGCTTCCAGAACTGTGGGACAATAAGTGTCGTTTTAAGCTCCCCAGTCTGGGGCACTTTGTTGTGGCTGCCCCTGGAAGCTAATCCAAGCACCTTGAGAAAGTGTTACTTATGAACTCGAACATACCACCAACCACACGTCCCTTACTCCCCTCTCTGTGCTCCCTCAATAGCTGAGCTTCTTCCCTCCAGGTCCCTTCTAGTAGGGGCTCGGCAGCTGCCCCCCACCCCACTGGCCCACCCAGAGAAGCAGTTACCAGTTACCCCCATCCTGCTCCTTCGTCTCCCACTCCCCAGTCCCATCCTGTTCTCACCTTCCAGGAACCACATCTCCCCTCACTCTCCAAAGGGGGGCCCTCCACAGGGAGGCAAGCAAGCCTTGAGTCCCTCCTGGGCTCCTGGGCACCTCAATACATGGTCCCATGGGATCCTGCAGCCTCCTTGCATCAACCGAAGGGTGCTACCGGCCCGGTGGTTATGGATGGAGACCCTGAGGCTCACAGCAGTTGGGTCACCGGCTAAAGACAGCAGGCTCATGACGGGAGTGTCAGGAGTCAGGCCCCACACTCACTCAACACCTTCCTCTCTACACGGCCCCAGGCAGGTGCCAGTGAGGCAAGCTAGCCCCTCCACTGGACCTCTGTCCTCCCTGAGGCTGTCCCTGCAGGCCTGCGGGTCTGGTTGGACTCTCCTGCTGACTTCAGGCATTCTGGCTGGACAGGTGAGCTCCCTTCCTGGTGGTTGTGCTCAGGGAGGAGGGCTCCCCCCCGGCTGGGATGGTCTTTCCCTATTGAACAGTAATTTACTGTATTTCTCACTGAGCTTACCTCAGGGAAAAACACTGGGAGACAGAGAGCAGTAGCTCGTGAAGAGAGCGTGTCCTCTGAGGCACTTTCCTCCCCACCCCACTTCTAAAAAATCGCTTATCTTGATGTTAGTCAATTGCATAACGTCCTATTAATTTTTTCCACCTTCCGTCATCTGCCCTGGAAACTCCACTGAGAGCTGGCTGGATCTCGCCGGGGTGGACAGGGCACTGGGAGGTCAGGAGTCCAGTTCTGGCTTGTCTGCTCACTCCCTGTGTGACCTTGGGTGGGTCACCCTGATGCTGATGGCAATGCTAACAGCCCCGTTTACTGAGCACCTACTAGGCTCTGGGCTCTCCGCACGCGTCGTCTCATTCATGCTCACGGCCCCCAAAGCGGGGAGTGGGAGCCCCCCTAGCAGATGTGGGAGGTGACGCTCGGGGAGGCTAGAGAACTTCAATGAGGCCACCCGGGGAATAACATTCAGGCTGGGGTTTCAGATGAGGCAAATCGGCCCAGACTGTTTTCATTACACCAGCCTGCTGCCACTTCCTTCTCTGGGTCCCAGTCTCCCCCGTTGTGAAATGGGGATCCGACTAGGCAGCTGTCAGCCCCTTTTTCCAGCTTCCTGAACAAATGGCTCTCCTCTTGTCCCCCTACAAATCCCTTGTCCATCCAGCGACCAGTGACTCTTGAAAGCATAAACCTGGTCATACCACTTGCCCAATCTGCAGCAGCCTTGTTTATTTGCTTACTTGTTTACCGTGTGTCTGAGTTCAGGAGGCCGGCTGTCCTCTCACGGCCCAATCCCCGGCACAGAGGATGGCACCCGGCCAGCACTCGGTGCTAGAACTACGGTTCCATCAGCACAGCGTGGTGGCTGGGCAGAGAGACAGGAACAGGGCTGCGGTGGGAGGTGAGTTTGCAGGGCAAGCTTGGCTGCACCGCGTGGGTCTCGAAGTAGGGCAGAAGGCCAAGCTGGTCTGCCCGATGGTCATGATGAAGTTGGCGAAGTTGGGCTTTGGTTCTTGGGCTGACCCCCTTGACTGCCAAACCAAGCCCATCTCTGCCAGCTTATGTTCACCAAGGTCTTATCTGATGAGCTATTTCGGTTTCTTATATATAGCCTTTTGTATTTTCCTGAGATCTGAGTGGAACATAAAGTACCGGGGATCCAAAGGGATGCGGTGCTAATGGTGGAATTTTAGACATTGTGAAAGACTAGAGGAGACATATTTTGGGGCAGTTAGTGTCTAAGCAGGACCTCAAAGCCTTCCTGGTGTGCAGTGACTCACTCCAGAGGAAGACTCACTCCCGATGGGGAAGAGATGTGGCTGCTCCCTGGTCACCTGTTTCTGGAAGGGAGGGGCGGCTGTCTCACCCCTACTCATGCTAACTCTCTCCCTTCACCCCATTGTAGGATCGTGGCCATCTCTTCTGACTCACCCATCCCAACCTCCTTACTGGACCAAAATGGGCCGGAAGCTCAGAGAGGGTAGTAATTTGCCTGAAGTTGCACAGCATGACAATAGCCTGTGCTATGCAGCTCTATCTTTCTGACTCCCAGGCTTTCCTCACCCCAGTAACTTTCGATCTGTGTTCTGGGGGGTCCCAGGGTTCTGCGGCAGTATCTAAGAAGCTGCTACAGAGTGGGATGGGGGTGGGTGTTGAGTAGGAGGATTCCAGAACCCCACCCCCTCACCAGGACCTGGCTTACACATTAGGCCGTCTGTTTAAAGAAAGGGTCCCACTCTTAGGGAGAGAAGTTTGGAGACCACAGCGATCCTGTTAGGGGGCATGCATGGGGGGAAACTTTGCAAAGATAGAGGAGGCAGGAGGGGCCCCTCTGTGAGGCTGTGCAGGAACCATCCTCATCATCCCTGGGATGGTTAGGTCCAGGGAGAGGATATTTAGTAGGTGAGAGCCCTCAGGGAAGCACTTGGTCTACAGGGGCAGAGCGTGCTCAGCACCTGACATAGAAGAAGATGACGATTATAATAATTATAAAATCTAGCGTGCTCTCGACGTTGTACCAGACAATTTTCATAATAATAAATATTAAATTGATGTTTGTTGACTGAATAAATGAAAAGATGAGTCTATTCCTGTACAGAGAAGCAGGTAAGTGCCCAAAGTGGGGAGAGTGGGAGAGAGAGAGAGAGAGAGAGAGAGAAGGAGAGAGGAGTCTTTGAAGAGAAATGGGAAGTTGGTCGCTTGTAGCTTTCACGTAACACCTTGCTTGGCAAAACCATCTCTCCACGGAGTATCTGCTACCTTCGCATAATGGTTCTGGGACCGGGTCATCAGCCACGGGCTCAGGTCTCCTATCTCTACGTGCTTGCACATGCAGGGCTTCCTCCCCAGTGTTTCTTCTCTCCATAGAGGTCTGCTCCACCTCAGGTGTGGGGCAGACGAGGGGCTTCCAGGATTGTCTTCCCACTTGGGAAAACAGGCACAGAGAAGCAAAGTGACTCTCCCAAGGCCACACAGCAATTCCTGTCTCACACTGCAGCCCCGAGAAACTGCCTGGTCTGGAATTTTGGCCTTTGTGTTCTCTCTCTATGACGAAGACCAGGTCAAAGTTGGTTTCAAGGACAGTGTGAAAACCCGCCCCATGAAAAGGATCCAGAACTAGGGACAGAGAGAAATGTAACAAGACAGGCAAGTCGATCTGGTTCCTCCCTGGGCCTGGGGAAGACATGGGTGCAGCCTCCTCATCTCTCAGGGTCCTCTCCCCTCAGGCAAATCTATGAGGATCTAGGGAGTTTCTGGCAGGCTTGGGAGCCTGAGTGGGCCCTGCACACTGGTGACCCAAGCCCAGATAGTACAAGGCAGGAATTGGGGTCCTATTTCACTGGCCTGTATGTCCCTCTACAGCATCAGAGCTGACAGGTCTGACGTGTGTCGTGCTGTGCTCCCCTGGGACCCACCCCCTGCCAGCACCCGGCCACTGGAAGCGTGCAGAGTCCCGGGCTGATGACTCTGCCCTGGCCTTGTCTGTGCCGGGAGGTGGGAGAGGTAGAGGCTTTTCACGCCTGGCTGGATTTAGGACACTCTGGGCACGGGGCCTGCTGACAGCTCAGGGTGGTGGTGCGGGGCACCAGAGCCTAGAAGCAGAACCCCAACTCACACACAGACTGCGCGTCTTGAATAAAATACACTTATAAAGTCTTAGAGTCATAGCGCTTTTTTTTTTTTTTTCAATGTTGAGATGCATATGGGGTACTCTGGAAGCACACAGAGAGGCCCTACTCAGTCTTAGGGAGCAAGGATGACGTCCCAGGGCTACTCACATCAGAGCCACATAATGGATAATGCATATTCTCCTGCTAAATTTAGGCCAGCATTCCAGATTTTCAGCTCTGTCCAGCTAAAATATAACGCAAGTCACATAGGTAATTTAAAATTTTCTAGCAGCTACATTTTCAAAAGTAGAAAGAAACAAGTGGAATTAATTTGATATATTTTATTGAATTTGAGATGCCGGACACATTTTTATTTCTACGTGTAACCAATATAAAAATTGGTAATAGTTATCACATTCTTTTTTTTATACTAATTCTTCAAAATCCGGCGTGTATTTTACACTTAAAGTATGTCTCAGTTTGAACTCTACATTTTCAACTGAAATACTTGATCAGTGTTTATAGTTCATACAATTTACCACGGCGAAGTACCTGTGTTGTTGTAAACGTTCTAAAAAGTCTTCCAATAAGTAAATCAAGTATCAGGTTTAAAATTTAAATTCAATTTTAAATGGAAATGAATTAAAATTAAATTCTAAAAAAACGAACTAAAATGAAAACTGGAGTTTCAGTTCCGTAGTCACTGTGGCCACGTTTCCAGTGCTCCATGGCCACTTGTGGTCAGGGGCTGCCGCGTGGGACGACCCAGATACCGTTTGCTTCCGGCTCACTGCTCACGCGCCCCTTCCCTTTGGCTCCACTGAATGTGCCCGGGTCCCAGCCCTCCTGTCCCTTCACACAGGTGCTCCCTCTCCTCCCTTCCACACGGGTAAGCCTGGCCCCCTTCCCAGCCCCCACCTTGGCCACCCCCACCAGCAGGGGGCGTGGCACGTGCACCCCCACCCTGACCAGTCCCTGACTCTCACTGTGGCCTGTCATTTCCTGTCCCGATAGCCTGCCAGTGCCCTCTGTCACCACATGGAAAGTTGGCAGCAGAGCTGGGACCAAGAGTTCCCTTCCCGTTCCCCAGATCTCATCCCACGCCCCGTCTCCTGCACCCTCCTGGAGCTGGGCCAGACAAGGGGAGGCAGGCACAGCCACGATGCTCTAAGACCTAGAGCTGGGCACTCTCATGCACTTCCTTCTCTAGGGCTTTCCAGCTTTGCCTGCAGAGGGGGACGGCCCACACAGCTTGCTCCCATCCTTCGGAAGGCTGAACTCAGAAGCAGAGAGAGGAGCAGCGAGGGGCACGGTGGGGGATCACGGGAGGCATGAGGCTCACCCAGAGAGGTGTGGTAGTTCCCCCACAACAACCTTTCCAGGCTTCAGTCTTTCCATCTGTCTAGTGGGATCTTCTCATTCTTTGCAGATGGTGACCTGCGTTGAGCGGGGACAGCAGGTAGGCATGCCCTATCCAGCACACACCTGCGGCTGCCTCTTGAACACCTGGAGCATGTGCTCAGCCCTGCCCCAGGCCATTGCTACAGATGTCCCATTCAACCCAGAGGGAAGCTGAGGCCCTTTTGTAATGTGTACGCCCCCAGAGCACCACCAGCTCCTCCTCCATCAATTCCCCGTCCAACAAGGACCAACTGCCTCCTTCAGTTCCTTCCCCTTGGGGGACTTTGTGCCCCATTCTGGCCTATGAGCTTATACGGTCTTACCAGCTCCAAACACTGAATGGATGGATCACTGTCTCCAAGCCTTTCAAGAAAACCCTCCCTCTCCCTCTGTCTTCTGTGGGAAGACAGACACATATATATAACAATAGATATGTTTCCTGTGCATTTCCAAACCGGACAGGTCTACTTCATCCCTGGCTGTGCCTCTATCTGTCTCATCCTTCCCCCCCAGAGAAGAGTGACATAAGCATGTTTAGATCTTGCAGTGGAAGCACCCAGCATAATGTCTGGCACATATCAGGGGCTTGATGAGTCGGAGGAAGGCAGAGACTTGGTCCTCTATGAGTAGGACCGAAGTCCTTGCCCTCAGCATGGATCCTTGAGGCACTGGATGGCAATGCCATAGAAGGATCCAGGGAGAGAGGCAGGGACCTAGGGAGTGTCTCTGACATCACAGCTGAAGGAGTGCCTGAATCTTCCCAGAGCCAAGGCCGGTCTTGCCGAGGAGCCCAGAGCCACCTGGCTGCCGTGATGGCTGGCCAGCCGTCGCCAAGGGTGTGGCCGACCCTCCCCGGAGAGGGACACAGCTCCCAGGCGGGAGCACCGGAGTGCTCATTCTCCAGACACGAGGATGGCGAGTAGTTGCTAGAGTCTGGAGGCAGAAGCGTGCCCACCATGTTTAGTTCTTTTTAAAGTTTTATTTATTCTGGGTGGGAAAAAAATAACCCATAATGTCATCACTTCTTTTTTTGGATTATGTAAAACAAGATGTGTTCATTCTCCCTTACTGCTGTCCTCACCCAGCCAGCCACTGCAGACAACCGACGTCCTAACCCCTGTGAGCCATTTCAGGGGGCGCTTCTCCAATCCGAAGAGGATGCAGACATGTCATTTATATGAACCCGGCTAAAATACCTATTTGTAAAAACACAATGGGTATATGCTTTATATGGGGATGCAATTTGGTTTTCCACTTAACATTACCACACTGATACTATTTGAGGTCAGCACACAAAGATCTACGTCACGCTTTGCCACGCCCACCGAGAGGCCTGGGTGAGGGTGTGGATGGTGCCGGGCCCGTGCCCACTGCTGGGAAGGTGCGCGCCGGCAACAGCCTCCGCCCCAGGCTCTCACTCCCTCCCGGATGACCCGCCGTCTTCCCAGGGAGAGCCAGGAGTAGTGAGGCGAAGGAGACTCTCTTTCCTGGAGCTGTGTGCATGAGAGTCAAGGTCCTGCACTTCCAGGCTGGGACCACTAATTAATCCAGGGAACTCAGTACCGAGAGACGAGAATGGTGTTCTCGGGGGGCAGAGTCGGGGCTGGCAGTGGCTTACAGAGTACCTTCCGCAGTACCGGCCTGGCCCTGGGCCCAGCTGTCAGCCCAGCTGCTGCAGGCAGATAGAGCTGAGGGTAGGGCTGACCCTCAGTCCTTGAGGGGCCAACGGAGAAACTGCCAGGCCTGGCAGGGAGGCCAGAGGCGCCCCGGGCCCGGTACCCATGCTCCCGGCCCTGGACTTGGATGAGGTAGATGGAGGTGGTGACATCGTGTTGACCTCCCCCTCCAGCGTGCAAGAGGGGGTCCGAGTGGGGTCAGCTGCCTCCTTCCCCCTCCTCCCGCCTGCTTGGAGAATGGCCCTGGGGGCTACCACGCAGTTGGGGAGGGGATAGGTTACTGGCATCAAGGGACTTGGGAGGAGGGGAGATGCTATTAAAAAAGTAATTTGTTGTGTGTGTTTTTTCTGATTACAAACCAATGCATATTCATTGTAGAAAATTTGGAAAATAGAGATAAGCACAAAAAGCAAATAAAAAACCCCCTCCTAATCTCCTCATTCAGGGACAGTCACTCACATACCCGGTGGGATGGTTAAGAGCCCAGGCTTGGGGTCTAACTACCTGGGCTTTGCTCCTGGTTCTGCTACTCACTAGCAATGTGACCTTGGACCTGTGCCTTAACCCCTCTGTAGTTCCCCCCCATCGTTGCTGTGAGGATGAAGGGAATACCCGTAAAGCTCTCAGCACCCACTGAGTGATCACCACAGTTGTGGTAATGAAGCGCCTCTCTACCTCCACCTGGATGGCTGACAGTTTTCTCAAACTTAACCCTGCGAGAACAGCCAAACGTCTGTTTTTCCCCATCTCCTAGCTTTTCCCCATCTCGGGCCACTCTGCCCCCAACACTTGGGTGGCCAGCACCTGGAATTGTCCTTGAGGCCTCTTCTAGATGTCAACTGTCTGCCAGAGAGAGCAGGCCAGAGAGCAGGGGGAGGAGGAGGGAGGAAGTGAAGGTGCCTAGGAAGGGGAAATCGAGGAAAGATGGGTGAATAGTGAAGGAAAGAGAGAGACACACGTATTACTTTCCCACCTGGGGGTGCACATAGGTGTATTCCTCCCCCCAGCTTGGGTCCTCACTGTGGCAGGCATTGTGCACGTGCTGTCCCCCCCGCCCCCCAGCCCCCGGCCCAGGCCGTAGCCCCCACCTCACCATTCTCTCGGTCCCGTCAATAATTTATGGCTTGCAGGGTACAATGACTATCAATAATGCACGGGCAGTAATGTTCTACAATCTCACACAATTGTGTTACTCCTGATGTATGCGGGGCTGGGTCCTGGCCTGAGCTGCTCACCCTTCCTCCCCCAGCAGGACCCCCCGGTAGCTCCAGAGAAGAGCTGGGCTGGCCAGGGTGGGAAAGGATGGTGTCAGGCTGGAAGGCCGGCTCTGCCTGCCTCACAGAGTTGCCTCTTCCAGATCCTGCAGCCAGACCAGGCCTCGCCTCAACCCCTGCAGGCAGAGCCTGCCTCTCAGTTCTGGTATTCCGACAGGTAAGGAGGGCCCCCAAAGCCTATGCCAACGGGCACCTGCCAGTTTATTCAGCTCCAATCCCACACCCACTTGCCAATCAGTTTCCCCACCTGCAAAATGGGGCTGCTACCACCCACTGCACCCCTTGCCACCACACTTCGCTGTGGTTTGGGATGCAGGTGTGCTATCACCTTGGAAAGCTGGGAAAGCATTTTGTAAGCATTCTGCAGAGGAGACACATGACTGAGGGTATACCCTATTGCCCTGGGCCAGACACTTTGGAGGCTAGATAGAGAGAGGGAGAGAACAAAGGAATACACAGATCCTGCCCTCAAAAGCCCTCCTCTGGGGGACGGGCAGGTAATGTCCAGTGAAGGAAGCTGGCTGGGTGTGAGGCTATAGGGAGTAGTGGGGATTGTGGAGAAGTAGAGATGCACATCCCATCTCAAATAGGTGGCTACCACTTGACTACCACAAATGATGTCACATGGGTACAGGTCTAGCTATCAAGGAGACGTGCAACTGTGGCTTTCTATGAAAAATCTCTGGATTCTAAATGTGGGGTAAAAATTTAAAATACCGAAAGGATGGGTGCTGGCAAAGCATGTCCATCAGCGGCCCCAGCTACTAGTCTGGCCTACGAAGTGGTAGATTTCTCTGTGTTTTTCCAAGAGAAGAACAATTCTAGTGAGCACAGAGCAACCAAAGGAGCTTTGGAATGGGAACTGGGGACCCTGGTCTAGTCCCGGCCCTGCCCGGTTGTTTGAATCACATGCTTTCTCTTCTCTGGACTCTCATGTCCCCTCTGTACAAGAGGAGTGCTGGACTACATGCTTGATGAGGCTCCTGCCAGCTCTATGGCTAGTGTGGAAATATTCCTAAATTCCAGACAGGGTGGCAGAGTCTAGGGGCTTGGCTTTCAGCAGATGTAAAGCCAGTTTGGGGTTGGAGAAGAAAGGGCTCAGATGCGCCTCCCGGGAGTTAAAGGAAGGGACAGTAACACACACACACGTGTCTCCCCAGGGTCTGTAGGTCACTCTTCGGGTGGGTTCACTCTTTGGAAGCCCTTCACATGTGGGGCCCCCTGAGCCTCTTTGGCCCTTGGTAATGAGGCCCTGCAGACGGGGTATAAGTCAACTGCTCTAGGGCCCCATTCTGTCTAGAGATGAATGCTGCCAACACCAGCATTAGTGGTGGGCCTTCCACCTGCTGAGCTTGTTATTTCACAGTCATGTTGAAGCCTTCCTACAATCCCGTGAGAGGAAAAACAAGCAAAGAGATCCCCCACGTAGGAGAGATTCCTACTTAAGAGGGGAAAAAAATAATAATAAGCAAAAAACTCCTCAGTCTCAGAGAAGTTAAGCAACTTACCCAAGGTCACACAGACAATAAGATGGTGAATGTGAGAGCCATCATTCAAACCTAAGTGTCTCAAGTTCCAAATTTCAATCCCTCATTGGGTTCTTCCTCCCCAAGGCAGGTTTTAGATTACCGGTTTCCGGCTTCTTATCCTGTCTGGAGTGGGACTGGCTTCCCGTGGGTTGGAGAGGAACAGTGTTATTTCCATGGAGGAAAGCCTGTGCACCATCTGCAAAGCTGGGATGAAGCCACAGGGAGGTCTGGTGGGGCCTTCAAGGTCACCGCCTCCCAAGATCCTCAAGACCACTCTGATGGGGGCAGGGTAGAACAAACGTAGCCATTGCCCAGAGGGGAAGAGTGAGGCCACAGTGGAGCTTTGCCCCCATAGTGGTGGAGCCACTGGGGAAGAACACAGCTCTGGGCACCATCAGCCTGGATTGGGGTCCTAGCTCTGCCAACATCATGACCCTCAGAGCCTGGTCTCCTCCTCCTGGGAGGGCTATTGTGACCATCTAGGTGGATGGCATAGCGGGAAGAGCCTGGCTCATGCTAGGGTCTCAGGAAGCATTTGCGCAACGGAGAAAGAGTAGAAAGGGAAGACAAGTTTCTTGATTACCATTCCATTTCCCTGATGTCTTGGCTGGGGACAGAAACATGGCAGTTGTTAAAAGAAGGTGACCTGCTAGGCTGTTTGATGTGACATACTGGTTTGAAAAAAACCCCAATGTTAGAAAAGGAGACAGAAAGAACAAGAAAGCCGAGGTGAGGCTCTAGTTCCCAGACTCTGAGCGAGGGAGCTGAGGGTGGGGGTTGGATGGGGTGGGGACTGAGGTCTCCTGGGGAAGGGGCCTCCTGGTGGGGCTAGGCCTCAAAGGACTCATCCCAGGCCAGGAGCTAGACTCTGGCAGGTCAGGCAGGACTGGAAGCAGGGCTGTCCTGGGGCTGGCTGCTTGGGGAGCACCCTGCTGGCTAAGGTGGGGCAGGGAGCCTGGGGACTCACTTTCAAGACTTCTGGTTATTTAAATTGCTCTTTTATTTCTCATCATTCATTTTAGACTTTTCTTACCACTTTATACCGTGTAGTCCCTCATCGATGCCAACTTGATCAGAGTAATGAGTTAATAACCCAAGTGAAGGTTCGAGGTCTAGCCTAATTAGGGGGAGCAGGTGAATTAGCACTGATGAGGCCCAGAGAGGGGATGCCACGTGCTCAGGTCACAGAGCAAAATGGAGGCTTGAATGCTGAAAGGTACACCCCTCATCACATGCCCTGCACAGCCCCAGGCCCATAGTCCTCAGGTAGTTCCTCTGACAGCCCCGTGGGCAATTGTATTTTTTCAGGTAAGCCTCTCGTGGGAGGAGCACCCTGGGGTCCTGCCTCCACACCTGCGGCCTGGCCCTCCTGCAATATTAATCTGGCTCTTATCAATGTTTCAGCTGCTTTCTATCCCACATCACCCCTGCTACTGTTTTCTCACATTTGAGCTCACGATCATGAAAAATAGATGTGTTTACTCCACCCACCCTGACGCTTTTCCCCAGGTTTGGGACTTAGCAGGAGGTGATCTTGCTCAAATGTTCTCCCAATCGTCCCCTTCCTTGGCCCCTGTGCACCTCCTGCAAAGGATACTGACTGTATCTTGTTCAGGGCCCTGCTTCCACTTTTTCAAAGCCCGCTCCTTCACATGCACTGGAGTCCTGGGCAGGCAGGATGAGCCGTCTGTGCCCACTGGGCTCAGAGACGCTAACCCACCTGCCTACGGCCACACCAGAGATTTTTAATGGTTTCGAAGGGGCAGGAGTCAGCATTGACAGTCGTCATCCTCTGATCTTTGTGTCCTCCCAAACTGGCATCTCCTGACAGGATGGGCTCCTGAGACCAAGCCCTTTTTGTTTTTTTTAATCACATGATACAAACAGTAAAATCTAGGAGGGAGAGAAGAGGCAGGAGGAAGCTGAAGCTGCTGTGGCTGGTACTCAGCTTTGACACGGAGCGCCCCTCCTCAGAGACCTTCAATGGCTCCTCACTGGCCGTGAAGATAGAGCCAAGTTCCTCAGCTGGGCAAGGAAGGCCCTTGGCAAAACTGGGCCCGACCCACATTTCTACTCTCTGTCACTCCTGCCCCGCCAGTAGTCACATGGGGTGGTCTCACCTTTCCAAGACCCCCATCTGCCCCTGCCTCTCCCTTGCACTGGAACTGCCCATCTCTGCTCGTCTCTTTGGGAATCTTTTTCCTCCTAATCTAGACCAGTGATTCTCCAAGTAACCAACCAAGGATTCTGCCCCCAGAGAGTCTGCTTGCACTGGTCTGGGATGGAGCCTGGGTGTTGGTGTGACACGTGGTCCACTGTAAGCGCCAAATAAATAATAAAACACACAGTTTGCAATTTTCTTCAGAACGAGCCTAGCTGGGGTAGGGAGAATACATTTCCAAAGCTGGATTTTGCATCAAAGTATCACCCTTTCCCCTGGAAAGCTGGTGTGCCTGTTTTCCAGAGCTGGGGAGATGGCTTGCCTTACAAGGACTGGGCTGGCCTTCCCCTCTGGCTGCCTTTCCTTCTCTTCAGGTTCCGGTGTGGAAGGACCCACAGAGGGCAACAGGAGGGGCTCCCCCCTGCTGCTTGCCTTTGCCCATTTTCCTCTCACTACCCCCAGGCAACAAAGGGCTGCATCTTTTCCTGCCACCTCCCGGCACCCAGCACAGTACCCACCACACGACAGCCACTCAGCAAATGTTGGCCCAACTAATAGCAGATGTGGTCCAACCCCGCAAGTGACTTACCCACGTCCCAGGGTGCTGGGGGCAGAGGTGGGCCTAGGAACCACCTGCTCTAATTTCCCGACAGTGCTCCCCATATCCCCCACACCCTCTTTTGCTTGTCTTCTCCCTTCTGCCATGACTCTGTTCCAGGAGGCCCAGCACTGCCTTCCTGTTCCCAAGAGATATCAGTAGCCCCTGGCTGTTTGTGGAGTTAGGGACCCAAAGGCCTTCAAACCCAAGACAGGCCACTCTCTTATCCAACCCTGAGGAATCAACCCCAAAGCATTAAAACTCTTCCTATAAATCCAGCTCCCCACCGTATCTTCATGAAAGAGGGAGACACATGCCCTTTATATCTCCAGAAACTCTAGAACAGCAGTTTTCAATGTGTGGGCCTCACACTCACAATATTGGTACCACTTGGAAACACGTTTGAAATGCAAATTCTTGGGTCTTCTCCCAGACCCACTAACTCGGAAACTCTGGGGATGGGGCCCAGCAATCTTGCTTTAACAAGCCTTCCAGGTGATTCTAATATATGTGAAAGGGCATGAGAACCACCGTTCTAGAAGAGGCGGGGTCAGAGCCCTATAAAAACTGCTAGGCAGAGCCTCATTTGGGCTGAGAGATGAGTTTGTTGCCCGCTAGGCTAACCAGGACTTTCAGGGAACATCTCTGCCCCCCAGAGTGCTAGGCTGATAGCAGGTCTCCGGTGAGGGGCTGAAGTGCTCTGAGTGAAGATGATAGCCCTCCCTTGCTCCACGGCCAATGGGTGAGGAGCATGACTAGCTGGGGCTGAAGAGGACTCCTGGCTCTAGGATGGCCATGACCTAGATATATGCACACTGAAGATAAAGACGCGACTGAAGCCTCGGACCATGGGACTTGGTATCCTGACAGCAAGGGCTGAAGGCTGCCTCTCTAGGTGATGTGCTTGCTCTGGGCTGGGAGAAGACTGGGCCTGGTGTCTGGCTGTGCCTCTCCGAGTTGGACTGGGGACAAGGACTCCGGGGGCACCCTGAGGACCGGTCTGCTCTCCGTGGTGTTACCTGCCGGCCATCACTCGGGATGGGAGGCTGCCAGCCTGCACACAGGTGCCAAGGGGTGTGGGTCCTGCCTCTGTCCACACCCTGCCCCCCCTCCCACATTGCTCTGGTTGGATGGGACCTGGCAGCCCCTCTTAGGAGAGAGGGGGTTCTGAGGTTGCTGTGCTCAGAGGAGAGGAGGTGGAGATGCCCAGCCCCTCAGCCACCTTGGAAGAAAGTACGGCAGAGATGAGCAAGCCCTAGGGTGCAGCTGTGCAGGGTTCCCACCTGATGAAGGCAGAGGTAGGAAGGAGAAAGGCAGTTGGAGCTTGGGCTGGGAGAGAGCCTGCCGCTGGCTACAGTGTATGGCTGGGACAGGCCCCCAGAAGTGGAGGGGGCGGTTGCTGGGTACGGTCTCTGGCCAGCCCTGGACTCTGGGTGCATGGGGCTGACTGACCCCTCTAAGGAGGGCTGGGCCAGTCCAGATGGCTGGCTGGGGAAGAGAGGCAGTCTTGACATTGGCCACTGCAATGAGACTGGTGTTGGGCCCTGCATTCCTGTTCTTTAAAGGGCTGCCATTTGTTGCTTCAGGTGTCAGAGTCCTGTCCCAGGCAGGATCCCAGAGGATGCCACTGTTGTACCTGGGGCCACACTTGGGCCTGGCTGGTGGAGCTAAACCCTCTCTGAGCAGGGCTGGCTTCTGAAAAAGGAGATCTGTGTCTTTGAGCAGCTACTTGGCTTGTTAAGGAGCCGATGGTTAGGTGGTCCTGGAATTCCCCAGCTTCAGGTTCCGGTGTGGAAGGACCCACAGAGGGCAACAGGAGGGGCTCCCCCCTGCTGCTTGCCTTTGCCCGTTTTCCTCTCACTACCCCCAGGCAACAAAGGGCTGCATCTTTTCCTGCCACCTCCCGGCACCCAGCACAGTACCCACCACACGAACCCCCTCGGGTCTGTCCTGAAGACCCCTATCTGGCACCGGTGTGGTGTAGCCTATGGCTCAGGAAGGAGCTGATGAGCAAAAGCTCAGCACATCTGTGTAGGCACTAGGAGCCTTGGTGCTTGAAATGAGGGGCTATGTGGAGCCCCAAGTCCCAGGTGCACGTCTCCTGTGTGGGAGCCCCAGTCTTGGACTATCTGCTCCTCCAACATCCAGGCTTAGCTGCGTGGGCTCAGTACATTGGGGCTGGCCAAGTGCCCCAATCTGTTCTCCAGTGCCATCTGGGGAAGATGAGCTTGTGGCCAGGGAGGCCCTGAGGCTTAGAAGTTTATCCTGTTGGCCTGAGGATTTCTTCTTCTGCGATTGAGGCCAGGAAATGTCCCCCAGGTGGATATACTGAGGATCTCCTTGGGCTGTGGCTTCGAAGGAACGCCTCTGATCTAAAACCAGAGGGCTTGACAGAGGAGACTAGGCCACAGGGTCCCCAGCGCTGAGGTTTACAGTTGTGTTTGCAATGCCCTGTCACAGCCCTGGCCAAATACATCAGCCTCCTTGGCAGGAGAGCCTTCAGATGCTGGATGGGGGTCTATCACCCCCTTCCCCAGGTCTCCGGTGTCCAGCCCAGGGCAGGTCCTCTGACTGCCGGGAAGGAGAAAATGGCTCTGTGTTCCCTGGCTGTGCCAATGGGCTACAGTGGTGTTTCGGTGGACAGTGCCCTGGGAAAGCTCATAAGCTGGGCTTGGGATCCAGGACTGAGCTCCTGAGAGGACTGTCTGGCCGCAGCTCCCCCCAAGCCCCCCACACCCAGTGAAGGTCATGTGGTAGGAACACCCTCCAGCCATCCCCCTGGGCCTCTGAGGCTTCCTCCTCCAGGAAGCCTGATCCTGGCCCTGACCAGTACCAGTGCCAAAGATGAACAGGGCTGGCCTGCTCTGCGTGAGGCCTCTGGTCTAGCAGGGGAAGCACCTGTGAGCAGGATGCTAGCTGTTGGGGGAGGGAAGGCCTAAGTGTCCTCCACGTGGAGTAGAGAGGAGGTGGGTAGCAGTAGGAACATGGGCTGCAGGTGGGAAAAGCGTGTTCTCTCCCTGGCAGCAGTGAAGGGTGTTAAGGCCGCCCTCCCCTCGCTGTGAAAAGCGGCCAGGCTGTGGTGGATGCAGAACCTAGCTGAGGCCCCGCTGGGGTCTGTCTAGAACAAGAACTAAGGACTAGGGGAGTGGGTAGACCATACGTGAAAGGACAAGCTATGGCAAGGGGAGGAGTGAGGCTGGTCCCAAACTAAGGGCAAGCAGCAGGCTTATGGCCTCAAATGTCTTGAGGGTGCCCCTCCTGAGCTGGCTAAGCAGACCCTTCAGCCGGGCTGCCCTGGCCCTCCCAGGCTCGGGTCTGTAGTGGGGGCCCCCACGATCTGGGCTGCTCTCCTCACACTACCCCTGGCTGTCTCCGTAACTGCTATGAGGAGTCAGGGGGCTCCTGCTTTGGTCCAGGACCAGCCCCTCTGACCGTAGCATTGCTGTGATGAGCCCTTGCTCAGGTGTCTGGATGTGGTCTCGACTGTTCCCTGGCCCTCCCTCGGGAGGCATGGCCTCAAGCAGGTGTAACTCTGTGTGGACCCGGGGAGCTGCCTCCCGGCTCTGTTCTCTGGAAGGTCGCCGCCTCCAGATGTTTCCTCACCTCCACCCAAAGCCGCCACGGTGGGAGTCTGATTTTGCTCCTGTGTGTGTGATCTGCCTTCTTCCAGATTCTGACCTCATAGTAAAGTAAGAAGATATCCTAGCCAACTCCCCTCTGGCTTGGGTCTTCCTTCTCTCTTCCCTCCTTGTGGCCGGGTTCGTTGTCTTCAACATCTCTGCCTTGGGATGTTTCCCTCCAGATACTTCCGTTTTTCTGAGCGGTCTCCCTGGATCTTGGCCTGTCCATCTTCCAGGTCTTAGCTTCTCTATCTACTCTTGCCCTTCTGGGAGATTCTTCAACGTGGACTTCAAGTTACTGTTGTGTGTTGCTTAGTGGAGTCCATTCTGTGATCTGTTGTGTCCTTTGTTAACCATTTTCATCTCTAATATAGCTCCCACTGTTAAAAACCCCTGCTCTCTGGAATCTGATCTAATTAACCATTTTGACCTAGTTGAACTCCTTGTCCCTGGTGGTGGTGGCTACTTCTGGCAAGGTCTGTGGGTGGGCAGGGGAGGTCAGATGCTCAAAGGGCTCACCGAGCTGGGGTGGGTGGCTGGTGGGAAGGAAAAGCACCCCAGGATGGAGAAACCCAGGTGTTGGGAACCCAGTGAACCCTCCTCCTCCTCCACCCCACCCAGGCCTTCTTAGGGCAAGGCCTGCCAGGCAGAAGGGCCTTAGGCCATGGGGAGAAAGTGGCAGAGCAGGGGGGAGGGGGAGGAAGGTTCTCTTGCCAAGCAATTCCCCACCTGTTCTCTTAGCTCAGAGCTTCTGCCAGGTCCTGATTTTATTCCTGGAGACACCTGGCCCAGAGGAGAGTTGCTGCAGGCAGGAGGCAGGCCCTGTCCCAAGGTAAAAGGGGGAGCAAAACTCAAATGACCTTGGTTCCTAACCTCTGCAGTCAGTAGGCTGCCTCCTGCCCTGGAGGAGAGCCAGCCCAACAGGTCCAAACAGCCCCCACACTGAGGGTGCTCATCTTTGTTCCTTCATGGTCCTTCATCTTTGTGGGCCTGATCCTGGAACGAGGAGCTAGCAGCTGTGATCTAGGTTCTTAGAGCAGGAATGAGACCCAGCTCCTCGTTGCTTTCCTAAAGGAGTTCAAGAAAGAATTACACGACGTGACTGTGCTGGTTGTGGCCTTCCTAGCAAGTGGAAACTAACCAGATATGTAATATGAATGTATTAAGAGGTCCACCTTGAAATTCCTAAGTCCTCGCCGCTTTGCTCTACTACCTTTTCAATCATGTTTTCAGAAGGTTTTCTTGTCTGCCTGCCTCACTGGTAAGGCTGTCTACCCTTGATCCTAAAGTCTGTCTTTTCCTTGCTTTATTCCCATGTTCCAATCTTTACTTGAGTATTGAGTTGTAGGGATATCCAGACCCACTCCTGGTATCCTCACAGCCAAATGCAAAGACTGGCCAATGGCTGATGTTGGGCCAGTGGAAAAGCCCAGAAAGAACACCATATAGGGCTTGTCTGTACAGCCAGGTCTAGTTCTTCTTTGGAAGATGCAAATTCCTTCACAAGAGCCAAGGGACTTAAAAACAGCCTTAACTGTTGAAAGCCTACTACAGTCTCTTGTGTCAAAAGACCTGTTGAGGTTCTTCCGGGTCGTCCAATCCTAGAGGGAGGAGCCATTCTAGTAACTGGCTAATCGAATATTCAACTTAGTGTTACTCAGGGATTGCTGAGTTCACGCTAGCTTTTTTTTCAGCTTTGGTTACACAGGCCTATTACTTCCTCTGAATCGTGACCCTTCTGACTCTAGACCTTTCCTGTGAACTTCATTCCTTCTATATGCTTGGGGTTCCATCTGAAATCCCTTGCCTTTTGGCTTAATTTGCCACGGTATTTAGTGCAGGTCAGCTGGTGACTTTTTCAGCTTCTGTCTATCTTTATTTCATGTTAAGTATTGAAGGAGCTTTGTCAGCCAGAGTTCTGGGTTGCTGTTTTCCCTGTAGACTGTAAAGATGTTCCAGCCTTCTGGCTTTTCTAGTTTTTGAGAAATCCGTCACGAACCTTCATGGTCTTTTCCTTCTTGACTGCTTCTGGGATTTATCTCCATGATTATCAAAATTGTTGTGCCTACACTTTTAATCTGCTTGAAGTTTGAACTTCTTAGATCTCTGGGCTTGTGTCTTATTTGGGAACTTCTTGGCACTTCCAAACTTTTGTCCTAGTCTCTAGAGTCGGACTACACTTGATAGATTCCACAAGTCCCTGCTCTGGGCAACAGATGACTGGAGTCTTGAAGGCAGTTTCAACTCTAGGTTTTGCTCAACCTCTCACCCTGAGCAGGAGGCAGTGAAGTTTCTAATACAAATGACAACAGGTGGGAAGCTTTGCCTCGAGCTGGGGCAGCTGCTTTGGAACCTGGAGGGTACAGTTAACTAGCCGGTATCTCCCACCGTGGGAGGGCATGAAGGGAAACCACACCGGCTCTAGGCTGATGCCAGTGCCTCTAGAGACTGGAAGGATTGATCCCTTATCTACCCATTTCTGCTTCACAGACAACCTCGAGGAAACAGGTGGGATAAACACTATATACTTTGTGGGACTTGGAGTCTTGACCTGGAGAAAAACCAAGGTCCCTCATCCAGACCCTGTGGTTGCTTTTCTGGGGGAAGGGGCCAGAGGGCAGTATTGGTTATCAAGATCAGAAAGATGTCCTAGATTAAGTCAGGGTGGATTGCTATCCAGCAAAATGTAAGCCACCTGAACCTCCTGGTCCCTCTCTGTGGGTGTCTGTACTGCTCAGAAGATGTTCCTGCGCACGTGCCCCTCCTAGGCTCCGGTTATGTTAAGGACTAACCCACAGGCTCACAAACATCTGGCCACTACCTGGAGCTCCTAAGTCTGTTCCCTAACCCCTAGTCACAGCCACCTGATGCCTATTCAGGAGGCCCCAATCCATCACTGTCAGCTGCCTTTTGCTTTCAATACCCGAAGGAAGAAAGTTGGCTTTTCTTTTTGCCTGTTCTTGGTGAACAGGCTGGGTTTACTTAACCTCCTATGCTGCTGAAACTTCTAATTCTTGCCTGGTTTCTCTTGAATCTTCCATCTTAAGAATTCCTAGTTTTTTAAAGTCTGATCTTAGGTGAATAAGATGCTGCCCTCCTGACAAGGGTGAATTCCTGTGGCTAAAGCATAGGTATTTGGGCGGGGGAACGCAGGTTAAACTGTTAGCTAAGACTTCGGGTTCTCTTGGTGATTCTGGACTGTCTGATCCTCCCTTGCTTTGACCAGGGGCTGTGGGAAGAAAGACAAGGTCTAGCTGGGGCCATTGAGTAGGCAGGGCATGAGGCAGAGTACCTGGTTTACCTGTTGATAACTCGACTGGCCTTGGAGAGGGCAGCTGGGCCTCCCCTGCCTCCCCATACAGGGGAGGAAGCTTCAGGAAGGGGCTAACAAGCCTAGGGCAGCTGGCCATCTAGAATAATCCTCCGTGTAAGAGTCCTTATGAAGAAAAGTGGCAGATCTGTGCTTCTAATAGCTCCTTGCCTTGAACTAAGGGCATTGGCACACGCTGGAACTGGCAGTAATCCTAAGGTTCTGGGAGCTCAAGAACACCCTGCAACTATGGGGAAAGCAACAAGTGCAGGGATCCAGGGCCTAGCATGCTCCCCTTTCCTCCTGAGAGAGCAGGCTGGCAGAAGAGGGGCCAGCACCAATGCAAACCAGAAGCTAAGGCTTGGCAGGGAAGCCTGGCTGCTCCCCATGTGCAGCCAGAGAAATAGTGATTTGTAGAGAATGGAGAATCCTCTGGAGTTCTGCCTGTTGGCTATGGATAGGACCTGAGGATAGAGTAACTGATGTGTGGCTGGTCTAGGAGCCCCTTCACTCTGAACACTTTGCCCTTAAATCTGGGGAAGAGGATTCTAAACACCTAGTCAGGAATTTGGGTCTTTTTTTTTTTTTTTTTTTTAATACAAAGCCTTCTACCATTCTTCTGTTCCTGCTCTTGATCACCAGTGTTTCTTCTTAATCCTGGGGGTTTCATCTGTGTACATTATTCCTCTGCTCTGGCATGTTGCCTTTTTCCATTTGAGCCCTTAATATGTTAACCAGTGATCTTGAACTCTGTATCTGATAAATCTGTCTATCTGAATCTGATACTGGTGCTCACACTCCAGATTGTGTGGCATGTCTTCTTGGCATGCCATGTAAGGGAGTGGTGGATGGTGAAAGAAGGAGCTGATATAACTAGGCTGGGCCATACTTACCCGGGGGTAGCTGTGGGGGCCAGAGGACTTGGTTTCCTCTAATCCTTCTCTATTGTTCTTCAGTTTCCCTATGCACTCCTTTTTAAATAGGGTCTAGGTCTTGTGGCTCTCCATTGTAAGCCACTCTACACTAGAGCCCTGTGGGTGTAGGGGTAAGGTGTAGGGGCGGGGAGCATTGTATGGTCCCAGGATTAAGTTTCAGAACTTCTAGTGGGCCTGAGTGCCTAGGCTGAACTTCAGAAGTATAGTGTGGCCTCCCCTCCCCTAGGAGGGGAAGCCTAGAAGGGCTGGAGCTGGCCAACTAGACTTCTCTTGGGTCACGTAAGACTCTGATAATGGAGCTGTCCTTGGAAGACCGGCCTCTGTCATGGAGGTTGCTTTGTGCATATCTCACAAATGTAACTCTTCCCTTCCACTGACCTGAAATGGGGTGTGTGTGTGTGTGTGTGTGTGTGTGTCTCCTTCATGACAACCTGGTGGTATTTCTGGAGGTAAAACTCCACAAAACAGTACAGGGCCCCCTACTACTGCAGCCCCTAGAATTTCTCACTTCAAGCTAGTCCAGCAATTCGGCCTCTAGCAAGCTGCCAAAGGGTTTCTACCAGTTCTAGTAGCTTCTGCAGGGAAGTCGTTCTTGGCGGTGATTCTGTATCTGTCTCCATGTCATGGGGTGGTGGTTTGCATTCTGGCCCTAATTGCCTAGTAGGCCTAAGGATTTGTTGACTTTGCTCAGCGTTTTTCTTGCGTGAACAACCGTGACCTCCAAGCTCTTCACCTGTTACAACTGGCTTTCATCTGAATAGCTTTCTCTCAGCTGGTCCCGGAGCATGGTATGCAGCAATTCTACCCTTCAATTGTGGAGGGCGCAGGCAGCGAAAGGACCCTGGCTGTCTCTGGCCTCTTGTGGTAGAGCTGGCCTTCTAGGTCTGAGCTGAAGCCATAACTGTGACAGGACCTGTGGCTGAGGCTAAGTGCAGCCAGGAGATGAGGTTCCCTTCTTCCCTGCCCCTAGTGTAGGTTGGGGCTCTGCCTCGTGTATAGCATACTGTGAACCCTGGAGCCCTCACAGCACTTGCCTGGCTCGTTCCTAAGAGGAGGTTGCACACTGGGGGAGGCAAGCTGTCTCCTTCCCACTCTGGCTCTGCCAGATACCTAGCTCCATGGCCACCTTATCTTTTTTTTAAAAGAGGGCTTTGGGTATGTTCTTCTCTCTATGACCTTGTGTTTGGAATTCTAACCTCTCAGGACACTGTGGGGAAGAATGATCTCTGGCTTGGCTGGAGTTGGCTGCCTTGGCTTGGTTTCTTCAGAGGACCTGCTATTTCCTGCTGACCCGGTGTTTTCCTGAATTCTGGATGAGTTCCCTAAACATAGAGGACAAACTAGTAACTCCAGGGACTCGGTGACTCAAGCTGATAAATAGGTAGAAGGCTTTCTTGCCCATGGTGCACATGAATTTGTTTTGGGGTCTTGCTCCTTGGAACAGAGTGGTATTGTCTGGATTACTTCAGCTATGTCAACTTAAAATAGCTAGCTCTTTCTAGATGCTTGTGGAAGCTTCAGGAATGTACGCCATCAGGAGAACCTCCAGTACCAAACAAGTGATCTGATGACCTGTGACCCTGGAACGTTGGGCCTGGGTCTGTAGAGATTGGATACATTTCTCCAGAGCCTGATCAGTGAGCATGGCTGTCTCTTGACCTGTGTTTTGGTCATGGGCAAGGCCAGCAGCGTCTCTGAGGCTTGCTGTGTCCTTGACACCTTGGAATAGCAGGGATTCCCACCTCCCTCTGCTGGGGTGGGAAATAATAATTAGAAGCTCCTATCTGGGGGGTGGGGGGCGGAAATCCCTATGCTGGGGGGAGTGGGTTATCCTGGAGAGTGGTTAGAATGTGTATCTACATAAATGATACTGTGCATCTGTCTCCTCTGGTCACTTCTGTGAATTTCTCATGCTGTTGCTATAGAAGTCCAGGTGGTAAGCGCTAATAGCGTAGCCCGCCATTCCGTGCAGATCACCTGTTTATGCTTGATTGACTCTGCTGTGAGGACTGGAGCACCTAAAGGTCTTCGGTGTTTGAGATCTGAGGTATGTACCTAACCTTGGAATGCCTGGGCATAGCTGTACTCGGTGTCACTAAGGGCTACCAGTTGTCAGAGCACAAAGTGTTCTTACCTCATGTATCCCCAACACCCCCTTCGTGATCAGTAAAAGATGACCACTAGAAACTTATTTCTGACTAGAACAGGCTACCAGATCTCTCAGTCCTTTCCTGAACTACCTGTTGCGGTATTTAATCTCTCCTATTAGCATTCTCCTCTCCGTTGGTAGGAGGAATTCCCCATATGTTCTAGATCTTGTCCCTTCTGTAAATGCTGCTAATCCTTTTCCAGTCACCAGTGTAATCTTTATGGCCAATAAAGAATAAGCCCTAAATATTCTCGTTCCATCACTCATGACTTGTTAGTACCCTCCAAGTCAAACATTTTTTTCCTACTAGCTTTAACACTTAGTACAGAAACTTCAAATGCCTACAAAAGTAGGGCATCCCACTATTAAGTTCTTGTGGAACTAACTGCTGGTGCTCCTACTCCCATCCTCGGGCCATAACCATTGCTGTGGTCAATGCCGGGCTTCTCTCCTGGCCTCGATCAAGTCTGGGGTATATGCCAACAATCTCAGACTTTCCAGAGTTCTGTCTCAAGCATGCTAAATTTATGCTTCTAGGACTTTCCCGAAATGCCATGTTTGAACTACAGATTTGCTTCTGTTTCTGAACTCTAAGAACTTGGTATCCTAGGGCTTCAGGACTTAGGAGCTTTTCTAGAAAGTATTAATATGTCAAGTAGGAGTTCAATTAGACATGTATCCCACTTGTAGGGAGGGATGCATAAATCTGACTTTTCAAAACAGTTAGATTCTACTTCACTGTGTCCAAAGACCTAAAAATGTATGCCTGTTTTGTCCATTTTTTTTATGCCCTTATTCAATCTCTGAATGTGGTGGGCTATAAGTCTCTTCAATTGGTAGAGTAACTGGGGGCAGGGTGGAAGGTGGCAAGGAACTGAATCTACTTTTTCAGGCCATCAAGACCAAACCCCCAGTCTCCTGGAGAAAGCCTGATCTAGAGGTGTCAAGATCTACTTAGTGACTGAAGGTTAATGTAACAAGTCTATTTATGCAGCCCTTAATTCCTACCACTTGAACTGCCAGCTTTCAAGTGAGCTAATCTTGTGAGTACCTAGCCAGTAGCTAACTTTTGGCATTAACCCCCAAGTTTAAAATTGTTCTAGTGAATAAGGCTGCAGGGGCTGTGGGATGGCAGTCCCTCCCACGCCTGTGTGTTCAGGCATGGTATCTTCACAGCCTGCTAATAACTGAACCTTCACTTTGGAAATACTTAGTGGTGAGAGGCTTAGGGAAACCGTAAGAGACTGCTTAACAGCAAATGAGGGCAATCAAGTTAGCTAAGGATGTTAAAGTTTGGGGTCACCACTCCTTCCAGCCTGAATTAGCTGTTGGCCAGTTTCTGTTCCTTGTCCGTTAAATGCAAAGATCACTTGGACTTGCATATGGTCACATTTCAAATGCAATATCCTTCCTGTCTGGGGTCAGGCGAGCTCTAGCTTGTTCTAGAAGAGAAAACTTAGATAATTATGTTGCTATTTTTTTTTTTTAATGGTTTCTTTTCCCTTAGAACATAGGTTGGCGAACTTTTTCTATGAAGGTCTGGATAGCAAACATCTTAGGTTTTGTGTGCTAAGGGGCAATAATTGAGATTGTACTAATGAGAGCTTCACAAGACTTAGAAAATTGACCTCTGTGCAAAAGCTTTGTATAAGTTTACTCAAGAAAACAGAACTTCTTGTCTCTGGAGATGGGGTTTCAAAGTTTGTGGTCCCCACCAATTCGACTGCATTACATCAATGCTGGTCTGTAACAATTAGGTTTTTTACTTCGAAAAATCTTCCATAGAAAGATATTACCAAATACTGCTATCTTGTTAGCAGACCTGTATTACAAGATCCTACTCAATCAGCTTTGCTTTATACCAATAAAAGCATCAGCTGAACTACCTTAGGAATAGGAAGAATAGGGGTCAGGGGCATGCTTAATATGGGCAGTAAAAACAGGGATAAGGTCAGAAATAAAGGGGTGCATACACCCACCCCACTCAAGGACCCAAGTGGATTGCCTATGTCCATCTACAAATACAACTTCACTCATTAGGTTGACAATAAAGACCGATAATGAAACCAGTATTGGTGAAGAGGTAGGGGGAGCCAAGTAGTGAAACTACAGGATGGTATAGCTGTTAAACAGTTGTCCTATGACCAGAAAGCATCTGTGTGTGTCTAACCATGAGGGTGTGAGGTCTCTGGATATCTCCTATACCTTAAGGAGTAATAGAGCCACAACCACCCTGGGCCATAGAACAAATAATGGGGTTGTTAGAATCTTGTAGATGACCAGTCTAGGTAGACCAGGACCTTCTGGTCTTTGACCTAACCTCTCAGTTGGGTCCCGAAGGCTATCTGGCAAATCTTGGGTACATCTACCTCCAGTCTTCCAGGCCAGTCCACTCCGTTCAAAAGCCCAAATAATTCCATTTGGTCTCTGATATAAGAGGGTGGGTGGTGGTGGTAGACAGTATAACCCATCTTAGAGGACAAGGAAGCCTAAAATGAGGTTAAAAGCAGCTAGGGACAAGGTCCACATCCATCATATATGTGGTAAATCCACCTTCCTTACTGACCATTCTACTTTCCTGTACTACAGAAGATGGCAGACTTATTTCTCAGATTGCTTACTTTCTCTTATAGTGAAGACTGTAGATGCAATTAGCTTCTGCCAACTAGATGCACTTGAGTCCATCTGCTCTTGGCCAGCCAAGATCTGGGGATCTTCTCCTTTGTGGAGGTGTTCTAGTATTGGCACTAGCCTTGTAGGGTCAAGGAATTTGGGTATCTTATTTCCTCACCTAGGTCATGGCCAAAATATCTGCTCTTCTCATGGGCAGTTTCCACGGTACTATTTTGACAATTGTTCTCAGAAACCTAAAGTCTTCAAAGACCTTGTAAACTTATTTTTGCTCAAGATAGCTAGAATGGCTTGTTTCTTAAGCCTTGACTCCTACCCGGGACTTAAGCCCCCATTAAGAATGCCTACCCATTGAAGTGGGTAAGTGTCTTGTGACATTAAAGGTCTTTCTGGTGGCAAGATAAAGCCCTGTAGGGGCTGAGCAGGTAAGGACTGGCCTCCTAGCTTGTATCAGCTAGAAATAATGGAAACAAGGCAGAAATGGAAGGGTTTAAGATTTGAATGGTAGAAACGACAGGACTTGGTAGTAAATTTAGGAGAAATGAACAATTAAGTGTCAAATACTAGGCAATCAAAAATAAGCATGTGGATATGCTCCGTTAATGAGTTAGAGAATATCAGAGTCTGGTTAGAGGATTCATGGGGGAAGGTTATTCCGTCTTTGGGCCAGCTTGGTTTGCATTGCCCGTGAGACATTAGACATTTGAGTATAACCTCAAATAGGCAATTGGACCGCTGAACTTGGAACTCCCCGTGCTCGCTTCAGCAGCACTTTTACTAAAACTGGAACTCCCCAAAGCCAGGGCAGTGCCCTGAAGGTAAACCTGGAATTCATCGTCTAGGGAGCACGTAACTATGCAACAACTTCTGAAACTGCCCACGCGCCAAAATGGGGTGTCTGGAGGAGTCCTAGCACTTAATGGCTGGGCAGGTAGACCGGCAAAGGGGAACTGGGAAGTAAGTGATCATGAAGACTAAAGAGCAAAAACAGACCGTGGTGACAAGGTGATCACAGGAAAGCAAGACAAGTCAAAGGTGGGTGTTTAGAGAGTAGAATGGGATCCTGTCTTGCGCTTATCAAAATGGGTAATTTAGTGTCCATAGAAGCTGTTAAAATAGTAGAAACAAAAGCTTGACTGGACCACATAAAGAAGCAGAGATGGAGTAGGGACCCCTCTAACAATAGAGGGGAACAGGGTGGGGGTGGGGAGGATGAGGCTCCATAAGATACCCTCAAGATGAGAGCTACTTCCTCTTAATCTACTGGATCACCTCCATTATCCTTAAGACAGATGGACTACTTAAGGCATGAGATTCTAGAGAAAAACACAGGGTTTGACACAGGTGGACAACTCCCCTTTATAGGAGAACATCGTGTAAGAAGGCCTAGATTATAGGTCAGCCTGTAGGTTTGTGACCAAGTTCTTCCTGCTACCTTAATGAGCAGACCGTTGTCTGAGAATGGAGGCCAGCACACGTGCAGTATGCTCTCCCACCTGCCTTCCCGTGTATTCGTTGGTCACAGATGTGAGGTGGGTGCCAGGGATGGGGGAAGATGGTCGAGATGTACTAGCCTCTGGTAGTGCTTGATCCAGGAGGCTCTCTGCTATATTCTTCCCAGGAGGCTTTAGGCTCTTACGTGTTCTATTGGGTGGTCCTTTACTTGTTTGTTCATGGTGGTAGGGGGTGGGAAGCAGGACTTTTCTTGCTGGAGGCAGACCGAGAAATAGTGTGCTTCATTGAGCTAGCCTTGCTTGGAACCAGCCACTTCCATCTTACCTTGGCTTAAGGGGTGTCCGTTTCTCTGAAGGTCAGGAATGGGCTGTGACATTCTAGGTGCTGTTCTAGGAAGTCCCTCCCACGAAGACTTGGGAGCATATAGAATTGGCTATTTCCTGTCCTAGTGTCCTATAAACAGAAGACTGAGTAGACCTATTTCTAAAAATATCTGTTCCTTAAACTTTCTATAAATACCTTAGTTCCCAGACAGGGGCTGTACAACCAAACAAAACAAAATAATCCCTGACCCTACTCAGAGTTCACACTTTACCAGTTACACCATAGTTCCTTCTCCTTGTGGGAACTAGGGTCCAGATAGGGTCTGTATGCTATCCTGCTTGGGATCTTCTGTCTCCATATATAGGTTTCTCCATCTTTCCTTGCAATTCTTTGAAGCAGGGTCTCTCGTCCTACAGAATCCTCCCCATTCGGGACTTAGCTAACTGCATCTCTGTGGTGTACTTTAATACATTCCCTCTCTCCTGTGTTTCCTGTAAGTCTGTGGTTGGCTCTAAAAGAAGAGATTCAAGTTTACTACTTGGGGAGACCATCTCTTAGGGAGTCACATACTACCATCAAGAGCTGTGTACTGTCGCATGGTGAGCATGATCCTAGCCACGGACTAGGATCTAGTTCTACCCAAGGGTTGCAATGAGGCAGAGATCCATCTGAAGAGCTAGGCCATTAAAAAGCAGCATAAATGCAGGATTCTTTCCCTTCACCTACCAGTTCCTGTGTCTTAAATGGTCTCACTAAATAATTATCTGATGGAAGCAGACTGAAACCTCCTCATGGTGGTCAGATAAGCCTACAGCATGGTCTCCCAGAGACCCCGGGCCTGCAGTGATAAGGCATGGCATTACAGGTGCTCAGAGAAAATGGAGTGTTCTTCTAGAAACCTGTAAAGCAGTGTTTGTATAGGTCAAAGCTGCCTGGGAGTATAATTGTTGGTCTTTGTGAAAAGAATAGGTGATTGAAAGCTGCCCAAAAGAATGCGGTCAGGTTAAAAACCTATAAGCGTGCCTATAAGAGCAGCTTCTTTTAATAGGAACTTTCTGAAATGCCAGTGTAAAGATTATAATGCTAAGGAAAAACAGAAAAATCTGAGCCACTGGGAACCTATCAGTCCTGACTTCTAAAGTCCTTTAATTTCATACTTGTAGTGATCCAATCAGAGAAGCAGTTTGTTTAAAAGGCTCCTACTGATCTTATCAGTTAAAACTCCAGTTTCTTAATATCCTAGAGTCGATGATTCTTAACACTTGTTCTGTTAAATAGGATTTAGTGTAGTATATTAAAGATACTTGGCTTCTGGAGACATCAGACTTGACTCTCTTAAGTGCATACTTTCTGGGTATATACTTGAGACTTCTAGTGCTCTCAGCACACAGGTTTCCTCCTGGGCCCCTGGCTTGACCGGCTTCTAGTCTCCCTTCTATTTAGCTATGGTTCCGTGTGGAGTTCTGGCTAGTAGAGCCAGGCCCAGCAATGTTAGACTACCCATGGGAGCCTAGCCTATACTTCTCCCTTGATCTTTCTTCCCTTATCTGCTGGTTTAATGGTAAACCCTGAGGAGGGTCAAGCCCCAAGGTGAAGGGAGCCCCAGTCCCTGGCCAGGTACACAGGAACCAGGGGACCAGGAGTACCCAGTCAGTGATTCGAATGAGCCTCTTCTCAGCCTCAGAGGCTGAGGTCCCTTAAAAAGGCTAGCATTAATTACTAACACAACCTACCATACTGTTCACCATGAAATGCTTCTGATTTTCCTCTAAGCTTTTCTAATTGCTGCTCCTAAGCTGACCACCTCCATGTTAAGCATAAGCCATTAAAAGTAAATTAGATCTCTTAAGACCTTAAACTGGCTGAGGGACTTTTTAAAGGGGGGAGTGTTAGCTCAGTCCCTGTGGGAAGAGCCTGAGTGGATCCTGCACACTTACTGGAGGAAAGCTGTAAGAAAGGTTGGCAATTCTTAGCTGCTTGACACCTTCTCAAGTGGTAAGGCAAATCAGCCCCTGATGTTCATTCTCCTACCCATCGGCCATTTCAAGTCCCAGTGCACTTGGGTGCAAAGCAGTCTGGGAACTGTGGGTAACCTATGAAGGGCCCAGTGGTATCCCTAAGCTAGAGCTCCTTAGTAAGCAGAAAAGTATTCTAACTTAATTCATGAATACTGTTGACAGTAAATAGGGGTGTCTGTTAGATGACCACCAGAGAGAACTAGAACTGTCAGGACCCTGGACGACTTCTACATCCTGACCATCTTTAGTGGTCACCCAGCTGGACTCCTAGGGAAATCCTCTCCTTTTCTATAATACCAGTAGATGCAAGGAACTAGTTTCACTTTGGATATGGCTGCCATGAACACCCTTATACATACAAATTGTGCACGTTTCTGCATGCCTGGTAATCAAGCATACAGCTGGATGAATCTCCAAAGTAAACATTTATGTAACATTCAGAGCAAAAAAAAAAAAAAAAAAAAAAAATCCTTCCTGGCATCCCCAGAAGCCCCCCTAAGGTCACTTCCTGAAGGCGAGTCACTACCCCAAGGTAATAGTATCTGGATAACTCCTATGGGTACAGATTAGTGTTGCTCACTGCTTGTTCTATCTCATGCCCTGGTGTTTTAGGGGAATATTATTTCCTAGAACTAGTACTTACGGAGCTCTCACTTGCCAAGTGTTAACTAGCATCTGAATGCAGATTCTGTGCTAGAAAATACTAAGCAATTCACAGGTCTAACTGCTGCTTCTCAAGCCCTTGAAGGTAGATACTGTAACTACTTCGCATGTGAGAACTGAGGCAGAAGGGTCTCAGGCATGTTTTAAAGATTAACTGAATTAACATATCCCAGGGATATGGAACATATGCATATGTAGCATTTTTTTTTTTTAACAGTTGGAGAAACTGAAACACAAAGGTTACTGAAGGTCACTCCCTTCTTGCCCAATCAAGGCCCCAACCCTGTGGCTCCCTCGGGACCATCCTTGTGCTACTTCTAACCTGGAAATCTAAAACCTGGCTTTTTCCTGTAGAGCTTTTCTGTTCTTATTCTGTGGAAGGAAGCTCCTAACTGTGAAATTAACCGAGAATCTGCCATGAAACCTACAAGTACACCAGATGTCTTCTCTGGCTATGGGGAGTAGGTATAAAACCCTAGAATCATGCTCACTGGCTTAGTCCTGCTCTGGATGGAGAATTTACATGTAACCAGTAGGACACCCAAACTCCTAGTTTAGATAAAATAGTAATTAAGTTCTCTAGAATAAACCAAGGATTTAACTTTAGGCACTGCAAATGTAATTGCTCTGTTCTGGTTAGCTTCCTGGAAGGGAGTCCTGTTTTGACCCTGGAGCCAATTTTGCAGAACTTAGTTTGTTCAGGAAACTAGAAAAGGCTGTTTTAGATATGAAGAACCGTGATTAGCATGTATATGCATACTTGCTCTCCTTTTTTCTTAAAATACAACAGTTTAGTGATTCCAACTATGTCGAGAAGGAACGGCTTCTGAAGTACAATGCTTTCTGAGCAGGGAAACTAAAGGAAACTTCTTTCCTTTTTGCATTCCCTAATGATCAGCTGGTGATCCTTTTACTGAAGAGCCACTGAATCTGCCTCTTGAGAGGAACAGTGAAGACCTAAGCTGTGTAGGAAGCCTGCACTGGGATGAATGGCTAAGTGCAGTTTAACAAACCCTTAACTCAGTGGCTCCTGTAGACCAGCTCACGAAGCGGTCACCACTGGGGAAAGTTAAGAGCCCAGAGTATGTGTCTTCTATCCATGGCTGGCAGAGTAGAAGGCCATGGTGAAGGGGTGAGCCTAGAAGCCACAGGTCCTAGAGTTCCTTTATGGTCGTCTTGAGCCAAGAAGGTGCCCTGGTCATCCTCTTGTGGGGTCCTGTGTTTATTGGAAGCTTGTCAAATTTATTCCAGACGTGTTCAAGGAACCCCTTACCTTCCCCAGAAGGGTGTGGCTGACTATAGGCAGGTTATAGGTGTCTTCACATGATTTCTTGGGTTTGTCCAGCAATAAAAACCACAGGTGACCACCAACTTTGTCCTCAGGGGACAGGGTTAACAGGTACAATGTAGGAGGTCTGTATGGGACACAGTCTTGCTAAAACCTTTATCTGTGGCTCATCTGAAACTCCACCTTCAGTCTTTCCCCCCCCACTGCATGAAGTCTGGCAGCCCTAGCAGGGAGACTTGCCCCACATTACTCCTCCCCCCTGACACCTAGGCTTCTGTGTGGCACTCAGATCAAGGGCTGCTGCCCTGGGCCCCTGCACTCCCTGTCATTCCTGAGAAGTGGCATTTTTAGGCCGAAGCAGGTACCATAGCTGTATCCACTCCCTTAGTGGAAATCTCTCCCTCCGCTTGTTTCTTGAACTTCATAGAAACCTCCTTGAACTTCATCTAGATCTTGGCAGAAACACCTCGACTAGGGAAATCACACTGGTAGAGTTGCTCAGGTATTTAGCCTCACACGGATGTTCAGCTCGAGCTGCTATCTCCAGCCTGGGCGGAATCTAGAGATACAGAAATGGCTGGAGGCAAAAGATGGATTTGTTTTTAGGTTTTTGGCAGTCTTTGAACTGTATCCTCTTCTGAGGATGTGGCGCTCTGTCCTCTTGTCTGACTTGCCCCAAGCCGAGCTGCTTGGTGAAGCTGATGTACAGGCATAGCTTGGAGGTACCAGGCGTTTGGTTCCAGACCACCGCAATGAAGCAAATCAAAGGACTGTTTCCTAGTGCATGCGAGAGTTAGACTCACGCTAGACTGTAAAGTCTGCAAAGCACGATGTCAACCCATGTATATACCTTACCGAAAAAATACTTTACTACTTGAAAGCTCAGAGGGTTAGTTTTTGTTTTTTGCTGGTGGAGGGTCGTGCTTCCATGGTGACGGCTGCTGACTGCTGAGGGTGGTGGTTACTGCAATTGCTTAACATGAGACCACAGTGGAGTTTGCTGTATTGATGGACCCTTCCTTTCATGAATGATTTCGCTGTAGAGTGTGATGCTATTTGATAGCCTTTTACCCACAGAAGAACTTCTTCCAAAATTGGAGTCCGTCCTCTTAAGCCCTGCGGTTGCTCTAGCAACTAAGTGGATGTAATATTCTAAATCCCTTGTCATTTCAATGGTCTTCACAGCATCTTCACCAGGAGTAGATTCCATGTCCAGAAACCATTCTTTCTTCCTCCATAAGAAGTCACTCCTCTTTCTTCTAAGTCTTAGCAGGAGATTGCAACCATGCAGTCCCATCTCTGGCTCCACTTTTAGTTCTCTTGCTGTCTCCACCACGTCAGTTGGTACTTCCTCCGCTGAAGTCTCCAACCCCATGAAGTCCTCCATGAGGGTCAGAATCCACTCCTCCCAAACACCCGTTAACATAGACCTTGATGTGTGACTCATGGGAAGAGGTCAACATATGTTCTGAATGGCATCTAGAACAGTGAATCCTTTCCAGAAAGTTCTTAATTTACTTTGCCCAATTGCTTTGGTCCATCAGAAGAATCCCTATCTATGGCAGCTGTAGTCCTAGAAAGTACATTTCTAAGAAGACTTAAGGCAAAATGACTCCTTGATCTACGGGCTGCGGAATGGATGTTGTGTCTGCAGACATGAAAACACTAGCTACCTTGTACATTCCCCCCCACCCCCATCAGAGCTCTTGGGTGACCAGGTGCATTGTCGAGGAGCAATAATATTTTGAAAGGAACTTTTTCCCCCTGAGCAGTAGGTCTCAACAGTGGGCTTAAAATATTCAGCAAATCCTGTTATAAACAGATGTGCTGTCACCCAGGCTTTGCTCTATTTATAGAGCACAGGCAGAGTAGGTTTAGCATAATTCTTAAGGGCCCTAGGATTTTTCAGAACAATAAAGGAACATTGGCTTCAACTTAGTCACCAGCTGCATTAGCCCCTAACAAGAGTCAGCCTGGCCTTTGAAGCTTTGAAGCCAGGCCTTGACTTATCTCTGGCTAGGAAAGTCCTAGATGGCATCTTCCAACAGATGGCTGTTCTTGTCTACATTGAAAATCCTGTTGTTCAGTGTAGCCACCTTCATGAATTATCTTAGCTAGATCTTCTGGATGACCTCCTTTACCTTGTACTTCTGTGTTATGGAGATTCTTTCCTTAAACTTCAAGAACCAACCTCTGGTAGCTTCAGACTTTTCTCCAGCTTCTTCCCCTCGCTCAGCCTTCATGGAATTAAAGAACATTAGGCCTTGTTCAGGATTAGGCTTTAGTTTAGTTTAAAGGAATGTTGTGGCTGTTTCCTCTTCTATCCAGACCGCTCAGACTTTCTCCATATCTGCAATAAGGGCATTTTACTTTAGCATTCATATATTTACTGGAGGAGCATTTCTAACTATAAGAACTTTTCCTTTGCCTTCACAACTTGGCTGACTGTTGGATGTAAGAGGTCTAGCTTTTGGCCCATCTTGGCTTTTGACATGCCTTCCTCACTAACCTTAATCATCTGTAGCTCTTGATCTAATGTGAGACCTGTGGCTTTTCCTTTCCTATGAACACGTAGAGGCCACTGGAGGGGCATTAATTGGCCTAACTTCAGTTTTGTCTTGGAATAGGGAGGCTTGAGGAGAGGGAGCAAGGGACCAGCCAGTGGGCAGAGCAGTCAGAACATCTATTTATTGATGAGGGTCACTGCCTTATAGGGGTGTGGTTCATGGCATCCCAAAACAATTATAGTAGTAACCTCAAAGATCACGCATCACTAGACTAAACATAGCAATAAATCTTGAAATATAAAAATTAACAAAATGTGAGACAGGAAATGAACAAATGCTGCTCGAAAAATGGCACCAATGGATTTGCTTGATGCAGGGTCACTACAAACTTCCAACTTGTGTTTAAAAAAAAAAAAAAAAAAAACTATCTACAAAATGCAACAAAAGGTATGCTTGTACTTGGCCAGCTCGGTGTTCATTGACCTTCAGGTTCTGCGACAGATTGGAGTCTGATGGAAAAGCTTTCTTGATGCTTCTGGAGCCTTGCTCCTCTTGCCTGAGCCCCTCATGCTCAGAAGAGCAGCACTGTTGCTACCTCCTCCCCCCCCCCCAAAAAAAACCTAGCTTGAGTCTTGCCCCTCTGAGCTTGCAGAAACCTCTGTGCTTAACTCTTCATACTTGAGGCTTTAGTTGTGGTACAAATGACCATGATCGTTAGCCTCTGCTGCTGTAGGTGACTCCACAGCTGTACAAATTGTTGACTGCTCAACTTATTGGACTCTTGAGTTTCCTATTTGGGATTATTACAGGAAATAGTGGAGACTGGCTGGAAGGTGGGGGAGTGTGGAGGTGTTCTGGAAGCCTAAGAGCAGGTATGAGGCAGGACCTTGACCAGAAGGCAGCGTCTGATGTCTATGGCTCCGTGGGCAGGGGGGGCTGTCTGGCCCCTGTGGGTGTGTTGCAAACAGACTGGTCTCTAAAGGCCAGGCAGGTGTTTTCCTCTCTCCAGATGTCCTGCCACCTTCAGAACTGTTCTTACCATGTACAGCCTGTCTTGCGGTGGCGGGGGGGGGGGGGGGACCTCGACGCTAGCTCCTAGCTCCTTCCTGGCCAGGAGTCCTTGTCTGCTGGGTAACTCCGTCCCTTCATTCCTATTCTCTCCTTTTCTAGTGGGACGGTCTGACCTCTTGGCTCCAAAGTAGCAGGAGTGGCAGCCACATCCCATAGTACTAGGTTGGTCTCTAGGCTGGTGACTGGCCTGAGCCAGTGGGTCAGATATTCAGTGAAGAATCCTGCTGTGTTGGGCTAGATCAAGCTCCATTCTTGGCCACCTGTCTCCACTAGCATTATGCTACAGTCCCTTAGTATCCAGGGTCTGGTGGTAAAATGGGCTTGGTGCCTATTTTCTCTATGTGGGCTGATGTTTCTGCTGGTAGACTTGGACCTAGAGAATCTAAGCCACTTTTTCTTTTTTGGCTGTGAGACAACTGTGGTCCTTCCTTCCTGACACTTCTCCTGTCGGGAACTTGGTCTAGCCTAATTCTCAGTTGCATCTGATTAAGAAGACCATGTCCTTCAGGCTTTCCTCGGAGGAGACCTTGGTAGGAACCCCTTCCTGTGTACCAGCCTCTAGTCCCTCTTGGGTAGTCATGGTTCTCCCTGTGTTCTGTCCTGTTCCCTTCTGCTGGGGTCCATGTGGCAAGGGCCCCTGAGCACATCAGTAAAGTGTTCGGATTTCCTGGCTGGGCCCACCCTCTAACTTGGGGTATGAGACCTGTGGCTTTGCCACTTTCTCACGGTGTGTGGCAGTATTTGCCCTACAGGGGGTGACATGGCCTACAGTGTTCCCCTTGCCGCAGGGTCCCTTGTGTCCTTCCCTGTTCTTACCCATGCAATATCTTTGTCTTCCCTCTGGCAGGGGCATCCCTGGCCTCAGGAACCCAGGCCATCTGCCTGCCTTTATCTGGGCGCTCTTACCCCATGAGAAGTATGGCTTCTAGCCTGTGTTCTAGGACCTTTCCTCCTGGGATGTTCCTACTCTGCCCCTCAGGTCACCTTTATTCAGTGTGTCTCCTCATTCTCTGGGTCTGACTTCTAGGGCCGTCAACTTGGTTTGGGTTCAGTCTGTCTTGGGCCCATCCTCTGCCCTGCCCTCCCAGGGTCCCATCAGTTGCCTTCAGTCTCCATTTGTTTTCCTCAGTCCACCTGCTGCCTTCCTTGGTCAGCAGAGTGTCTTATTTTTAGGATATAGTTTTAGAATCTTGTTCCCCCATATCCCTTCTGTCCTAGGGCTGTATCCTTCCCTACAGCTGGTTGTCTACTTTCCCTTGTCATAGTCATGACTTTATTCCAAAATTAAAACCATCTCAATGTCCCTGATCTCCAGCCTTCCTATGCCATTATTTCTAGACCTTATTCTTGGCCTTGAAGTCTGAACCTGGCCTTGAGACTGCAATGTCAAGGCCCCACTCCCTCCCCCGACCAAGGTAGTGTAGTCCTAGGCCCATGGGAATGGCACCAGTTAGCTTTCAGTCACCAGGCAAGGTTTTTGTTACTGAGTGCAGAGCAAGCACTAATGAGGGCATGTGGCATGATATGGGTAGACTTCAGTTCTTTGCTATTGGAGTGGCAACAATTAGTTGGAGTTGGCACCTGGGAATTATGGGGAGGTTGGTGGGACAAGACCAGATCCTTCCCTCCTGATGTCTACATTGAATCTTGAATTGAGGGGACGTAGGACCCATCAACTCAAAGAACACCCTACCTCTGCAAGGCACGATGCAAACCACATTTGGATGTGACCCAGGGCTGTGCCTCATATCTTGGGGCATGATGTCTGAGGTCCAACATACCACCAGTTCCTGAGGTACACTTCTACATTGTGGGTGATCTTCAGCTCTAGCATTCTCAGGGGAGCAGGAAGGAAGAAGTTTCTAGTTTGGGGCTATACAGGAAATAGCTTATAGAGGCATCCTTTTTCCATCCAGAGGAGCTTGGGGTTACTTTCCTGGGCCTGGATGGAGTTGAAGGTCCTACATCCTCTGGTATGGAGGATCCCATAACGATTCTATACTGCCTTGTGTCCCAACATGTGTAGAGGAGGAAATTGTTTCCCTGTTAGAGAATCTTGTGGCATTTTGAGACTGAAGACTTAATGTCTTTCACAAGTTTGTATATTATCCTAAGAATTAAGGTCTTTGCTACCTATAAATGTCACCCTTCGCATGAAAGCACTAAAAGATACTGGCTCTATTTTTAACTTCAGAAGTTTTAGAAAAGCCTATAAAAGAAAATGACAGTTGTATATACTCTCATGAGTATTCTATAGTTTTCTGAGTACAGATCCTTTGCCTCTTTCATTAGATTTACTCCTAGGTATCTTATGGGTTTTGGTGCAATTATAAATGGGATTGACTCCTTAATTTCTCCCCTCTTGTTGGTGTATAGAAATGCAACTGACTTCTGTGCATTGACTTTTTTTTTTAATATCCTGCCACTTTACTGAATTCCTATGAGTTCTAGCAGTTTTGGGTGGAGTCTTTTGGGTTTTCCACATAAGGTATCCTATCATCTGCAAGGAGTGAGTTTGACTACCTCTTTGCCAATTCGGATGCCTTTTATTTTTGATTGCTGAGGCTAAGACTTCTAGTACTATGTTGAACAGCAGTGGTGATAGTGGACATCCCGGCTGTGTTCCTGACCTTGGGGGTGGAAAAGCTGTTATTTCCCCATTGAGAATGATATTCACTGGGGTTTTTTCATAGATGGCTTTTATGATATTGAGGTATGTACCCTCTATTCCTACACTCTGAAGAATTTTGATCAAGAAAGGATGCTGTACTTTGTCAAATGCTTTTTCTGCATCTATTGAGATCATATGGTTCTTGTCTTTTTATTAATGTATTGTATCACATTGACTTGCAGATATTGAACCAACCTTGCAGCCCAAGAATTAATCCCACTTGGTCGTGGTGAATAATCCTAATGTACTGTTGGATCCTATTGGCTAGTATTTTGGTGGGAATTTTTGCATCCATGTTCATCAGGGATATTGGTCTGTAATTCTCCTTTTTGGTGGGGTCTTTGGTTTGGGGATCAAGGTAATGTTGTATACACTTTCAGACTTAGTTCTAGGCCTACCCAAGTACATGCCTTCTCTTAAATTGGAACTGATCATCTGATGGCTTGTCTATTGGCCAAATGAATCTCAAGGTTCCAGTTGCTACTTCTTCCAGTTACATTGGTCTTGGTGGAGTTGTTACCTGTGGTCATTCATCACTACTCATGACTAGGTGGATGCCTGGGAGCAGGCTGGCTGTGGGTCTGCCTTATGCTGAGATTTGCTGGAATTTGGTTCTTAGTGTCTGAAGCTGGCTGTTCAGGAGGCTCAGTGCAGTAAGCCTTGAGAGGAGCATGTAGCTAGAGCCTGTGATCTATGCTGGGGGCCTCTATCCTGGGCACCAGAGGCCCTTAGGATGCAGGCACATGTATGTCCTACTGGGCTCTTGCCATAGCTCACTGCTGACTTTGCTAGCACTTGTTCTCCATTTTTCTAAGGCCTGATGGGACCACTTCTCTTCCTTCTACCCAGTAGCTGCAGAAGATAGACGGATAGTCTTACTGATCATTCTTGTTCCTTGTCCTGATTGTTTGGAGCTTATCCTCAGGTCTTTCTTGGTCTAAGGTCTATTATCCTTTCCTTCTACCTGATGGTTATTCCTGTTAGAGAACATCATGGGTGGTAACTGCCCATACTCGAGGCAGTTTGTGGCTGCCTGCTGTGTCCAGGGTTGGGTCTTCCAGTGAAGTCTTGTTTCTGATCTAACCGTTCTCAACCTTTTGGACGTGAGGTTCTGTGAGGGCCAGTTGTGTTTCACCATATATATGGAATGGGCAAGGACACCTGGGTTTGAGTAGCACTGGTCATGAGGCATAGTGCCCAGTTCTCTTTACTTTCAGGCAAATGGCCAGTGTTCTTGGCTGAGAATAAGGTCTGGACTCTGTTAGAGCCCAAAAGCCCAGTATGAAGGTCCTTGATGGTCTCTAGTCCCATACTGCAGCCTGGTGCCCCACTCCCTGCCCCTATAAATAGCATGGATTCTCTTTTAGACCCTATCCTTCCTCATGGTTTCTCTTAGGGTTGCCCAGGGCTAAACGGGAACCCTTGAAAGTTGCTGAGGGTCTCCCTCACCCTGGAGGATTACTGGGACCCAGAAGCTGGAGAGTCTCCTTGAAGCCAGTCACCATCTTGGAAGCCCTAGGCAGAGAAGTTCTGAGAAGAATACAAATCTCCGGTCTGAGGTCCATGCTGGGGCTACATGTGCATGGAGCCATTAATCCTCGGTGTGAGGGCATGAGGATCCTAGGACCTTCCTCTAGCCTGTCCTTGGGTCTAAAGCTGCATGAGGAGTTTGGTTAAGTCTAAGTCCTGATAGAGCTTCTCTCTTTTCTTACTGGGACTTCACCTCTGAGTTGCTGGCAACTATAGTGGGCGGTCTTGGTCTCTGTGGCTCATGCCGTCTCTTGCCTTGTTTTGTGTTGTCTGAGGTTCTATGTAGAAGCTCTTTACTGGTCTCCCTGAGCCCTCCATCTTTTCTCTTCAGAGAAAAGACCAATGGCGTCTGTATTCAGTGGCATCTCCTACTCTGCCAACTAAGGAACAGACCTAGAACCTGTTTATTTCTCTAGGGAAGTCTCTCCAGGGTACTGATAAGACTCTTTTGAATATGGAATTTTTCTTAGGATCTAGGCTCACTTAAACATGCCATAATACTTCTAGAATTGGCTCTTAGAATCTGGTCTGTCAGAAAAAACTGATTGGGGCCTGGGTTCTCCTCCTCTTCCATATCCAGGGACCTGACCAGTGCCCTGGCTGAAAGGAATCCATATCAGGGCTTTTATTTGCAGTCAAGTTTGTCTTCCTGGCTGAGCAGGATGAACTATTCTTGGGTTATTTTTTTCCTATGTGTATTACTTTGCTAGGGCTGCTGTAACAAAGTACCACAACTGGGTGACTCATTGAATAGAAGACTCTGGTCTCCATTCTGGAGACTAGAAGTCAAAGATCAAGGTATTGGTACCTTCTGAGGGTGGTGAGAGACCATTTCACGTTTCTCTCCCAGCTTCAGCTGGGCTGCCAGCAGTCTGGGGTTCCTTAGCTTGTATCACCTGGATCTGTCATAATCTTCACATGGTGTTTTCTCTGTCCAAAACTTTTTTTAAGGACATCAGTCCTATTGCATTAGGGCCTACTTATAAAGATAATCCCCCCCACCCCAATCTCCAAATATAGTCCTGTTCTGAGGTAATAGGGATGTAGGACTCCAAAACATGAACTTTGGAGGGATACAATCCAACCCCTAACCCGGCAATAGACTTCAGCCTAAGGCCCAAGGGTCTACTAAGTCTAACTTGACCCGCACAGTTGAGTACAGGTCCAGCAGTGGGCCCTTAGCTTCCCCTTGTTCAGGAAATATTACACTAAGGCAGTGCCCAGGTCAGAGGACCAGTCAGCTTAAATGGTCTGCGGCAGTTCTCTGAGCTGTTTGACTTTACCTCCCTAGAAGAGGTGGCATATAATCCTAGAAAAGGGTGTGGGGTCTGTGCAAAGGCAACCCTGGCAGAGCCAAAGGTTGTCTGGTTGCAGAGTCTGGTGGCCTGGGCTGAGCTCAGGTGTTCTCAAGGTAGGAGGCGCAAACCTGTCAGGCTGTGCTGTCTGGAAGGAGCCTGAGCTTGAACTTTGAGGGTGCCAAGAAGATAGCTAAGTTATGGTGCCTGGTCTCTACCAGGATTCCCACAGGGATTTAAGAACTTCTCAAAGGGCCAGCTGGACCAAAATTACATTCCTGCAGCTCTTGTTTCCCAGAACAGAAGCGGGATGGTAGAATGTACTAGCAGACAGAGGCAGAACTAGGATTCTGGGGGAATTGAGTCCCTTCCTCTTGGAAAGAAGAAACCCAAGGACTCTGCTCTAAGAATGTCCTTCCCAGGAGACCGCACTGGCAGGCTGCAGAAGAGCTGGAGCTGGTCCTCAGAGGGAGCCTCCAACTGAAGAAACCAAGAGTAGTTGTATTTGTTTTAAATGAGCCAGTTATGCATAGAGACTGGGGCAAGACTGAGGGCTCTTGTCAAGTGTGCTTCATAGCAAAGAACAGAACTTCGGGCTGTCCTGAGTCAGAATCCCCTCCCCTACCTTAGCTCCATAGCAACCAGATGACTCAAAACAAGCTTAATTCTATATACCTTCCCTATCTTGGGGACTGGATCGTTCACCCTGGTCATAAGCAGCTCTTAGAGGAAGCGGCCATATGGGAAGAAGTCTGTCTGGTTTGGATATTAGGGTAATGACCTTACAGGAGTCCGGGTGTATTCTGATTCTATCCTCTGCAAGACCGTAGAGAATTGATAGCCTTTCCTTAAATGATCAACCTCTATAGTGGTGTCTCCTCTTTCAATTCTTATATTAATTTGTGCCTTCTCCTAGTTAGCCTGGCTTAGAAGCTTTATCAATTTTATTGATCATTTCAAAAAACCACCTTTCTTACTGGGTTTTTAATACCCCCGCCCCATTGACTTACTGTTTTTATTTCATTGATCTCTGCCCTAATTTTCTTTGAATTTAATTTGCCCTTTCTAGTTTCCAGAGGTGGAAACTTAGATGACTCTAGATCTTTCTCTAATATGTACCTTCAATGCTATAAAGTTCCCTCTAAGTACAGCTTTCATTATATCACACTTTAATTTTTCATTTTCATCTAGTTCAAAATAGTTCTCTTCTTTGACCCATGTTAGAAGTATGTTTTAATCTTCAAGTATCTTCCAGCTAAGTGTCTGGTACTGACTTCTAATTTAAACCCATTGTGGTCTGAGAGTAGACACTATATGATTTAAAAGCAATCTGTTAAGGTGTGTCTTATGGCCAAGAATGTGATCTTGATGAATGCTCCCTGCGAGCTTGAGGAAAAACCCATTCTGGTGTCAGATGCAGTCTATAGGTATCCTTACCTATCTAGCGGGGTAGTGCTTGACTTCAACTATCCTGAGTATCTGCTGGGTTTCTCCACTTCTGAGAGTGGTGTTCAAGCCTCCAACTATACTTGTGGATTCATCTGTTTCTCCTTGCTGCTCCACCAGTTTTTTGCCTTGTGTAGTTTGACACTCTTAAGTGCATATGTAGGAAGTGTCGTCTTGAAGAATTGACCCTGTTAGCATTCTGCAATACCTTTCTTTATCCTTAATACCTTTCCTTTGAAGTTCATTCTGTCTTGAAATTAGTACAGCTACTCCTGCTCCCTTCTGATTAGTGTTAGTATGGTATATCTTTCTAACCATTTCTAATGTGTCTCAAAGTGAGTTTCTTGTAGGTAACATGGTTGGGTGATGTGTTTTGATCCACTGTAGCAATTTGCCTCTTAATTGGTACCTTTGGACCATTGATAGTCAATGTAATAATGACTGGATTAATATCTACCATATTCTTTACGGTTTCTTATCTGTTGCCCTTGTTCTTCATTCCTATTCTTGCCTTCCACTAGTGTGCCTTCTGGTCTTAACTGAGCATTTTGATTCTGTTCTCTGCTTTCTTAGGGCATCGATTACACTTTAGTGGTTGCCCTATACAGGTCTTTGGGTTGTTTTGTTGTTGGGTGTGGTGGTTTTTGTTTTTAGCTTTGCTTTTGTTTTTTAACACTATAACACCTCACAGGTAGGGTTATTCTGTTACAAGGTTCTCATACTACTCCCTCCTATCCCTTGTATCATTGCTATCTCTTTAAGCATGTCTCCATAGGATGCATAATTGAATACACCGTTATTTTGAGCACAGTCTTCTGTTAGAACAATCAACAGTAATTTTTACCTTATTGTTTTGGTGTTCTTTCTTTATGTAGATCTGGGTTTCTGACCCTGCATCTTTTTGAAAGAACGTTCTTTTCTTGAAAGGCAGGTCTACTGGCAACAAATCTGAGTATGTCTCCATTTTTAAAGGCTAACTGTTGGGTACAGAATTCTAGGTTAGCTCTTCTTTTCCCCCTCAACATTTCAAATATATCCCTCTATTTTCTTGCATGGTTCTGAGAAGCAGGATGTAATTCTCAATTGTTCCTCTATAACATGATGTTCCCTGCCCACCCCCTTCCCTGCCAACTTCCAGGATTTTTTTTTTTTTTCCTGTAACTTGAAAATGATAAAGTACAGTTTAGGCATTTCTTCTGCTTGGTGTTCTGAGCTTCCAAGATCTCTGGTTTGGTTTCTGACTTCAGTTTGGGGGCATTTGCAGTCTTTGCTTAAATCTCTTCCTTCTAGTATTCACATGTATTTTATGCCTTGCCCCCAGTCCTCAGATATTATCTTTTTTCTCCAACTTAGGATTCTCTTGATCCATCCTGAGATCCTTTCCCTATTGTCAGGCCTAATAAGAACATAAAAGGCATTCCTCATTTCTGTTAATGTGGTTTTATCTCTGGCACTTTTTCTTTTGGTTCTTAGGATTTCCATCTTTGACTACACTGCCCATTGGTTTTCACATGCTGTCTACTTTGTCCATTAGAGTCCTCAGCATATTAATCAGTCTGGTAATTCCAACATTCCTGCCAGGTCTAATTCTTTTTTTTTTTTTTTTTTTTTTTTTTTTTTTTTTTTTTTTTTTTTTTTAGCTAAAGTTTTGGCGCCTCTATTGATCTTGGGTCACATATTTGGCTTGGAAACAATGTACAACAAATAGTTCCAAGGTCTAACATCTGCTTTGTCTCTTTAAGATGTGTGGTTTTCTTGTACAACTTGCGATTTTTCTTGATAGCCAGACCTGGTATACCAAGTACAAAGGAACCGCTGTAAATAAGCTTTCAGTAATGGTGGTGGTGGGGGTGGGCAAACCTACATTCCTGTGATTAGGTCTCAGTCCCTTAGTGAACCTGTGCTCTGGACTGAACTTCAAGTGTCTTTCTCCTCACCCCCACACCCCGACCCCATAGATGGCACAGGACGGCTGGAGTATTTCCTCAGGCCAGTTAGGCTCTGATACCCTGTGAGGCAGGTTAGGGCCTAAGCCAACTAGCTTCCCCCAAGGGCAGGCATATGGTCTGGCATACTTCAAAATGGGTCCTTTTTCTCTTGTTAGAGCCAGGAGTTTTTCTGATGTTTACTGGGGGTGCTTGGTCAAGCTCATAGAGGTCTTACAATGTTGTGCACAACTCCCCTGTAAGTGGGTCCCCTGGAGTTTTTAAGTCTGAGTTGTCTACACTGAACCTGTAGCAACTCACCAATTCCAGCTGAGGTTTTCCTACCCCAGTTTGTTTTGGTTCCTGAGTCTTTGCTTTGGTAAATTGCAAATGACTGTTTGCCTGTCTCCCCAATCTCCCGGACTGTTATTTAACCTGTGTCCTCTCCCTCAGGGAACTCTTTTAGAGGGAGTATATTCTAGCTTTTTACCTTGTTACGATACAGGGGCAACATCCAAGCTCAATATATCTAGAATCAAGAACTAGGAGTTGAATGTATCTTTCTAACCCAGTTTGTGAGGGATCAAGTGTTTTGGGGGTCTGTTCCTCCTTGCCTATCACCTACATAGAAAGGCCTATTTCACAAAACCTACATTTGTTTTCATAGCTTCTGTGTGTGTGTGTGTGTGTGTGTATATATATATATATATATATATATATATTTTTTTTTTTTTTTAGCACTATCCTTGTTGCTAAAAGCAGATCTATTTTAATGGCAGTGGGAGGCCGGGCATGTGGTTCACGGTGGCAAGTTATATGTTCAAGTCTAGAAAGCATCACGTGGCCTAAAAACTCCCTTTTGTCCTGAGGAGTTACTTTCCGTTTTTGTCATGACAACTTCCTATAGACTTCATGTGACATCTACTTCTTTACACCTTTTAAGAAAGTTCCTGGAAACTGACAAAATTGAATATCTAAAGTATGACATTTAACATACCCAGAAGTAATTAGCATGATCAACTTACTACATCCAGCTCCTCACATAGTTGCCTCTTTTTTGGGAGAACAAAATCATGCATTGCACACTGAACATTTGCTGAGACCAGACCTCAAGCTCTAATACTTCAGCAGCACTTCTCCCTGACCTTCTCCCCCGACTTGAAGGTCCATCCTGTGACTTTTCTCCTCGGCCTGTGGCACCTTTGGGCAGTGTGCACTTTCCACTTTCTATGCCTAAGTGGCCCAGAGATGCTGAGGTTTCTTGGTACTTCAGTTGGGCTGGCCTCTGGGCTGCCCCACCCAGGTCCTGCAGGCAGCTACCTCCAAACCCTGTGATCCTGTCTCTACTTAGCTCTGCCAGGGTCAGTCCAGCTGTGGCCCTTCATTGTTAGGTTGACATGTTCCCCAAGCTGTGTTTCCCTGTCCTGGTCTTGGTATCTACATTTCTCCTATCTACTTTGAGGTCCTTTATTGGTTTGTTCTGGAGCGGTGTTCTCCACAACTTCTCACTTTCTGTTGTAACCATGGCCTTCTCCCAGAATTAGACATTGGTATGTCCACCACCTTCATGGTCACTGAAGGCTATTGGCCTTCTTCCATGTGACCTCAGAAGGATGAAAGTGCGAGGAACCTGAGGGACTGGGGAGACAGGAGCATATCTTGCCATCTTTCCCTCTTACCCCTGGAATCTGAGGTCTATGGAAACGAGACCGGTTCCAAAGTTGGGCTGGGGAGCTAAGGTGCTGCTCTCTCAGGTCCAGAATGGCATGCTGAAGGTAGGGTGAGGGACATTCCTTTTATCAAGGCCCGGAGTATACTGGCTGAGGGAAGGAGGTTTCAGGAGCCTCATCTGTCCTCTAGCATACCTTGCTAAGGTAAAATGTGGAAGTCAGCTTGCTGTGTTCATGTGGACTCTGGTGGAGTATCATTGGGATGCCTAGGCTTGAGATCCCAGTACCTCTGGGACCCCTAACTTCAATGAACCCTGTCCCTGGGTCCTGTGGTATTAGGATGGTGTGTAGCTTGTATTGCTTATCTCTGGCCTGTTGAACACAGGTCTGATCCTTCAGTGAGAACTGGAGTCCTACAGCCTGTTCTCTGTGGTTCTAAATAGGGGATTTTGCTTTTTTTTTTTTTTTATAGGGCCTACCTTTCCCTATAGATTGTTTCACAATATGTATAAAACAGGCACTTGGCATAGTCTGTCAGGATAGACTGTTTGTAAATGTGCTTAGTTTCTCTATTGCTCCATACCTAGGTAGGTAGCCAGTGTCTGGCCTGGCAGATGTAGGTGTGAGTAGAGTGTTCAGTCTCCATCAACTTCCTCCAGGATGTGCATGACTAAGACTTATTCATGAGCTCTAGCTTTACCTTCCATTCGCTAACCTGAGAACAGGAGACTAAAACTCAGGATATAGGTACGTCCCTGGGCCATTTCTCCCTAAAGCCGAACTCAGACACAGTAGGCACATTAGGCCATAACTTGTTCAGAAATGGCTGGTGTTACCAGGCCAGAGGGCTGGGTGTGTCAGCATGTACTTTCCCAGGCATCTCTAGTCCTTGAACACTGACTTGGCCTCATAGTCCCTGGGGTAAGTGGGAAGGAGTTCTAGGGAGCAGTGTAAGGGCCACTCCTGACCTATCTCCCTCTCTGGCGGTGCCTGGGGTGGCGGGAGTGGCAGGGAGGCAAATAGGACAGCCTCTAGTAGCCCCAAGTATGGCTCAAATTGTTCATGGGAAGGCCCTCTTGGATTGTGCTGGCAAGTCAGGGGTCTTTTAGACTTGATGCTGAAGGACTGACCCTACTGGGTGGCTAGTTTCCCTGGGCTCCACTTGGAAGGTTTATACTTACCACCCTTCAGCGGCAGCCTTCACCATTATGGATATTGTCTGAAAGCAAAGATAGAAGATGTAGCAGGCAGGCAGCAGCACTGGGATTCTGGTGGGGGTGGGTATCTGGGTCAATCAGTAACCAGGAAACCTCTAGATTTTTGCTCTAGCCTTTTAGGAGGACTAATAGGACAAAGGCTGTAAATAGTCACTAGAGGGGACTGAAGCGAAATGAGGTAAGAATCCCATGTTCTCAAAGGAGTCCACTATGTAGAGAGACCCTGGAGATGAGTTGCTCATGTGGCAAGGCTTGGGTTATGGACAGAAATGGGACCAGGGACTGTCCCATTGACAGGGACATAATGTGCCGATACATGCAAGACCTGGGTCTATAAGGAAGAAAATTATTTCTAGAATCCTTTTAAGCCTGGGTGTGGGTTTTATTGGTCAACCTGGCTAAAGAAGATATGGGCATTTCCTCTCTAACACCTGAAAATCTATTTCTAGAATCAACATCTGGGGAGGATATAAAAGTGTCTTTTGAGATCCTTAAAGTCCAATCCTAAGTTTTGTCTTTGACTCTTCCCTGCCCTTGAGGTGGGACAGAATATACTTAGCTACGTGGCTATGTGGGGCTAAGCAACTGGCTAATGATGGCCAGTACTATGCCATCTCGAGTGGGTCATGAGGTCTACAGTATCCCTTCTGTGGTGTTGCTTTCCTTTGTCATAGATGCTGTCACTTAGCAGAGTCTCTTGGTAGATGTTGGCTGTGTTCTTGCTGGGAGCTCTCTTCCTTGCCTAGGTCTCAGGGTGTTTTCTTCATTCTGGGGCCCCTCCTACTCCTGTTCTTTGCCATCCTGTGAAATGGACCCATTTGGATTACTTCTGGTTTTCTCACATTTGGTCTCTAGGATTTCTGCCTATCAGGCTGGTTTGGGATGGTTCTAGCTTGGCACTGTCCTTTGTTAATGCTTATATGTTGCTTCAATTAAGCAGCCTTGTCACTGCTTTCCGTAAGCTAGCTGCAGCCTCTTGGGCAGGTCTGTGTGGCTGTCTTGGGTCCTGCCTGACCCTCCCTCCCCCCACAGCACCCTGGCAGGGGCTCCCCAGCAGGGTCAAATTGGAGTCCCTTTCTTGTTCTCCCCTGGCTTGGGCCTTTAGGCTGGTCGATTCTTACTGAGTCTATTCTCCTAGACCCTGTTGTCTTAGCTTCCACCATTGCTCGTTGGGACCATTCTTCTGCTGCATCAGCACATGAGATGTATCTTGTGCTCTTCTAGTTGTGTAGAGCTTGCTTTCTGTGATTGTTTATGGTGTAATCCAAGGGTCTAACTTCTCCAGGAATTTTGACCACTATCTCAAGAACCTAGTAAGTGGTTTTTCCATGCTAGAAACCTCTTACCACATGACAAACCTCATCAATGGTTCTTTAACTTCAAGAATGTATTGGTTACCATAGGCTTTCAATAATATGCTGTTACATTGGAAGAAAATAGGACCTAACTATGTAGGACAGATCCTTCCAGATCTAATCCTAAGCTTTTAGTTCATACACTTAATATCTTCAGTTGGGATCCTATTTTGTGCTAATATTATAATAGAATATTCACATGTTAACCATGTGAATTCCTCGAGTTGCCAGTTGACATATTGTCCATTGGCACTGGGACCAATGATGGGATAAACACGTTTATAAACAAGCTGTGGCTTAGCTTTATCTGCTTTGATCATTGTCCTTGACTAGAAGGATGGCCTGGAAGCCAGCCATAGGCCTCCCTTATGCTGGAAGATTCCTGAAATTAGACTGCTTTTCATAAGACCTGACCTATAGAGTATAGTTGGATATGTGGACTTTCACTTTGAGGGGCTTCACCTCTTTTTCTAAGAGGAACTATCTTCTGCAAGATTATCTACCAATGCAGAAGCCTGAATCTGGGCATCCTTGCTGCTTATGTTCTGGTGCCTTGCTCTTCTCCCTTGTCTTTTTTTTTTTTTTTGCAAGGTCTTTCCTGACTTCCCTCTTTGCTATCTGAGCCCTTAATTGCCAACAGAATAGAAATGGTAGTTGCAAGCATTCACATTAAGACTGGCAGCTACACTCTTTTATGTTCAGCTGGGCCTCTAGACCTTTTGAACATGGCATTTTATATACCCTTTTCTTAGGTTCCAGGACTCCATCTAAACTCATGTGTAAAGAATAAACCCTTGGCCAGAAAGGCTGTTGCATATGGCATCTGGACTTGACATTTCTGGCTGACAAATGACATGAATAAACCTTTATCCCTTGCTGCCATGGTCATTTTCTCCTGCTTGACTGGGTCTTGTCAGCTATTTAGCTGTCCTTACTCAGTCCAAGCATGTTTGTAGGCCCCATCCCTTTCCATTGAATTGAATCCCAGGTCTGATAGGGACCCCTAGACCTGGCCAGTGGCCTGGAGGTCAGAAATGACCCTTGTGTCTTGTTAACTCTGATCTCTCCAGGTTCTCTAAGCTGACATTTAGCTTTGGTTTTCTGGTCTCATGGAGTGAGGAAACCATAAAAATACCAGTCTCTGACAGTTTGAGGTCTGCCTAGCAAAGTCTATGTGGCTCATGGCCTGATCTAGATTTTCTACAGCAGGTGGTCAGGACTTTAGGCCGTATGGGTATATAAAGGCTTTGTGCTACCAACTAAGTCATGGTGCCCTGTCACTTGATGCCGAGGAAGTGAGCTTTGCAACGGGTGAATCATATTTAGACTTTACGACAAATACCACTATATGGAAACTGAGGTAGAGGCACCACTGGAATTCTGGGCATAGTCCAGATTAGGCTATATCTGTGAGAACATGACCAAGATCTTGCTTTGGTTCCTCCTAGGAGCGAGGCATAAAGGCTATGAGAAGCTGGCTTTGGCCCTCAGAGGGGACTCATACTAACTGAAGAACCCAGGAGGCTCTGGGGGGGGGGCCCTGGGGGGGGGCGGGGGGAGAATCTGAGCTCCTGCAGCAAAGCCCAGTTCATGGCAAAGAACTTAATCTTGAACTTAATCTCGCTGATGGGAGCTTAATGTATAGATATATACAAAACCCCTTCCCATCCAGGACTGTCTTTGCTCTGAATCTATGGGATTCCTAATTCTGGATACCTTCCTAGCATGGGGACTGTATGCTGGTCAGGATAGACTGAGACAGCATGGCACATGCAATGTGTGTGTTAGCACATCTGAGCCAACATGGGGTGGGGGAATAATGCAGAAGGGACTAGAAACCTCTGCTTCTAGATAACCCTAAAATCTAGGTGAAGACGGCACATGAAAGGGGCATCTAGTGGCCCTGGAAGTACTGCCTGTTTCAGGGAGATTCAGAATTCAATTCCACATGGCAGTATGAGTAGGTACATTGTGACAGCGATTATAGGTCAACACAAAACATGGAATCCAGTAAGGGTACTCTGTAGACATTCATAGTGGTGCTAATGGCTTTCTTACTGACTTGAGTTCATTTTTAGAGCTACTTTAAGAGCCCGACGAGGCTGGAACCTTCAGCAATATAGCTTGGCATCTATACCAGGGTCCTAAAAAGCTTCTCTTCATACTACCCCTGAGGGACAATACACCTTGTAAGTTCTTGTACCTCTGTCCTCTAAATCTTCCCCCTTCCTGCTTCTAGCCTCTTATGCCCTCGGGTTAAGGTGGTTCTATCACTTCCCATCAGGTGTGTTACCTTTGAACCTCCCATAGGTGCCAGAATCTTATTCAGGGGCCAATGGGGAGAACAGGCTCTAGTTAAGTTGACATAAAGGGGCCAGAGGAGACCCAGTGTTTAAGGGCGGATTCTTGTTGTGGCCTGTGCTCCTTAAAGCTAGAACTGTAGAGGGAGGTGTTCCCAGAAAACAGGGTGTGTTTGCTAGAATCATGCACAATAAGAAACCTGCTCAAAGGGTCCGTACGAAGAGTCCTTGTTGAGGCAGAAGAAGCTGGACCAATTACAAAGTAAGGCAAGGGCTCTTAAGATTCTTGTTTCTTGTACTAAAGATACCCAAGCCTACGGGTTTAACCTCCTACCTTGCCATGGGCCTTTGTAAGTCCAACACTCTTCCGAGATGTTATCTTTTAGTTGTTAAAACCTGGGGGTCTGGGGGAGGCCGTTGAGTTACACCCACTAGTTCGTGGTACACGAGCATCATTGGCCTCTACAGGGATCCTTCTTTCTCTACACCTGTTCCTCTCTCACTCAGAGGCAACCAATCCAATGTATAAGGTATAGGAATGATTCTCTTCCAGGATTATAAAAGGTCTCCTCTGTATATTAATGGGTCACCCTGTCTCTTCCCCACTAGCTCGGATACTCCTGTTCTATGTATACCCAGTCTGTTTTTATCTGTTAAGTGATACTACATGGCATGTGGCCACCACATACTTCCTAGCTGCTCTCCCAGGAATGGACACCCAATTGCTTCCATCTGTCACCACAGCACTGAAAAGAACATCCTTAGACATGTGCCCCTATCTACCTGTAGGACAAACATCTTGGATTTTACTCCCGGGAATAGAATTGCTTAATTTGACTAAATGATACCAGATTGTTCTCCAGAATGGCTGTCCCAGTACGTGGTCCCATGGCAATGCAGGAATATTCCTGTATCCCTATCAATATTTCATATACCAGCTTTCTAGCACTTGCCAGTTTAATGGATATGAAGGGAGCTGTCATTCGCATTTCTGAGTTTAGACAGTTAGGATTGCATTTTGGGTACCCTTGACTTTGCCTTTTCTGTTGGGGTTCCCATCTGTCTTACTTAAGGAATTCTTATTCAAGTAGTCCCTCATTGGTTTTATATTTCACTCAATCTGTTATCGGACATAAATTTGTTCACAGTATCTTTCATTGAATAGAAACTTTGATCAAACTAAAACTTTGCCCTAATGGTTTGTGCCAGTAGGGTCTTACAAAGTCTTCTCTTATCACCAGGTCATAATTTGTATTTCTCTTCTAGTAGGTCTCTAATAAATCTAGACTTCAATAAAAACCATGGTTAAAGACTGGTTTCTAAAAGACTAGAAACAGTGGTATGGTATTCAGCTATCTGTAGAGTGAACTGCTGTGCCCCATACTAGCACAAGTTTGTCCTTTACCACTAGTCTGTGGTAGGCCCTTTTTCATAGTTCCTGTGCATGCTTGGGCCTTGCTGCTTGGTCTGTTTTTGTGCAAATACCATATAGACTGCCTCTCACTATAGCACTCTAGTGCTTGGACAAGTCTTTTATACTTAGCTATTTTAGGACCTTTTATAGGTTTTAAAATAAATCTGAGTTCTTCAAATTAAGCAAGGATTTGGGGATTACTTCGAATTTATGAACTAATTTAGAGCGAGCCAGTCTTTAATTCTTTCATGGACTATTCACTTATTCAGAATCTTATTAGAACCTTCTTGAGTTAATTCCTAGACATTTAAAGACCTTCCTTTTTTCCTCGGTAAATTATTAAATTCTAAACAGGTGAATTATTCACTTGATAATATACAGGAAAAAAAAAAAAAAACCCTTTAGATTCTTAATTCGAACTCTCCTTTTCTCCTGAGATAAAACCTACTTGATCATATAGTAATTTTAAATACACTATTGGATTCCATTAGCTATTTTCTTTGTCTCTTGCATCCATATTTGTAAACAGAATGGACCTATGACTTCTCCTGGCTGGTAACTAAATCTGACCTTCCCTAGAAGTGAAGCGATTCTCAGCTACAAAGTGCTCTGATACAGGTTACACCTTCTAGAATGCACTAGAATATACTCAGGCTTTTGGGAAGAAAGTGGTTTTCTAACTCCTCCTACAGGGCCAGAGGCATTTGCCCATCATGGTGGGCTTTCTGTGAGAGTGGAGATGCTCTCATGTCAGTCTGACTGGAGCTACTTTGGGAATTGGCTTGCCAGTGAACATCTAGTGTTACCTCTAGAGAGCCGAAGAAGTTCTTTGTGTTCATACAGGTATAGCAAGAGTTTGAACTTGTGGGATCATTTCCGAGCACTTGATATCAAGTCTTCAGCTTTAGTCAAATAAGGTATACCAGACTCTTCCAGATTCTTTTCTTACAGTAACTTTTAACTTTGTTCTAGAAATAGCGCACTTTTACTATAGAAAGAAGACAAGCAAAAACATCACTCTGATCACCAGAGATTGCTACTGCAATGGTCTAGTAACTGTCCTTTCCAGATCTTTCTCTACATATGAAATGGGATTTAGCTCCTAAATGGGTTTTCTCAGTCATTTATCTTATCAGTAAGAGCTCACTTAACTACTATTTCAGGCTTTTCTATTAATGCCAAGATGTTTTCTATAGTCTGTCTAAACACTTCTCAATCTAATACCAAGCCTTGTCTGGTTATATCCAGTACAGTCCCTTCTGATAAGTCCTATTGCAGAGGATCCCACCTTCTAGCTTGGATTGGTTGGTGCTTCTTAGTGTTGTCTAGCTTGTCTCTCTATCCTCTGCAGAGTCTAGACTCCAGGATATACATCTAGAGGTTTGTAGTCCAGCTGAATGTTGAACTTGAATCGATTAGGGGTAACGTTAATATTCCATCACATCAGAAGACCTCATTAAAAGATAATACTTCCCCTGGATTAAGGTGGCAGTCTCCCTCGATCATAGTCTCCCTGTGATTAGAAGGAAATTCAGTGTCCTCACTTCATTCAGCATTACACATATATCCAGTGTCCCACCTCCATTTACTAGCTATGGTCACACAAACCATTCTTGCCTGGATTTATGGTGCTGTACTTAGAGGCAACACTGGCTCCCAGCATAGTTAGCAGATGATTTGCCCTACCTAGGAAGAGCTACATCCTGGCTCTTGGTGGGGGGGGGGGCATGGGTGGGGGTGGGGGCAGACAATGTCTACCCTTCCATCTTTTCTAGGTGAACAGTGTTTCCCATGGGGGTCTTTTTGTTCCAACAGTGAATGTGCTCAGATTTACTGTTCACTAGCAGGCACACCTAGGTGATGTCCAGTAGCTTATTAAAGAGCACTTCAGCAATTCTTAGTTTATATTCTCACTGAGGTTCCCAAGGGTGCTATTCTCGGGAAAGCAGCCACTTTGAACTACACATGAGCTTACAGTTGACGGTGCTAATGACCACCCTCTAAATGCGTGCTGGCGTCCATGCTGCACCATGACTTCGGGCACAAATGGTCAGGGGCTCTCTGCCTCCAGGTGAAGGAGACTGTATGGCATTGCTGACTTCCTAGGACAAGTGTGCCACTGAGACTTGAGTTAGGCCAGGGCCTGGAGGCGGGCTCACAGAATATTCAGACCTGTGGCTCACGTGGGGGCAATGCTAACTGCAACCCGTGGGACATCTGAGGCTGGCGCCTCTGACTCCAAGTGCTGATGTGGTATGGATAACTTCAGTCAGATTGTGGAGAAGCAAACACTCAGGACGGGTAGGCCTTGGCATGGCCTGACATGCTCTGTTAGGCTTTCCCCTGGCATGACTTGTCTTTGTGTCCAAGGGAGAGCTTTGCTCTTTGGTCCATCCATATTCAAGGCCATTTCTGAATGTCGCTGGCACCAGAAGGTCTTTCTGTGCCAGGATCTCTAGGACTAAGGGTGACAGGTGAAACTTGACATGTATGAGGCCATCTGCAATCAGAATCCTTGCTGTTCTGGGCTGTGGGCCCCTTTAGGTTTTCTTTACTTTATTTCCTGCCCCTCATTGTAGCTGTAGGAACTTTGAGGCCAATAGCTTGACTAGGAGTTCATTTTGAACTTAAGGTCTGCTGTGGCCTCCTGAACTCGACTCCTTCAGGATTGTGTATCGCAGCATGGCCCTGCCCCTTGCCTATGGTGTGACCTTCTCAGTCTTCTGCCTCTTCTTTCACAATAATCCTTAAAGCTCAGGCCTGGTCCTTGTTCCCTCAGAAAAAATATATTCCTTGCTATTTAATCCCAGGAGTACATGGTTGCTAAATACCGGTTTCAGGTGGCTGTGAGCCCCGGGTCCTTCAAGTTCCTTCAGATGAGACTACTCCCTAAACCTATTTGTCTGTACATGGCTTCTGAGAAGCTTCCATGAGTTCTACACCTAACAAGCTCTCCCCACATAGATGTGCTTCAGGAATGGCTTTCTTGTGACCTGGTCCTTTAGACATGGACTTGGTAGATCAGACTTCATGTTCTCTATAGGTACCCAGATTAAGTCCATGAATTTTGGTTTGATGAGCATCCCCCCCCACCCCCCCCAATCAAAGACCAGGAATGGATTCCTGACCAAACTGGGTTTGAGCATTCTCATGCTGGTGGGTGGATCTAACTGCTCAGTGGACTTTGAGGTTGTTGGGGGGCATCAAGGGCCCAGCTATGGCAAGTCCTATGTTGCCTGGCAGGTGCCTGTTCACCACAGGTATATCTAGATGTATGAGCAAGAAGTTCACCTATGAAGTTGTCACTACTTTCATAGCACTGGGGGGTGGTGATTCAGGTCAGCAGAGATCAGACCCTTCTATCTGGAAGTCAGATGGCAGCTCAGGATTCTGGGAGGTGGCTTTTGTAACAGATGCTTCTGGCTAAAATAATGGGATCCTGCCCCAGGGTTGCAGGTGAACAGGAGAGCAGCTGGGGCTGATCTTAGCCAAAACTTAAGTTGGTGGCATGCACAGGTCTGAGGGGAAAGGTGCTATAACTTTCATAGCAGAAGATGGCACGGGGGGTATAAAGACTCTAGGCTTGCCCAGGATAGGGACTTAATACTAAGACCCAGAGGCATCACCACCTACTTCCCCTACCACTTTCCTACACACCTGACACCTTAGATGCCATGTCTATGGGAACAAGACTTGGCCTGGCTGAGGGTGGGTGGGGTGGGTATGACCTGCTGGTCTGACTACTCAGGGACTAGACATGGAGTATAAATGGAATGAATACACCTGTTAATCTTAAGTGACTGCATTTGCATTTGGATTGTTGGGGGTAGTGGTGGTTAGGAAAGGATGAGCTTGGGGATTCCTAGTATCTCCATCAGTCCTAAGGATGGGCCCAAATCAACTAAGCAGGATTTATTGACATGTGCTAATAACTCACATGTGGCTACATCCTGGTACCTCTAGGCTAGGTGCCAGTAAGACTCCCATAGCTCACCCAAGAGGTAGAAGAGCTCCATAGACTAGGCATAGCACCACTAGATGCAGAGACTAGAGGTGTGATACTAGAGAAGGAGCCAGTCTCCTTCCCAAACCACGTGACTCTCCAGAAGCTAGGTCTAGATGCTCGAGTGTCTGGTGTTAATCTCTTTGAAGAAATTAAGATCTAGAATTGCTACAAAATACCCTAGTTTCCAGGGTATTCCTCAATGACTTGTTGGAATTATGTTGCTAATTGTTCTCCATTTCCCTCAAGGTCAAAGGTATCTAGGCATGTGGAAGCCAGATAAGAAGCCAGTAGGACTCCAACATAGAAAGTGGCCACAACTGACACTAGAGACTTAGGCCAGGATCCGACTACATAAGGACTTTGAGGCCAAGCTGAAGATCTGGTTCTATACCCTTAGAATGCTAGGAAGCCCTAGAACAGATTTACAAGGGGGTTGGGGGGAAAGACAGGTGACCCGATGAGTTTTAAGATAATCAGGCCTGCATACCAAAGACTAGCCAGGAGTCAGCATGAGGATTTATTGAATGACTGGTTAGAAGGAAACTTCTAGCACCTTCTAGGCAAGAGGTCAGAACTTGGGGCAAGGGAGTTGAGGTGGAGTGAAGCAGATAGATTCAAGAGAGGTTTAAGAGGGAGAATTGAACAGGATTTTAAGGGAGAAAAGCAGGAACAAGCTTCTAGTCTCTTGGTGCTTTTTAGGTCTATAGCATGACCTTGGCAGGGACACATTGCTCTCCTAGAGTCCCTTAGAGGCCAAAAACATTCAGTGTAGGACCATCTTGGTTTGGGTTGCCTGATTTCTCCAAATAAGGACGTCCAGCAGGCAAGTAGGGCCCAGTGGTTGGTGTACTGATGGTAACTAAAGATTCGGGAGGCTGAGCTTGGCCCATGAACCCTGTGCATGGATACCTTTTCTGCCCAGTTTACAGCTGAAGGTTGAACAGCAAAGCTAAGATACAGGAATGTCCTCAGGGACTTGCTACATCTGGGGTTCCAGGGGACCTTGGGAATATCAAGCTGGGGATGGTATCAGTGGGACAGATAAAATATTGAGATGGAGAAGCATGGGCTGTTTAGCTATCAAGTCTCAACTGGAAAACTGGTTATAGGGTACAGAGATGGAGTGTAACTCCAGAGAAACTAGACTTCTAGAACTATAGATGGGAAGTGTCCAGTGGCAGGCAAGTTGAAGGGTGGGGAAGGCTAGTGGATAGGGTGGCTCTCCCAAGAGCAGGAAGGGTTGGCTTTAACCTCTCAGCTGTTTGTTGTCTGGTTCCTGTCCCTGCCTTAAAGCTAGAGGCAGTGGTTAGAAACTGGCTGCTGGCCTTGCTCTGTGGAGACCACCTAGTATCCTGCCTCAGTGGATGTCTAGCCAGGGACCCAGGTGGATATCTGGGAAGGGCACCTCGGGCATCCCCAGAATGCTCAGGAGCCACCTTGGATACCCCCTCAGCCTACCTCTTAGGTGGAGCGGGGGAAGGAGGGGAGACTTCCCAAGAGCCAGGGTGTGAGGGTAATTTGCTTGTTCTAGAATCTGGTTGGACAGCAGGGCTTCATTCTAGCTGTGGTTCTCAGGACTTAATCTAATGGCTTCTGTCACTTCCTTCCCCTTAGAGTTAACTGCAGCAAATGGTGGCATCTGGGGACCCCAGCTGTGAGCATCCTAGCTCTTGGCCTGCTCAGTGCTGTATGTGGAACTTTGTCTTTAGGGCCTTTTCCTGATCCTCTCGAATCTGTTTACCTTCCCTTCTACCTGGGACCTCTGTTCCACCAGCTGTGGAGACCAGGGTGATGGTGGCTTTGGCCCTTGGCCTCAGAACACTCTGACTGCTTATGTGGTCTCCTCCTATACTAGATGCTGGACCTGGCCTTTCCTCTGTGAGGTCCATTTGGATCCCAGCTGGGGGTGAGCTCTCTCCAAAGCGGTTATTCCTGTTTTTCCTCTGAGCCCTGATTCCCACCAGCTGTGGTTTGCTCCTAATCCACAGGATGAGGCCATCTAGGCCAAATCTATCCAGGTTTCCTTCCCCCTCCCCTAGTCCTGCGGGCCATGTTCTGGAGGGCAGGAATCGATGTGGCTAGAACTTGTCATGGCTACCTCCTGGCTGGACTAATCTAAGCATCATTTCCTCCTTGCCTTTCCTCCCAGACTGTCTTTCCTGAGAATTCTTGACCCCAGGAGCTGCTTCAGAATTTCTACTATGGAGACCCTGGCATATTGGTTATGCAGCTGTGTACGTATCTACTTATTATATAGCCTAAACAGTAGATGGTCAACTTGGCATGCTTAGAGTTAGTGAATATCATGAGGCCAAAGTTTCCTTCATGTTGTTGCCATTCCTGGTCCTATCGGAGCAGATGGGGCCTCAAGGACTCCCTTGACCGGGGAGCTCCCACAAGGTCCCAGCAGATAAGCATTTGGTGTTCACTTGGACAGAGGCCAGAAGCGGCCCCTGGCCTGGGTCCATGCTATTTCGTTCCAGCCTTCCTAGGAGCTGTTCTGCCTGCCCTCACTCTTAGAATCAACAGCCATGGCCACTTATGGTTCCTTAAGCTGTCCCCCAGAACTTCGAAGTCTGTTACCCTAGAACATGTCACCTAGGGGCTTCCTTGTCTCTGCCACCTGAGACCTTCCAGGCACTCTACTTTATATAGTAACTATATGACTAGACACCGGCTGTCCTAGCCTGCGGTACAGACCAGTCTGTCTACAGAGGCTGTAGGGAGGCTGGTATAAGGAGGGACAGGTCACAGGGAGCATGTGATGGCTCTGGGCTATAAACTTGGCATGGGTGTTTGAACCTCTGAATCAGGGCTCGGACTTGCATGCTTTCTCAGGCAAGAACAGCTTAGTGGAGGCCTCATACAGAAGGTGGGGCTGCCGGCATCCTGTACAGCTTCCTTCAGGACTCGGGGGGTTGCCACTCAATGCCAGGTATCCCCAGCTGAGGTTTGATTTGAAGTGATAATACTTAGGCACCCACTGGATTGCGGGGCCCTGTGTTCCTAATAAATGCATATTGTATAGGGCAGTGTTTCCCACCCCCCCCCCCAACCCAACCCTCAGGGAACATGTGGCTTAGGCTTTCATCCTCTCTTCAGCCTCCCTGGTTCCCCTCCATTGTCATAAGTGCCTCCCCTTGAACTTGCCCTCAGGTTGCTCAAGGCCCATGCCAGTGTGAGCTCTGGGTTCCTGGTGGCCCTGCCTCTTTCAGCGTGGAGCCATGGTCCTGGGATCAAGCATCTGGCTGCCCTCCTACCCCTGAGCATTCTCCCTATCCCAGGGCCCATCCAGACTCCTTGCTGCACCTGCAGAGTATTCACTAGGGCCCCTTGATATTTCTTTTGCTTTCCTTTGCTCTGAGGTCCTCAGACTTGTCTGTTGTTCTGTGTGTGGCCTGGTATCGGAACTCCTGACCAAGTCCTGTTGCCTCTGAGGTGTGTAACTTTCTGGGTCTGACAGCTGCTGCCCTCTCGGGCTTCTTTGGCCCCTTGCTGGCCACTCACCCCTCTGACTTTGCTGCCGGGACCTGTCCTGTGATCAAGATCTCCAAAGTCCTCCTTGAGAACTAGGCTCTTCTCATGGGCATCAAGTCAAATGTACCCGTTTTGCATCTTGGACAGTCTTCCCTCCTATCAAGGAGTTGAGACTGAGGTTCCCTAAGTTTACAGGCTTTCTGGGAGCACTGGCTTTCCAGAGTGACACAGGATTCCTCTCAGGGACCCTAGGTTGGGCAATACCCAGGGCCCCAGCAGCTGGGGTTATCTATTGGCCTGTGATGGCCAGGAAAGGACATAGGCCAGATGCAGAAGGTGCGGGGTGGGTGTAGTTGGCTGATCTTAGCCAGGGCTAAAAGGTGTCCTTAGCATATTCTGCAGGGAGAAGGTAGAGACAGACCAGCATCCCTTTGAGCCTTATGCCCTCCCTACCCTTTCTATACCCTCAAAGGAGTGGTCTTGAGTATGTAATAAAGAACAGAGGCTGGGAGGACAGTGAGAGCTGAGTAGGTATGTATCTCCAGGTAGAAGGCAGTTTGTCTATGGCCTTCGAGACTGGCATCTCCAGGCAACAGCTTTATAGGCCCAGAGAGCTCTGGGGAGAGGACCTCCGTAAGCTCCTTCTGATCCCTGTACGAAGATGTGTTGAGGTAGGAACAATGACTCAGAGGGCATCAGTGGAGTATAGGTGATGACAAGGCAGGGATGGCATCTCCTGGGATCTAATTGGACCCAGGCAGTGTTTCTGGGGACAGTGACATTTATTCATGGAGGGCAGAAATTGGGGAAGTTGGGGGCGGGCAGAGATGAACCAGTAGGAGGCCAATGTGTTAGCAGTTCTAAGTTCTCAGACCCCCGGCCTGGCCTGGAACAGGATGGAGTATAGAACTGTGACATGAACCATGGTTGCTAAAATGAAACTAGTCTCCGAGGGCTTGTGGACAAGACTAGGACAACTGAGTCCATCTAAGCATCTCTCAGGATCCCCAGCCCTGAGATGTGTTGAAAGGTTAGTGTTCCGGTCCTGCTTCCAAGGACTGCAATGTAATCAGCTAAGGGGTGGGGGGGTCCCACTGCCAGACCCTTGTCTATAAAGATAAGCTTCAGGGCCATTCTCCTGGGTGCTGTAGTCTGCCAACCTTTCTACTTCTCCACGGGGAGATCAGTGAAGCAGAGACCACTCTGTATCCAGGGAAATCCTAGCAGCATGGGTTAGAGCAGCGCCTGTGTCTGGAGCAGAAGGCAGCTCTGAGTGAAGTCCATCCAAGATCTCCTCAGCTCCACCTGAGATCAGGCTAAGCCATAGGTGCAATACCCCTCAAACACAGGGGGTAACTTTTCTCCCCAACCTGACCCTTTCAGAGAGAGAGGGATAATATAAGGGTAGGCAGGAAGGAGAACCAACCCTCTACAGTAGCCAGACTGAGGGTAGGGACCCAGATGGTGGAAGGAAGTGCTGCCATCTTAGATTGTCTAGCCCTGCCCCTCCAACTCCTGGACGTTGCTTGGAGCCAAGCCAAGATCACTGGGTGGACTAGTAGTCCGGCCTGAGGCATTGACAGCTATGAGAAGCCACGAGAACTTTTCAGAAGCAGTGTAGAAGGCTTTTCTAGTCTGTCCCCTTTTGAACCAGAACTTGTTTGGGAGTGCTGAGCTGGAGACCACTGGGCTTGGATAGAGGCCCCTGGTCCATATGTAGGCAAAGCAGTGTATCCCTTTGGTCTGTGGTGGCCCTGCAGCTGGCTATCGCCTTGGGACACTGAACAGAATAAATAGTAGTATATTCCACAACAGCCATGGCTACAGAGCAGCCAAAAGATCTTCCCAGCAGGCATGAAACACGCACAGAGGGAAAGCTCCCCAGTTCTCATCTTCTCCTGTGAGTGGCGACTGACTCGTCCTTCTGGCAGAATCCAGGACAAGCAGGTGACCAAACCGTGCACCCGTCTGACCAGGCTGGCCCATGTGATGGCCAAGGCCTTCTGGCCCTGAACAGAAGTGCTGAGAAGTCTAAGCCCCCCCACCACTCCCCCCACTTCCGGGCCCTGGCCCTGTTCTACACACGGGGCTCCTGATCCCTCTGAGGACCTGCAGTTGCTTCAGAGATGGTGAACCGTGTTCTAGAACAAAACTTCAGCCTGGAGGCCTCTGGTTCCTGCTATCAGAAGTGGCTCTTCGATTGTGGCCCGAGATTTTCCCTGTATGCTTGCCACAGCCCGTGGAGGTCTGTTCAGGTAAAAACTGCCCCGTACCTGCTGTGGGGTTTGGGTTTCTGCGTGTATCTAACTGGTAGGCCCAGGCCTCCATCCATACTATCTTCTGTTCTCCGTGTGTGGGTGTGCAGGACCAAGGGCACCCACTTCAGGGAGGTTGGGTCACTAGCTAGGCTCTGCCTCGACAGAACCCAGCGGTGTCGCCAGGTGCTGGAGTCTCGGTCTGAAAGTGGAAGGCTACCTCCACAGGTGGGAGAGGGGTTTGAGACCCAGGGCCTCTGCTCAGGCCTCTGCTCTACCTCGGTAGGCTCCTGAACGCCTGAGGAAACCTGGAGGGAAGACTTGGGCCAGAGCCAACATGAAGGACAAAAAAGGTAGCAAGTGTCCGTTAGAGGCCAAGGGAAAGGAGTAGACCAGGCCCAGGACTGCATGTGCAGCCCAGTCCCCAGCCGTGAAGGCGTGCCTGGAGGGCCTGAGCCCCCACACCATATTCTCTGGCTGAGGGAGGTCTATGCATGAGCCCATCCTCTGGAGGAGGGCAGTGGCCGATAACCTATCCCATACCCCCTGCTTCTGGGCCAGCACAGGAGTCCTGAGGCAGGAGGGTCACAGGTGGAACTGGAAGAGCTAGGTCACAAAGGGCAGGGGTGGAAGGGGGCTGACAGTGGCACGTGGGCCCCTGGGTGTCCTGACAAGGCTATGAAAAAACCTTTTCTTTTCCCCTCGCCCTGTTCTCTGCTCAGAACCAGCACGCCCCACCACCCTGGTGGTGAACCTCGCAGCTTGGGCCTCACATGGAAGCTGGCCTTCTCCTGGTGGTCGTGATGCGGCCCCAGGGATGTTCTCTCAGCGGCTCTGAGCAAAGGCTTTCCCAAGGGCTGCAAACCTGGAAGCATCTGCCAGAACCCTTGGACTGTGGCCCTCCCTTTAGATGTGAGAGTAGAGCTGGTGAGGGGCTTCTGTCTTGCATGAACAGGTATGGCCTGGTGTCTGGGTCCCACGGCCAGTGGCTGGGGATATCTGCACCCCTTCAGCCCCGGGGAGGGGGGAGCAGCGCCCACCCCATGTGCCACCACAGAAAGGGAGATTTGGCTGACCCTTTCCCGATGTCTCTTGCAGGTAGGCTAGACATGTGGTGCAGGCTCTGTTAATCAGAGGTGTCCTCCCTGGATTTAGTGGAATGGAAGCAACTAGGCAAAGCTGCCAGGACTTGAGAGCATGACCTTCTCTCCGCTGACTGTTGCCAGGGGCTCATCTATCCTGTCAGTGGTACTGGCTGTGGCATCTGGGTGGGGGTGGGGGTGGAGGGGTCCTCATGAGACTGGTCTGCTGGGTGACCTGGGAGCCCCATCCTCCAGCCCTCCTGAGGCTTCTATAAGCTACCTGCCTGTCTTCCTCAGGAGTCCATTTTCCTGCTCTTAAATGGTCAGAATTGGCTTTGCTGCCATGACCAAGAGCCCTGTCTGAGAAGATCACAAGCCAGGCTTGCTGCAAGAACCAGACCGCGAGGAAAGCACACGGGCATGCTGGCCCCACTGGGCTGAAGGCAGCCGTAATCCAGCTGATATGAAGGACTGCGTGAGTCTCAGCCAGGGGCACGTGGAAATAAAATCATTAACAAGAATGAGATGTCCTTAAAGCTGTCCAGCAACCATTCCAGCTCTGTCTCGACTTGTCACACCTTCCATGCTGTTCGAAGGAGGCAGTCTGTCACCCGAAGCCAGGCTTTAGTGGATGCAATGTTGCTGGGCCATGCTCCGATCTGCTAGTCAGTAAGCATGGTACTTGGTGAACTGCTTTGATTCTTGAAGACAGCATGAGCTGGACTTGCTCCAGTTTCAGTGGGAATGAGAAAAGCTAATTTTTGAGCAGCATTCAGAACATGAGTTGCCAGAACAGGGTGTGGTTGGGCAGCTCTTCCCCTTGGCTCCCAGCTTAGCAGGATATTGGCATCCAAGTGGCTGTAGTGAATTAGGATGCTCTATGGAACTCTTGGCAAGCCCTAATCAAAGAATTTGTGGAGGCCCCTAGGGTTTTAGAGCAAATCCAAGCTGCCTTCTGCAAGGAACTGCTTTTGAAGGGGGGCTTGACCTGCTCTTTGGCCCCTAGTGGAAAGTGAATACTGCCTACATGAGCCAGGTGGTGGTTGATGTACTTAGCCATCACTGAGCATGTCCAGTGGTCCATCAAATAGAAGTCTTAAGACCTAGGGCCCAAGTAGATCCTAAGGAAACCTATAAATTCCATGAACAGTTGGCTAACCTAGTAGGACCAAAGCTGTCAATGCCCACCTATCCCTCAATCCATGCCTGTAACTCTAGGAAAAAACCTAGATACCATAAGAAGTGCCAGACTGTATACCAGGATCAGCTGGATATGGACTACTCTGGCATTCTAGCCCCACTCAAGGTGACCATGAAGGACCACAGGGGAGGCATCTTAACAAGTAGGACTTTGGGCAGGCCATTTGCTTCTTTTGCCTAGAAAGGCATATGGTCTAAGATCTACATAGAACATTGTCATATGCTAAGGATATGCCTGGCTGGTCATGGACGTAGAGGGAGCCAGACTATAGGACTGGTGACAAGGAGGCTTAGGGAGGTACACTGGATCCATTCTAAGAATTCTCAGTGTGGGGATACCCCTGCAAATGCTCACAAAGGCCCCACTCTGGAGGAGGTTTTCCATCAGGTGAGCTAGGTGGTCTGCCCTTAGGTCAGCCTCCCTCCCCAGGCACCCCAGTGCTTGCTTAATGGACTCATGAATGAAGTGCTATGGGGGCAAGATCAAGGCCATGCAGAGGATCACCTTGAACTTCTTACAAAGCCTGAATGGACAGCTAAGAGACCAGCTTGCCAGCAACAGTGACCCTGGACCCTTGATAAAGCATCTTAACCCGGGAGAGCAACCAGCTGACCGTAGGATTCCAGTGAAGGGAACCCATCATGGAGAGGGGCAGCTATTTGCTACCAACAGAACCGATTCTTCCTTGCATTTATACCTTTCCCTGCCCAGCAAATGCGTTAAAACTACTCGCGAATTTGGATGCAACATGCAGCCTTGTCCCCATGCTGCACTGCACCTGATGAAGGAACTGGCTTCTCAGCCTAAATCGATAGGAAGCCCTTGGAATCCTCCAGCATTAGCATTAATTGTCTCCCAGAAATAGCTGGCCTTACAAGATGTTGGAATAGCCTATTGAAACGTCCGTGGTACCATGTGGGATTCACTGCCTCGGGCGGTTGGAATACTGTCTTAGAGGGTGTACCATAAGTTCTGAACCAGAGATGAAGGGGACAGTGGTTCCTACGTTGCCAGACTGCTTGGATCCAGACACGATGTGGCAGAAGCGAACACGGCCCCTCTCGCTGTACCATTCAAAGTTCCACTCTGAAAACTTGATGGCCCTTCCTGGGTTTCTGGGCTTGGCAAGTTTAGATGTCTAAGTAGAGAAGGAAAGACTCTACCAGAAGAATATCCTTTCTCCAAGGAAGTGGAGGTGGAGACGGCCTCTGGTCATTTCTTTGCTACTTGGAGCAGGGAAATAAAGGGGTGGTCGTTGGTTTCTAATGTTGGCTGGGGTAATCGACTGTCAAAACAAAATCCTCACCCCCCCCCTCCAGTGCAGGAGAGGCTGGGGGAAGCTTAGATCCAACTCAGGGACCCTCCTGACAAAACTCCAGATACCAAGGGTGTATGTAATTCAGTAATGACCGTTTGGATCATTCCACCATCTAAATCCAGTCAGCTGGAGTTCTAGAGCAAGGGAAACCAGGGAGTTGGTTTTGGAAGATGGATCCAAATAACCTTGGCCTTGTAACCTTTCTAGTAAAGGTCCTGAATAATGATCTGCATTTATCCCCCTTGGAGGAATGAATGTCTACCTCTCTGAAATAAGGTATGATGGAGATGAACTGTATTTAGTCCACAAGTCACAATATCATGACAGGATATCCTTACACTGGATTGCAGCAGAATGCAGCCCACGTGGCTGTGCTTGGGAGGGGGGGATGGGCATCTGGGTAATGCATTGTACTTGAGGTATAGGAGGAAGAGTGGATATTGATGTTAGGTGGTAAAAGGGATAGACTTGATGAACACTTAATATCTCTTTGCTGTCAATTTAAACCTCTGGCTGGGTATCTCCCAGATGCGTCCATGTTTTCCCATCATAGAAATGAAAGGATCTTAAACCTGCTTTCTAATCTTGCAGCTCATGCTCAGGGGTGCTAGCAGTGGGATCTTGAAGCAGTTGTAGGTTGTGATTTTGGGGTGATGTTTCTGGCTGAGCCCTGTTATCTGACCCTGAGTGATTACTTGGGCTCTGTATTCCCTAATAAATTCCTCTGTGCTTAAATCCATCGGTCTCTGGTTGATATGGCTAATGCGGAACAACATTTAAGATGCTCTGGCTATGTGTTCTCTGGCCTTGACTAAGCTTCATTCTCTAGATGGGCTGGAGGCCAGCCTGCCCCTTTCAGCCAGCATGTCCCCTGGCTCTTACCTCAAAAGCTGGGCTCCTCTTTTGCTGTCTAACCTGGATACCTATACTATGGGTCGCATCTGTATGGTCATGGTTAGACCTGCTCATAAACCTTCTTTGGGTATGGGACCTTAGTTGGTCTTGAAATGGAAAAGCTACCTTCAGAGTCTCCTGTCCTGCTGATCCTTGGATCCACATCCAAGGTGTGTTCAGAACCCCTCCTGATCCCCAGGCTAACTGCCCTTCGCTTTTCACCTAGGAAAAGCTTCTAGGGAGTACATGAAGCGGATGTCCCTCTTGTCCCTGATCATTCTGGGTTTCTGGCCTTCTTGCTGCCTGTGCATTTATGGATAGCTCAAATCTTGGCTGCAAGCTGCTGAGCCCTTCTCCAAACCCAGAGGGGGAGAAATGGTCTAGTCTCGCACCCCCACCCCCTTTCCGGGCTCCTGGGGGCTGTGGGCAGCTTGGGCACTAAGAATCCAGTACTCTTCCTTGCTCCCCAGTGCACCAGGACCCTGACAAGCTTGCCCTTCTCCCTCTAGCTGGGTCTGCTTATTCTCTCAAACTTCCTAAGCTCTTACTTAGGTCTGTGGGGTGTGGCTGGATTTGATTAACTCCTCCTCTGCTCCTGATAACCCCATGGAAGGTACTATGGGCTCATAAACGAAGAAACGGAGGCCCAGAGAGGTTAAGCAATTTTAAGTTTCTACAGTTGGGAAGTGGTAGAGCCAAGTTTTGACTTCTGGTGGTTTAGTTTTAGGTATTCATGCTCTTTGGAGAAACAGAACCAATAGGGTAGAGAGCTTTATTTTGAGGGGCTGGTGCACGCGATTATGGAGATGGGAAAGTCCCACGGTCTGCCCAATGGTGACTCAGTGTAGCTGATGGTGCTGTTCCGGTCCTCCCCAGAGGGCCTGAGACCCAGGGGAGGGGATGGGGGCTAGTCCTGGTCTGAGTCCAAAGGCCTGAGAGCCAGGAGTGCGGCTGTCTAAGGCCGGGAGACGGACGTTGCGGGTCAAGCAGAGAGCACGTTTGCTCTTCCCCTGCCTTTTCAGGCCCTTGAGGGGTTGAATGGTGCCCACTGGTGTTAGTGAGGGGGACTGTCCTTAGTCTACAGATTCAAAGGCTGAGCTCTTCTGGGAACCTCAGACACACCCAGGAGTGTTTTACCAACTATCTGGGCATCCCTTAGCCCAAGCGAGCTAGCATAGAATCCGCTATCATAGGTGGGCTCTTCCCCCATGTTATGAATTCAAACCTATAGCCCCGTTGGTAGAATTTTACAGTGAGCACCCATATGTTAACATTTCAAGCTCGGTTGATCATGTATCTGTCCCCCCACCACCCTCAGTCTTACTTTTGTTGCACTTAAAAATAAGTTGTAGACCTTTGTATGCTTCCCCTAAATCAAGAATATTAGCTAGACTTTAATATTTACTTTGTTCTTTTGATGTAAAATTGACATGAGCAGGGCTCTCTCTCTGTACCAAGGTAGTACAAAACAGATGAGGCGGTGGTTTTGCAAATGCTTGCTGAATGGGAAGATTGGGGGTTATGCGGGTGGATAACATCCACTCCCCGCACCCGCCGCCAAAGGAGTTCACACTGAGTGCAAAACTGAGCAACACTCAGGAACATGTGAGTGCAGTGGAAGCATGAGGATGAGGCTGCCCACAGAGGGGGATATCAGGGAAGGCTTCACAGAGGTGGTGGTGTAAAGTGAGGAGTTTTAAAGTAAGACATTGGCAACTAGTGAGGAACAGTCCCTCAGGTCGTCCTGCTGGTCCAGCCTGTCCTCTAAGGTTCCCTAATCAGCCCTGTTCTTGGTGGCCTCTCAGGGGCCCCCTGCCTCCCAGCCTGTGCAAAAGCAGGGAGACATGAACGGGGGAGCCTTACACAGCTGCAGGTGGCCTGGTGTGATGTGAGACTTTCTTTTTGCTCCTGTAACAAACCACAAACTTGGTGGCTTGATACACTATTTTCTTGCAGCGCTGGAGGTCAGAAGCCTGTATGGGTGTGACTGGGCCAAAATGTAGTGTTGGTGGGGCTGCGTCTCTAGAGGAGACCCTCGTTTGCAGCATCTGCAGGCTTCCTGCATCGGGTGGCGTGTGGTCTCCCGCGGTCCTGGAGGCTGGCCATGGCAGCTCGGTCTTTCCCACGTGCATGTCTCTGATACCGCCTCTCGTCACTTCTCTGACTTCCCTCCTTCACTGCTAAGGACCCTTGTGATGACATCGGGCCCAGCTGGATAATCCCGATAATCTCTCCATCTCAAGATCCTCAGTCACATCTGCGAAGTGCCTTTTGCCAAATGCGGGGACACCGACACAGTCCCAGGGATCGGGATGAGGACCTCTTCGGAGAGTCCCTGGGTGGCAGGGACAGGCAGGACCATGGAGCTGGGCTTGGCTTGAGGCTTTTGAGAGGGGCCAGCCTTGGATGGACTTGGTAGAGGGAGGAAGGACTGGGTCGGGGGTGGAGAAGGAGCTACTCCAAGCCCTGCCCTGGTCCTCCATACGGGGGCGGTGGGGAGAGCCCAGGAAGAATGTGTGAAGTGAACAAAGGGTGAGGTGAGCCTGGCTGGTGGCCGGGTTTGGGGGCGGGAGCGGGGACCTGCAGGGAACAGTTCTTTGCCAAGCCAGCTCTACCTGGGAGGGAGCCGGGGACTGCAGCGGGTGGGGTGGGGGGCTTCTCCTGGGAGACCCTAGCGCAGCGCCCCTCTCCACGCAGCATGAGGGTTAAGACAAGTCTATTACTATTTCCTTGTCACTCTGTCACCCATCCAATGGCCGTCGATAGTAGCTGAATGAGAATTGATGGGGAGATAGATTTAATTAACCCTGGTGTCAGCAGCTGCTGGGCTACCCGTTTGCGTGTTAATAGAGTGGCTGCTGGCCCTCTCCCGGGCTTTGCTGGGAGCCCAAGGCCAGCGGAGCAATTGGGCTTGTCTGCGGAGGTGGCCGGGCAGAGGGAAGTGGTGGGGGGGGCAGTGTGCCCCGGCCGCCCTCCTCCCCCTCCTCTTAGAGCAGGTAGTCACCTTGTCAGCCTGACAGCCCCCTGGCCCTGCTCGCTAGAGCTCCAAGTACAGCCAGAGTGACTCTCCTAAATCTGGCCCCGTTCTTTAAGTTTTTATTTTAACTCCAGTTAACACAGTGTCCTATTAGTTTCAGGCGCCTTGGCCGTTCTTGGTGCCCCCCCCCCCCCCCAGTTGCTGGCCTTTGCCTTCTGTGTGAAGTCCTTCATGCTTTACTCTGCCCACTCCCTCTGTTTTCCTGGACTGCATGTGCCCCTCCACTCTCCCCCACCCCTGGCTCAAAGCCTGCCCCCCACAACTCCTCCAGACTCCCATCCCACATTCCTGCCCCACCACCCACCCGCCCCGGCTTTCTCCTCCTTCCCTGCTGGGCTTTGTCCTAGCTGCCCCAGTGCTGGCCTCAATCTCAGTCACCAACTGGGAGCATGGCCGAGGGAGGGGCTGTGGGATGCAGTCCCAGGAGGCTCAGGAGGCTGCGCCTGCTCAGCCACCCAGCTTTGAGCGACAGTGGACCCCATCTTCCCCTGTAAGACACGGGCTTGGACGAGTGGCAATCCTGGTGGGCAGCCAGCACCTGGGGCCCAGGATCTGGACTCCTCTGTCTCCTGCCACAGGGTCCCACGGTGGGTGGTCGGTAATAAGGTGATACTAGGGGAAGGACTCTGTCCTGTGTATTGTCTGGGCCGTAAACTGTGAGGACAGGAAACTTGCTGGCTTCACTATGGCCATGTGCCCAGCACACAGTAGGTGCTTCATTAACGATTAAATAGACACCATGATAGGGCCTGCTCCAGGGCCTGAACACGGAGGGCTGTGGACCCCTCAGGAAGACCCGGCCAGTGGTCATGGCACAGAGGAGACTGGCTGCCTTGGAAGGGAGAGTCCAGTCTTAGCAAGTCCCAGCTGTCCACTCAGTCTGCCCTCCCTGGCTATGTGACCTTGGGCAAGTCACTTTAGTACCCAGAGTTTCAGTCTGTGGGCACAAAAATAGTCTCTCCTCACAGGTGTGACACAGGACTCAGTGAAATGGTAAGTGGGCCAGACCCCAGACACGTGCCTTGTCAGTATTAGCCCCGTCTTCCTGGGACTTGGTACCCCCATGATAGCTTTGATGGGAGAGGGCTTTGGAGCCTGGAATCCAGAGGCCACCCAGGCTCCTTCCTCTGAGGACCCCAGGCCACTCCTGGTGAGGGAGGATCTGCTCATCCTGGGTATCACCATAGGAGTCCCCTCTGTACCGACTTTGAGAGGCGTTTGAGGATTGACAGGCTACCAAATACAGAACTTCTCCCACATGCTGTGACATCAGCCCTGAGCCTGGGCCCTGCTCTTGAGTTGAGGGAGCAGGCCCGTGGTTCCCCCTGGCCGCTGCATCCTGGGGTGGCCGGGCCCACACGGACTGCGGGCAGGCATGCGGGCCTGGGCCACGTGGGCTGCCAGCCACCCAGTGTCCCGTCTGGCGGTCTCCATCCTTGCTTCACACCTCCACTGCCTTTCATTTTCAGCTCTGATTGGTTTTCTTGTTTTAACACATACCCCAGGCCCTGTCTTTGACCCCGGTGATGGATTCAGCCGCTCTCTGGGACTCCAGCTGCCAAGCGCGTCTGGAGCTGCTGGGGGTGGGGGAAGGAGACACGGTGGTGGAAATTATCCTCTGTGTTCTGGGCTCAGCGGGGTGGGGGTGGGGGATCCCTCCCCGGAGCCAGGAGGCAGCTCAGGACAGAGCAGGAAGGGAGGTGCGGCTGTCAGGTTTGGTCATAAGCAATGGATTTTCCCTCTGGGCGCCTCCAGGTTCCCTCCTGTACAAGGGAGTGCGGGGGCTATGGACTGCTCATCACTAAGACGTGGATAGTCCGAGTCCTCGGATAAATGGGACATTGATTTTCCTTCATGCCTCTGGATGGGCTGACTCCAAACGTCTGCCTGCTGCTGGCTGGGCCTCCAGGGGACGAGCCAAGAGCCAGCACTAAATTGTCCATACCCTGCTGGGCCCGGAGGGAGCCACACGGAGCCCTCCACCCAGGTTCTTGTACGGAAAATGGTAGATGACAGGCTGGAGGGGGGTGTACCCCAGCCACGGGGCTGGGGTCTTTGGGCCCATCAGATGTTTGGTGTGCACAGTGCCCCATGGTTATTTGGGCACATCCAGATGTTTACTTTTTAAACAGGTGTCTGCAATTGCTGTCGGTGAACTTGGAGAGGAGGGGGCTGGTGGGGGGGGAGGTTTTAAGGTTTCATGTTCTCTTTCTCCTCCCCCTTCCCTCCTGCCAGCTTTGTGCTCCATTGGTTCTTAAGTTTTAAAGTTTGTAACAAATATGTTGTCACAGATGAAACAGTGTAATGATCAATAAAGGGAGCAGTTGGTGCAACACACGTTCATTACACATTTGTTATGGACTGATTGTCTATGGTCCCCTCCTTCCCACTTCATAAGTCCTAACCCCCACACATGGCTGCATTTGCAGTTGGGGCTTCTAAGGAAGTACTTCAGGTGAAATGAGCTCATAAGGGGGGGGGGGGCCCTGATCCTACAGAACTCGTGTCCTTCCAAGAAAAGACACCAGAGAACTTCTGTCCTACCCCCCGCGCCCGCTTTGCCCGCAGTGAGGAAAGGCCACAGTGAGGACCTATCCAGCAAGGGGACATGTGCAAGCCAGGAGGAGCTCTCCCCAGGAACCGACTCAGCGACGCCCTGATCTCAGACTTCCAGACTCCAGAACTGGGAGAAAATAAAGGTCTGTTGTTTAGGCCACCTGGCCTACAGTCTGTTGTTAACGGCAGCCTGATCTAAGACAATATTTGTGTGTGTGTGTATCTAAATAGGATCATGCGTTACCCTGTATCTTGCTGTTGAGGCACTAGGAAACTTGTAGGCATCATTCACTCTGCTGGTTGTCTCCCAGGGAAGAGACACCCACATATAGATACTCCCCTTCTGCTCTGGGCACACACATCTCACACCAGCCAGGAACACGCACTGTACTTTCTCCCCCTCCATCGGACACGACCTCCGCCCCCACCCCTCATTCAGGCTCTGCACTTGTGGGGGTAACCCCTCAGTGGGAGTCAGCCCCAGTTCTAACTCTGCCACCAACTGGCCATTTGGCATTGGGCGAGCTGCTCCCCCATTCTAGCCTCCGTTTTCCCATCTGTGAAGACCTTCTGTGCCCACAGACCACGATGCAATGTTCATAGGTGTGTCCCTGGGAGGCAGGGGCCTGGGAGGGTGTTTCCTGCAGGTGAGCTGGGCCCAGCTGGATCTCAGTGATGAGGGCCTGGCAGTGCAAGCCGTGTGACGAGGCGGGAGGCCGCTGACACAACTCCCAGGCTGTGAGGAGGAAGCAGCTGGGCCCCTGCCCCGTGTCAGTCTGGACGGGAGGTGACCTCCTCCCCTCCAGTCTAGCAGCTGCCCTGAGCAGGCTCCCCTCCTGTGCTGGGCCAGAGGAACGAGTCTGATGACCTGGCCTTCTAGGCCAGTTCCTCCCCCGAGCTGTGGGGCTTCTGGAAAACCCCTCTGATCGTCATTGAATTCATCCTTCCAAGTGGGACGTTGATGATGCATTGTGTGCGGAGTGGTTATAAAAGCGCTTCGTAAACCATACAGCGGGATTTGGGCATTTTTTTCTTTTCAGAACCTGAGGCAGCAGAGCCGGGGGCCTCACCTGGAATCTAATTGTCTCATCTCCCTGCTGCAGGGCCTCCAGCAGAGCTTGTGACAATCGCAATGGCCCTGGGGCCCAGCCCTCACCCAGAGGCTAAGCTCAGGACTGGGGATCCCCCTGAGCTGTCACATAGGCTCCTCCTTCCTGGGGCCCTGGGGTCTGACTGGAGAGGCCAGCTATGTGCCCCTGAGTAGGCAGAGAACCTAGGAGAGTGAGCCGTGCTATTCTGAGAGCCCAGCCTCTAGAAACTCGAGGAATGGGAAGGACAGGGAGGCCAAGAAAGCTTCCTGGAGGAGGGAGCACCGAGCTAGGGCTCGAGGGACAAAGGGACTCCCAGGTGGGAGTTGGGGAAGCAAGTGTGTTGTCCCAGCTTGCCTGGAGGTGGGAATATGTATGTCTGCTATCCGAGTTGAGTGGGGAGAGGCTGCTCTTCAAGCCCTGGGACCTTGGGGGGTCTCCGGCTTGGAGGGTTGGGCCGGCAGCTGCCCCTCTATCACTTGTGCAAATGGGCCAGTCCCTGTCCCTATGCCCTGGCCCCTCAACTGCCCTCTTCCAGGAAAAGGCCGTCAGCCCGGCCCCTCCTGGGTCATCTGCACAGATCTTGCCAGAAACCTGCGGTCCAAGTCCATAGAAAATGGCTAACATCAGTGAGTAAGAACTAGCCGCAAAAGTGGATCATTTAGAAAGATGAGCTATCCGAAGGAACAGCTAAAAGCATTACCTGTGGCAGCATCCGGGCAGCTGAACTCAGGGCGGGCTCAAGGAAGGAGGCCATTCTCATTAAGGCCCATGGGCACCGTCTGATTTGTTAACGTCCACAAAAATGAAAAATCATTTCTTAACAAACCTTCTTGCCTAACCCGAATCCTTCCTATTGCACTGGAAGGCCGTCTCCTGTTATCCCATCCCTGGGACACCCGGAGGTAGGCAATGGTTTTGGGGGTTCCTCTGAGACTCCCACGGCTGACAGTCGGGGGTGACATCCCTCCCCTGAGCTCGCAGCCATCATGGCGGAAGAGTTTCCTTTGGGAAACTCAGAGTAGGAGCCCAGAGCTCAGCGCTGCCTCAGTCTCCCCTGGGGCAAAACAGGACTTCGAACACTAGGCCTCTCAGCTTTCCCGGAGGCAGGAACGCGACAGGGCACCTGCTTACACGCGGAGCCTGGCGAGTGAGAGTGCTTCATCCGTGCAAGCCATTTGTTAGCTGGATTTCAGCACTGCAGAAGTTTATAAAATGCTAGGAGAGTAGTTGCTGGATACAAAAGGAATCTGAAAGATCCCCTTCATTTTGTACAGAGAAAACAGGTTCTGAAAGCCTGAGACCAAGGAGTCTGAGAAGCGCCTGCAAAGTGCTCCTCAATTCCCTCCGCCCCCAGCAAACAGGAGGGGCAGGGACACTGGGGAGTGACTTCAGGGCTGGAGCAGGCCTGGGCCCCTGGGAGAGTGGCAGAAGGGAGGAGGGAAGGAAGCAGGAAGCAGATGCCAGGGGAAGGTGGAAATGGTGGTGGGAGAGGAGGGAGCTGGGCGGCGCCCTCCATTCAGAGGGCGCTCTGGGCTTCTGAGTGTGGGACAGGAAGTGCCTGTGAGGCTGACAGCTGCTGGTAATGGCGCCTGTCGGCTTACTAGCTGTAGGCCTGGAAGCTGGCTGGGCGAACAGACCTTCCTGGGGGACGCTACCCTCCAATGTATTCTGGAGGGCAGCGGGTGTCTGGAGCCCCAAGGCTGCAGGGTGACTGAGCTGCAGCTGGCCCGTGCCTGTTGGGGACTGGGGTGGGTGGTTCCTGTGACAAGCTGATGCTGGAGCCCCACAATGCGTCCGGACACAAGCGTGTTCTGGGGCCCTGGGTGTGTCACTTGATGTGAGTGAGGCCCCGAAGGGACAGAAGATCGAGGTGTGTTTGTTTTTTTCCCGGAAGTCAGTTCCTCTCCCAGCCAGCCTTACCCCAAGTGCATGCCCAGTCCAGGCTCTGCTCCGCCAGTGGAGATCAGAAGGCCCCTGATGCTGGGCACTTTTTCTCTGTAATGGTGCCAGTGTCAGGCCCCGAAATGAACTTGGGACTCCCAGACGGTGGGTAAGGAGGAGAGAGGATGTGTCTGAGAAGCACAATGGGGGATCCAGGATTTCTACTTAGGGGGGATTTAGGGGCAGCAAGGTGTCCGAGAGGAGCCCAGGCCCTGTCTCGAGGCAGCATTTGTATTTGAAGGTGACCTTGAACTTTCATAGAGTCCAAAGCTACAGCCAAGTGATCTGTTCCAGCCTTGCTCCTGGGCCAGAAGTGGCCAGGCAGCTCCCAGCCTTGGGCATGGATCTTTGACTCCTGGGCAATCTGCTATCTAGAAAATTCTCCGTGAGCTCAGTTTTCCTCCTTGTAATTGTACCAGCTGGATCTCACTTGGCCAGCTGGAGCCAAAAGGCACCCATCCGCTCTCTGTTCTCATGACAGCCCCGCCGTGTGTCTCCTCGGGTCAGCTCCAGGTGAACCATTCCTGGAGATGAGAACAGCAGGGAGCAGAGCAGAAACAGTCCTTGGGGGGGGGCCCTAAGACATTTCTTCCACAACCAGGCACATCTGGAATTTGCCTGTCTTTTTCCCCTTAGACTATTGCTTTTGACCAATATCTCTCCCAAGCTCTGCTTATTTACACCCCTCCCCGCAAAGTGCAGGATTTTACATTTAGCCTCTTAACCCTGTTTTAAGCTGCTGATATCTTTTTGTATCTTGATTCTAACATCCCATTGTATTAGCTTTCTCTCCCGGCCTGTGTCTTTTGTAAATCTGATAAGTAGCCTTCTGTGCCTTTATCCAGGCACTGATAAGAGCATTATACAAGACGTGGTCAAGTTCAGAGAAAGCCCCATAGCCTCTAGAGAGCCCTCCAATTTGCTATTGATTCATTCATTAGTCTCCTTGGACATAGTTGTTCAAGCAGCTGTGGATCTGGCTAGCATCCTGTCCACAGCGAAGTCTGAGAGTCTTTATCAAGTGTCCTCCTCAAACCCGAAGTCCTAGGTCTACAACAGTCTTCTGATTCACCTGTCGAGGACCCAACAAAGGTGGGGACTGAGAGGGTTTGGCATGACCTTCTCCTGGCAAATCCAGGCTGATTCCTGATGCCCACGTGCCTTTTGATAATTATTTCCAAATTACCTGCTCAGTGATCCATATTCAGTCAGAACTAGCATAAAATTAATTTGTCTAACATTTCTGAAATCTTTCCCTTCTTGGGAAAACTGGGATGTTTATTGACCTCCTTTTGCCTGTCTTTAGTTTTCCCTGATTTGGCAAGGATTGCCGTTTCGGGTTCTGGAAACATATCTGCTAGTTCTTCTAGAAGCTTCAAAGATAATTTCTCGTGCTAGCAGACAAACTTGTTTGAAGCAGCTCGCTGCCTAAACACCATAAAGAAAAAACATCCTGGTGTTTGGCTATATAAACATCCTATCTATGAAAAAATACCTCTCCAAAATAAAAGCCAATTCCAAATATGTTTCCCACAAATATGACACGAGACTAATTTTTCTATCACACAAATGGCTCTTAAAAAAAAAAAAAGTAGAAAATGAGTGGAGGATATGAATAAGCGTTTTATAGAAACAAGAAATACAAAAGGCCAATACACATATGAAAGTATGCTTAATCTTTTTTTTTAATTAAATGTTGATTGATTGATTTTTTTAAAGATTTTATTTATTTATTTGAGAGAGAGAATGAGAGAGAGAGAGCACATGAGAGGGGGGAGGGTCAGAGGGAGAAGCAGACTCCCTGCCGAGCAGGGAGCCCGATGCGGGACTCGATCCCGGGACTCCAGGATCATGACCTGAGCCGAAGGCAGTCGCCCAACCAACTGAGCCACCCAGGTGCCCGAAAGTATGCTTAATCTTAAACAATGCGAAAGGACAAGGCTAAATCTGTATATTAGCAGATTAGCAAAAATTAAAATTTGACAAAACCTAGGGCCAGCAAGGACACAGAGAAATGGGCACTTGCATATATGGTCAGTGAGCGTGCAAATCACTGCAATATATTTAAAGGATAGTTTGATAATACCTATCAAACATTGAAATGCGTATGGTTTTGTCTTTAGGGTTTTGATCACATATCTCAAAACATATGTACTAGAACATTTATTGCAAGATTATAAAGGGCGCCTGGGTGGCTCAGATGGTTAAGCGTCTGCCTTCGGCTCAGGTCATGATCCTGGAGTCCCGGGATCGAGTCCCGCATCGGGCTCCCTGCTCGGCGGGGAGTCTGCTTCTTCTCCCTCTGACCCTCCTCCCTCTCCTGCTCTCTGTCTCTCGTTCTCTCTCTCTCAAATAAATAAATAAAATCTTTAAAAAAAAAAAAGATTATAAAAACACTAGAAACAAAGATTTGTCACTAGGCAGCTGGTCACATTGACACAGCCAGAAAATGAACTACTCAGCCATTGGACAGGATGAAGTAGACCCACCTGGGCTGATCTGGAAAGAGCTTTGACACAGTAAGTGAATAAAAGGTGCAGAACTGTCTGGAGGCATGATTCTATTTGTGTAAAAAATGTGTGTGTGTGTGTGTGTGTATACACACACACATATATGTATATATACACACATATATATTCATAGAAATATCTTGAAGGATATGTAAGAAGCTACAAATACTCTAGAGAGGACGACTGGGATTTGGAGAAGGGGAGAGAAATTTTATCTTTGTATTATATCTCTGTATACGGTTTTAATTTCTTTACTGATACCAAATGCATGCATTTGTTTTATAGTTGTTTAAAAATTGCTACTTTGTCTCTGTCTGTCCCTACCGTTCAGGTGTTCACCAAGAGCGTGTGTGTTGGACTTCCGGCCACTCTCCCTGATGGACAAGAACCCCAGACAGGACTCAAGGTTCCTTCTTTCTCTGTCCTGGTTGAACTCGGCACCACCTGGACTCCAGGCTCTGAATGTGGTTGAAAGTCCTATTGTTGCCTTTATTTGTTTTTCTGTTGTTTCAGTGAAGTTTTTTCTCCTCAATTTCTCCTCATTCTGGGCACGATCCTCCAAACTCTAGGTTCATTTCAAACCTTTTGTTTCCTGATGTTAGCTGCATCTCTCCTTCTATCCTCTGCCTAGGTCCCTGGTAAACCTTAATTGATATTTTAGAAGTCTCTCCATTTCTTCTTTGATATCTTCTTTGTTTTCCTGGGTTGGAATCAGGGCACGGGATGTGGGACCATATCCATCTTTGCTCAGAAAGTTTTCATCTCCGCCTTCTTGAAGTGCAGGATATCTTAATTCAGCACAAACCCATCGGGCACCAGGGTACTAGGGAGCCACAGTGGGGATTAGAGGGAAGCAGCCCTCAAAGGACTCCACCAGAAGCAGAGTGTATGCTGATGAATTATAATGTAGATTATTTAAAATTTCATTGTCCACAGTAATGCTCCAACACACCCTTGACTTCTCTTGCAGACATTGAAATCTCCTGTGGGGGGCAAGGAAAATGGATCGTCTGGCCTGCTTCCCCCATCCCACTCTTAATCTGATTGTAATGCTGTGGAGATAGTTTGAAAGGAAAGGGTGTTCCCATTCTGGTTCTTAGGAAACCTCAGGGCACAAAGAGGGTAATTGGTAGGGACACGATTGTTCCTTTTCAGTTGGGGGTTAGAAAACAGAGTGATTAAAAGCTCTGTGAGCTTGGGAGAAAGTGTGCGTGTGTGCGTGCATGCATGCCTGTCCCCACATGTGGGGAATATGAGTGTGAGAACGAGGGAAAGTGTGCACGCTCTCGAGAAAGAAGCAGCGGGTAGAGAGGGTGGTGGAGGAATGTGGGGAGAGTTCAGGGTCCCTTCCCCCACCAGCATCAAAATTGCAGTAATCGAAGATTAAGTGCTGCTGACCCCAGGAGACAGGCAGCTCTGTTTCCAAGGGAACCACATGGCTCAATCAAGGCCCCTGAGAGGGAGGGTGAGCCGGATGAAGCAGCTGTTTGCACCGCAGAGTGCTGAGCCCTGCTTCATTCAGCCTTCTGAGGGACCCTGGGCAGGTCATTTACCTCCAGGTTGAATTTTCACTGACAAGGATGCCAGGGCAGCTGCAGTCCCTTAGTAGGCCCCTGGTCTTAAGGGGAGTGGGCTGGTGGCTAGGGAACTTGGCTCTCTCCCACCACGCCCTGCCCAGGTCTCTGAATGACCTTGGGATCCTACCTTCGCCTCTCTGGGTGCTTCTTCCCCATTTGCACAATGAAAGCACTGGACAAAGAGTCTCTAAGGGACACAGCAGCCCTATGACTCTCTCCTGAGAAAACCCCTGTCCTGTCATATCCAGACCCACTGCCCCAAAGTGTGAGTGGAATGAAGGACCCAAGGCAGCCATTCTGCTAGCCAATATGCCCCTACCAAATCGCTCCAGCTGGGCCATCTTCATAGTGACCAATGCTTTCCCATCTTTAGGGAGGAAGGAGTCCTAAAGGCCAACCGTGCTTTTCTCAGCAGTGTCAAGCAAGAGCAAAGATGGGAGTTGAAATGTGAGGAAGGGGGGCGCCTGGGTGGCTCAGTGTTTAAGCGTCTGCCTTTGGCTTGGGTCATGATCCCAGGGTCCTGGGATCAAGTCCCACATTGGGCTCCCTGCTCCGTGGGAAGCCTGCTTCTCCCTCTCCCTCTCCCTCTCCCCCTGTTGTGTTCCCTCTCACACTGTCTCACTCTCTGTCAAATAAATAAATAAAATCTTAAAAAAAAAAAAATGTCAGGAAGGGCTCTGAGCTAAGGGGAAGGTGAGAAGGGTCCCCTCACTCCACAGCCCTTTAGTAGGGCCACTGGAAAGTCAAGAGGAGAACCCACCTTCTGTCCAGGGAACCCTGGCCCATGGATCTGTCCAACCTGCATAGAACCCGCCATAAGGCAGTTCAGAATCCAATGGTCCAGAGAAGTGAGGCAGTGCCATAGAGTGGGAAGAGCCTGGGGAGTCAGGCAGGCTGGTTCACTCTCCGGCTCTTCTCCTTACTGGTGGTGTGACTAGGGGCAGGTCCCTGAGCCTCAGCCTCCTCATGTGTAAAACGACAGTAATAAAGCCCACTTCACAGGGTGATTGTGAGGATGAGAGGAGATAGATAAGTAAATACCTGGAAGAATGCCTGATGCATGGTAAGTACTCACCAAGTGGCATACTTCATATTAAAAGGTGTTTTTATAGGTCATCCAGGTCAACGGTTCTCAACCATGTTGCACATTAGAACCATTAAAGGAGCTTTTAAAAAATGCCCAGGTCTTCCTCCAGGACATCCTGGGATGGGGTCCATCCTTCAATATTTAAAATGTCCCCCCAGAGACTTCTGTTTTTAGCCCAAGGGAATAATAGGAACTGAATTTACCTCTCCATCTTAAACAACTAGAAATCTGGGCAAAATACAGGCTGGTTTTCAGACATTGAACAACAGGCATGACATGACTGTAAATGCTTAGAGAAAGGAAACAAAGAAGGTGAGCCTTACAATTTCATCAACTTACCACTCTGAGTTAAGGAAACAGAAATTGAAGTTCAGAGAGACCAAGGTGGCTAGAATTTGTGGGGCAGAGTATTTGAGAGGTGAGAGCTGCAAAGAGAGCTGCCAGGCATTGCAAGGGGTCCTTGGGTTTTTGGTTAGGAACTCATCTGAGCACATGCGAAAGAAAGTTACCAGGAAAGGAACCACTAGAATGCAATGGACCAAACAATTTCCAGAGCTGAGACAGGGCTGGGAATTGCTCTTCACTCCAGCCAGAGTGGGAAAACCTTGTAATACAGAAGATATCAGCTAGAGTCCCAAGAAAGGTATCATCTTAGTTGTAGGGCTAAATTAGCCCTAGAATAAAGGGTGCTCTGGAATCACCCTAAAAGAGATAAAATAACCCTTGAAAGGATTCAACTATTTTCAAGTAACTTACTTGTGTTCCAGAACACAATTTAGGAATATTTATGGGAACTCATAAATACCCAGCAACCAGCAAGTTTCAATTCACAATGTCTGGCATCCAACCAAAAATTACCAGGTGCATTAGTTTTCTATTGCTGCCATAATAAATTACCACAAACTCAGTGACTTCAAATAGCATTCATTTATTTTCTCACACTATCTGTGGATCAGAAGTCTGGGCACAGCATAGCTCAGCTGGGTGTTCTGCTGATGGTCTCACAATGACTGAAATAAAAATGTCAGTTTGGTTAGTTCTTCTCTGGAGCTTGGGAATATCTTTCCAGCTTAACCTTAGTTTCTATGGTTGTAGGACTGAGGTCCCCGTTTCCATGTCAGCTAGGGGCTGCCCTCAGCTCCTTGAGGCTTCCCACATGTCTTCTTATGAGGTCCTCTCTGTCTTCAAACCAGCAATGGTGCATCAAGTTCTAATCATGCTCTGAATCTCCCTGACTTCCTCCTCTTCTTCTGCTTTAAAAGACTCATGTGATTATGTTGAGGTCACCCAGATAACCCAATATAATCTTCCTATTTTAAGGTCACATAATTAGTAAGCTTAATTACATCTGCAAAGCACCTTTTCCCATATAAGTTAATATATCCACAGCTCCCTGGATCAGAGCATAGCATCTTCTTGGAGGCCATAATTCTTCCAGGTATGCAATAAAGCAAGCAAATATGACCCATTCCAGGAGAAAATTCAAATATTAGAAATAGACCAGAAATGAGAGAACAAATTAGTGGACAAGGATATTAAAACAGCTATTGTGAATATGTTGCATACATTTAAGATAGAGGAAAATATGGCCATGATGAAGAGAAAAGTAGGGGTTCCTGGGTGGCACAGTTGGTTAAGCATTGGACTCGGTTTTGGCTCAGGTCATGATCTCAGGGTCGCAAGATTGATCCCCACCTCAGGCTCCATGGAATCTGCTTGGGTTTCTCTCTCCCTCTCCTGCTGCCCCTCCCCCCACTCTTGTGCTTGCACTCTCTCTCTAAAATAAATCTTAAAAAAAGAAATAGTGTGTAATATTTATATTTATATTTATATTTATATTCACACCCAAATGGAACTTTTAGAAATGAAAATTCAATATCTGAAATTTCATTGTATTTTTAATATCTGAAAATACACTGGGTATGATTAACCACAGAGTAGACGCTGCTAAAGAAAGACAGTAAACTTGAAGATACAGCAATAAAACAATACAAAATGAAGCACACAGGGAGGAAAAAAAGCAGAAAAAAACACAAAAGCTGTGGAGCATTTTTAATCAATCTGAGTCACAAAAAGAGGAAACAAGGATTTTTTTTTTGAACAAAGTCCCAGAAACTTTCCAAATTTGATGAAAACTATGAAGCCCCAGAATCATGAAGCTTAAGATTTGAACCCAATTCAAATCTGCTATAAATATTTATGTATCAGTCTTTGTATGGACATATGCAATGTCTTGGGTAAATACTCAATAGTGGAATGGCTGGATTATATTTTCTCCAAGACTGTACCTTGTATATTCACCCTCTTAAGAGTATTGTTTTTGAAGAACCATTTTAAATTTTAATGAAGTCCAATTTATCAATTGTTTTCTTTTATGGGTCATGCTCTTGGTGTCATGTCTAGTAAGTTTTTGCCTAACTAAAGTGTATGTTTAACTGTAAAAAGTCTGCCAAAGTCTTTTCCAAATGGTTGTACATTTTTTTTTAAGACAGAAAATTATCTTTTTTTTTTTTTTTACTTTTTTTTAAATTTTGTTCTTATGTTAATCCCCATACATTACATCATTAGTTTTAGATGAAGTGTTCCATGATTCATTGTTTGTGCACAACACCCAGTGCTCCATGCAGAATGTGCCCTCCTCAATACCCACCACCAGCCTAACCCATCCTCCCACCCCCTTCCCCTCTAGAACCCTCAGTTTGTTTTTCAGAGTCTATTGTCTCTCATGGTTCGTCTACCCCTCCAATTTCCCCCGCTTCATTCTTCCCCTCCCGCTACCTTCTTCTTCTTCTTTTTTTTTTTTCTTAACATATGTTGCATTATTTGTTTCAGAGGTACAGATCTGAGATTCAACAGTCTTGCACAATTCACAGCACTTACCAGAGCACACACCCTCCCCAGTGTCCATCACCCAGTCACCCCATCCCTCCCACCCCACCCCCCACTCCAACAACATTCAGTTTGTTTCCTGCGATTAAGAATTCCTCATATCAGTGAGATCATATGATACATGTCTTTCTCTGTTTGACTTATTTCACTCAACATAATACCCTCCAGTTCCATCCACGTCATTGCAAATGGCAAGATCTCATTCCTTTTGATGGCTGCATAATATTCCATTGTATATATATACCACCTCTTCTTTATCCATTCATCTGTCGATGGACATCTTGGCTCTTTCCACAGTTTGGCTATTGTGGACATTGCTGCTATAAACATCGAGGTGCACGTAGCCCTTCGGATCCCTACTTTTGTATCTTTGGGGTAAATACCCAGTAGTGCAATTGCTGGATCATATGGTAGCTCTATTTTCAACTTTTTGAGGAACCTCCATACAGTTTTCCAGAGTGGCTGCACCAGCTTGCATTCCCACCAACAGTGTAGGAGGGTTCCCCTTTCTCCGCATCCCCGCCAACATCTGTCGTTTCCTGACTTGTTAATTTTAGCCATTCTGACTGGTGTGAGGTGGTATCTCATTGAGGTTTTGATTTGGATTTCCCTGATGCTGAGCGATATTGAGCACTTTTTCATGTGTCTGTTGGCCATTTGGATGTCTTCTTTGGAAAAATGTCTGTTCATGTCTTCTGCCCATTTCTTGATTGGATTCTTTGTTCTTTGGGTGTTGAGTTTGATGAGTTCTTTATAGATTTTGGATACTAGCCCTTTATCTGATATGTCATTTGCAAATATCTTCTCCCATTCTGTCGGTTGTCTTTTGGTTTTGTTGACTGTTTCCTTTGCTTTGCAAAAGCTTTTTATCTTGATGAAGTCCCAATAGTTCATTTTTGCCCTTGCTTCCCTTGCCTTTGGCGATGTTTCTAGGAAGAAGTTTCTGCAGCTGAGGTCAAAGAGGTTGCTGCCTGTGTTCTTCTTTAGGATTTTGATGGACTCCTGTCTCACATTGAGGTCTTTCAACCATTTGGAGTCTATTTTTGTGTGTGGTGAAGGAAATGGTCCAGTTTCATTCTTCCACATGTGGCTGTCCAATTTTCCCAACACCATTTGTTGAAGAGATTGTCTTTGTTCCATTGGACATTCTTTCCTGCTTTGTCGAAGATTAGTTGACCATAGAGTTGAGGGTCCATTTCTGGGCTCTCTATTCTGTTCCATTGATCCATGTGTCTGTTTTTGTGCCAGTACCATGCTGTCTTGATGATGACAGCTTTGTAATAGAGCTTGAAGTCCGGAATTGTGATGCCGCCGGCTTTGCTTTTCTTTTTCAATATTCCTCTGGCTATGCGGGGTCTTTTCTGGTTCCATACAAATTTTAGGATGATTTGTTCCATTTCTTTGAAAAAAGTGGATGGTATTTTGATGGGGATTGCATTGAATGTGTAGATTGCTCTAGGTAGCATTGACATCTTCACAATATTTGTTCTTCCAATCCATGAGCATGGAACGTTTTTCCATTTCTTTGTGTCTTCCTCAATTTCTTTCATGAGTATTTTATAGTTTTCTGAGTACAGATCCTTTGTCTCTTTGGTTAGATTTATTCCTAGGTATCTTATGGTTTTGGGTGCAATTGTAAATGGGATCGACTCCTTAATTTCTCTTTCTTCTGTCTTGTTGTTGGTGTATAGGAATGCCACTGACTTCTGTGCATTGATTTTATATCCTGCCACTTTACTGAATTCCTGTATGAGTTCTAGCAGTTTTGGGGTGGAGTCTTTTGGGTTTTCCACATAAAGTATCATATCATCTGCAAAGAGTGAGAGTTTGACTTCTTCTTTGCCAATTTGGATGCCTTTGATTTCTTTTTGTTGTCTGATTGCTGTGGCTAGGACTTCCAATACTATGTTGAATAGCAGTGGTGATAGTGGACATCCCTGCCACGTTCCTGACCTTAGGGGGAAAGCTCTCAGTTTTTCCCCATTGAGAATAATATTTGCTGTAGGTTTTTCATAGATGGCTTTTATGATATTGAGGTATGTACCCTCTATCCCTATACTCTGAAGAGTTTTGATCAAGAAAGGATGCTGTACTTTGTCAAAAGCTTTTTCTGCATCTATTGAGAGGATCATATGATTCTTGTTCTTTCTTTTGTTAATGTATTGTATCACATTGATTGATTTGCGGATGTTGAACCAACCTTGCAGCCCAGGGATAAATCCCACTTGGTCATGGTGAATAATCCTTTTAATGTACTGTTGAATCCTATTGGCTAGTATTTTGGTGAGAATTTTTGCATCCATGTTCATCAGGGATATTGGTCTGTGATTCTCCTTTTTGATGGGGTCTTTGTCTGGTTTGGGGATCAAGGTAATGCTGGCCTCATAAAATGAGTTTGGAAGTTTTCCTTCCGTTTCTATTTTTTGGAACAGTTTCAGAAGAATAGGTATTAGTTCTTCTTGAAATGTTTGGTAGAATTCCCCTGGGAAGCCATCTGGCCCTGGGCTTTTGTTTGTTGGGAGATTTTTGATGACTGCTTCAATTTCCTTAGTGGTTATAGGTCTGTTCAGGTTTTCTGTTTCCTCCTGGTTCAGTTTTGGTAGTTTATACATTTCTAGGAATGCATCCATTTCTTCCAGGTTATCTAATTGGCTGGCATAGAGTTGCTCATAATATGTTCTTATGATTGTTTGTATTTCTTTGGTGTTGGTTGTGATCTCTCTTCTTTCATTCATGATTTTGTTGATTTGGGTCATTTCTCTTTTCTTTTTGATAAGTCAGGCCAGGGGTTTATCAATCTTGTTAATTCTTTCAAAGAACCAGCTCCTAGTTTCGCTGATCTGTTCTACTGTTCTTTTAGTTTCTATTTCATTGATTTCTGCTCTGATCTTTATTATTTCTCTTCTCCTGCTGGGTTTAGGCTTTATTTGCTGTTCTTTCTCCAGCTCCTTCAGGTGTAGGGTTAGGTTGTGTACTTGAGACCTTTCTTGTTTCTTGAGAAAGGCTTGTATTGCTATATACTTTCCTCTTAGGACCGCCTTTGCTGCATCCCAAAGATTTTGAATAGTTGTGTTTTCGTTTTCATTGGTTTCCATGAATTTTTTTAATTCTTCTTTAATTTCCTGGTTGACCCATTCATTCTTTAGTAGGATGCTCTTTAGCCTCCATGTATTTGAGTTCTTTCCGACTTTCCTCTTGTGATTGAGTTCTAGTTTCAAAGCATTATGGTCTGAAAATAGGCAGGGAATGATCCCAATCTTTTGGTACCGGTTGAGACCTGATTTATGACCTAGGATGTGATCGATTCTGGAGAATGTTCCATGGGCACTAGAGAAGAATGTGTATTCCGTTGCTTTGGGATGGAATGTTCTGAATAGGTCTGTGAAGTCCATTTGGTCCAGTGTGTCATTTAAAGTCTTTATTTCCTTGTTGATCTTTTGCTTAGACGATCTGTCCATTTCAGTGAGGGGGATGTTAAAGTTCCCCACTATTATTGTATTGTTGTCGATGTGTTTCTTTGCTTTTGTTATTAATTGCCTTGTATAATTGGCTGCTCCCATTTTAGGGGCATAGATATTTACAATTGTTAAATCTTCTTGTTGGATAGATCCTTTAAGTATGATATAGTGTCCTTCCTCATCTCTTATTACAGTCTTTGGTTTAAAATCTAATTTGTCTGATATAAGGATTGCCACCCCAGCTTTCTTTTGGTGTCCATTAGCATGGTAAATGGTTTTCCACCCCCTCACTTTCAATCTGGGGGTGTCTTTGGTTCTAAAATGAGTCTCTTGCAGACAGCATATCGATGGGTCTTGTTTTTTAATCCAGTCTGTTAGCCTGTGTCTTTTGATTGGGGCATTTAGCCCATTTACATTCAGGGTAACTATTGAAAGATAGGAATTTAGTGCCATTGTATTGCCTGTAAGGTGACTGTTACCGTATATTGTCTGTGTTCCTTTCTGGTCTATGTTGCTTTTAGGCTCTCTCTTTGCTTAGAGGACCCCTTTCAAGATTTCCTGTAGGGCTGGTTTTGTGTTTGCAAATTCCTTTAGTTTTTGTTTGTCCTGGAAGCTTTTTATCTCTCCTTCAATTTTCAATGACAGCCTAGCTGGATATAGTATTCTTGGCTGCATATTTTTCTCATTTAGTGCTCTGAATATATCCTGCCAGTCCTTTCTGGCCTGCCAGGTCTCTGTGGATAGGTCTGTTGCCAATCTAATGTTTCTACCCTTGTAGGTTACATATCTCTTCTCCCAAGCTGCTTTCAGGATTTTCTCTTTGTCTATGAGACTCGTAAGTTTTACTATTAGATGTCGGGGAGTTGACCTATTTTTATTGATTTTGAGAGGGGTTCTCTGTGCTTCCTGGATTTTCATGCCTGTTTCTTTCCCCAAATTAGGGAAGTTCTCTGCTATAATTTGCTCCATTATACCTTCTGGCCCTCTCTCTCTTTCTTCTTCTTCTGGGATCCCAATTATTCTAATGTTGTTTCGTCTTATGGTATCGCTTATCTCTCGAATTCTGCCCTCGTGATCCAGTAGTTGTTTATCTCTCTTTTTCTCAGCTTCTTTATTTTCCATCATTTCATCTTCTATATTACTGATTCTCTCTTCTGCCTCATTTATTCTAGCACTTAGCGCCCCCATTTTTGATTGCACCTCATTAATAGCCTTTTTGATTTCTACTTGGTTGGATTTTAGCTCTTTTACTTCTCCAGAAAGGGTTTCTCTAATAACTTCCATATTTTTTTCAAGCCCAGCTAGTATCTTTAAAGTGATGATTCTGAACTCTAGATCTGACATCGTACTAATGTCCGTATTGAGTAGGTCCCTGGCAGTCGGTACTACCTCTTGTTCTTTTTGTTGAGGTGATTTTTTCCGTCTCGTCATTTTGTGCAGAGGAGAATAGATTAATGAGAGAACAAAATGCTAGCAGAGTAACCACGTCCCCAGAAAATATACTTTAAACAAATCAGAAAAGACCTGAAGCAGTGGGATAAGAAAGGGAAAGAGAGAAAAAAGGAAAAGAAAAAAAAGAAAAAGAAAAAGATAAAGATAAAAACAAAAACAAACAAAACAAAACAACAACAACAAAAGAAAAACCAGAATGTGATCAAATATGTTCTATATGGTATATAGACCAGTGCCACACACTAGATTTGGGGTGTATTTTGGTCTTTTAGAAGAAAGTGCCTCCCAAAATTTTAAAGAAAGAAAAACTTATATATGTACAAAAATAAGGGTTGATATGATGAAGGGATGGAATATGACTGTAAAAATGGAAATTATAAAAAATTTTATACAAGGAATTGATAAGAAGTTGTTTGAAAAAAGAAAGAAGAGGATTTAAAAAAAGAAAAAAAAAGGGAGAGGATGTGATCAGGCAGGGGAATAGAAAACACCATATACTAGAGATTTAGGGTATATTTTAATCTGTTAGAAGAAACTATCTCAAAATTTTAAAGAGAGAACAACTTATATATATAAACCAAAAATATGGGTAACTACTATGAAGGGATAGAATATGACTCTAAAAATGAAAAATAAAAATGTTTTTTTTTTTAAAAAAAGGGATTGATAAGATGTTGGTTGAAAAAGGGAAAAAGAAAAATTCAAAAAGAAATAAAAAGACAAAAAAGACAGTTAAAAAAAATTAACTTTGAAAGACTAAAGGATCTTGGTAAAAAAGCCATGAATTCTATGTGCAGTATTCCCCTAGCGCTGGAGTTCTGCTGTTCTCATTGATCGGTAAACTTGGTCTTGGCTGGCTGTTCTCACTGATCTTCTGGGGGAGGGGCCTGTTGCCGTGGTTCCCAAATGTCTTTGCTGGAGGTGGAATTGCCCAACCCTTGCCTGTCTGGGCTAAGTAATCTGCTCGGGTTTGCTCTCCGGGGCTTTTGTTCCCTGCGAGCTTTCCGTACAGCTTTGGAGGCGGAGAGTGAAAATGGCGGCCTCCCAATCTCCGCCCCGGAGGAGCCGAGAACTCGGGCCGCTCCTCAGTGAGCCCCCAGAGAAAAGCCGTCAGTCAGTCACTCCCAGATCCCCGGTCTCCGGCCGCACTCCGCACTCACCCAGCCTGTGACCGCACGTTTCTATCTCTGGCACCCGACCCGGGGTGGAGTCTCCAAACCCAGCAGATCCCTGCGGTGCGCTCCCATGTGGCTCCTCCCGGGGGAGGAAGGTGAGTCTCCCCGGATCTGCCGCTTGTTGGGTCCCTGCTGGAGGAGCAGGGGCCCGGCTGTGCCGTGGATCACGGTTTATGGCAACCCCGAGCTGAGAGCCCGCGCCTGGGCTCCGCCTGTGCAGCCGGCTTCCCTGCTCCGATACCTGGGAGCTCTGCCTCACTCAGGCACCCCCGGTCTTTCTGTGACTCCGAGGGTCCTGAGACCACACTGTCCCGGAGGGTTCCACTCCCCGCTTAGCCACCAGAGTGACGTCCCTCAGCAGAGCAGACTTTTAAAAGTTCCGATTTTGTGCTCCGTGGTTCTATCAGTTGCCAGAAGTGACCGACGGAGGCCCCTCCCCCGCCGTCTATCCTCCCGAATATCGCCTCGGATTCACTTCTCCGCACATCCTACCTTCCAGAAAGTGGTCGCTTTTCTGATGAGAGAGTTGTTGCTCTTCTTTTCTTCGATCTCCTGTTGGGTTTCTAGGTGTTCAGAATGGTTTGATCCCTATCCAGCTGAATTCCTGAGAGGAGACGAAATCCAGGTCTCCTACTCCTCCGCCATCTTGCTCCGCCCCTGGTTGTACATTTTATATTACCACCCATAATGTATGAGAGTCCCACTTCCTCTACATCCTCATCAACGATTGATGTAGTCATTCTTAAATTTTGGCCATTCTAATAGGTATGTAGTGGTACTTAATTGTGGTTTTAATTTGCATTTCCCTAAGGACAAATGATATTGAACATTTTTTTTCATGTGCTTATCTGCTATCCATACATCTTCTTTAATGAAATAGCTATTTCATAAATATCTTTTTTTTTTTTAAGATTTTTTTATTTATTTGAGAGAGAGAGAGCATGAGAGAGGGGAGGGTCAGAGGGAGAAGCAGACTCCCTGCCGAGCAGGGAGCCCGATGCGGGACTCAATCCTGGGACTCGAGGATCATGACCTGAGCTGAAGGCAGTCGCTTAACCAACTGAGCCACTCAGGCGCCCTCATAAATATCTTTTCCAAATTACTTATTGTATTGTTTGTTTTCATATTATTGAGTTTCAGTATCTCTTTAACTATCCTGGATACAAGTTCTTTATTTTATTTTATTTTTTTTAAAGATTTTTATTTATTTATTTGAGAGAGAATGAGATAGAGAGCATGAGAGGGGGGAGGGTCAGAGAAAGAAGCAGACTCCCTGCTGAACAGGGAGCCCGACATGGGACTTAATCCCGGGACTCCAGGATCATGACCTGAGCTGAAGGCAGTCACTTAACCAACTGAGCCACCCAGGCGCCCGATACAAGTTTTCTTCTAGAAGTTCTATAGTTTTAAGTTTTACATTTAGGTAAATGATTTATTTTGAGTGAACTTTTGTATATATTTGTATGTGATATGTTTCAAAGGTTTTTTTAATTTTTAATTTTGCATATGAATATCCAATTGTTCCAGTCCAATTTGTTGAAAAGAGTATCTTTTCTCTACTAAATTGCCTTTGTCTTGGAAAAGTAAGTTTTCCATATGTGTGGTTCTCCTTCTGGATTCTCTGTTCTATTTAAGTATTGTCTGTCTTTAAGCCAATTCCATAGTGTTTTGATTATTGTAGCTTTTTAAAAAAAATTTTATTTATTTATTTATTTGACAGAGAGAGCACAAGCAGGGGGAGCTGCAGAGGTAGAGGGAGAAGCAGGCTCCCCACTAAGCAGGGAGCCCCACTCAGGGCTCAATCCCAAGACCCTGGGATCATGACCTGAGCTGAAGGCAGCCACTTACCCGACTGAGCCACCCAGGAGCCCTGATTACTGTAGCTTTGTAATGATAAGGAAAATCTGTGTCCTAAGATGGCCGACCAAAGCAGCAAGGGAGTCCCAGTCCTTGCCCTGGGGCTCTTCCGGGTTCTTCTCCCTGTTCTGCTTCCTGCGCACACCAGTCCAGGTTCTTCTCCCTGCCCTGCTTCGCACAGGCGCTAAAAGTGCCAAGTATGCGGAAGTATAAGTGTATAAATTGCCCCCTTTGTTTGTGCTCGGGGCTCAGACCTTTGGAGACCACTCTCCTCTGAGCCCACCAGCATTAAATAAACCTCCTATCCTCCAAGATCTCCGGGTGCGATCCAGCCCAGGTTCCGTAACAATAATAAATCCTGAAATTGGATACTTTAGCTCTCCAACTTTGTTCTTTTTCTCAAGCTTTTTGGCTTTTTGAGATCCTTTACATTTCCTCATAAAATTTAGAATCAAATTGTAAATGTCTACAAAAAAACCTGATGAGATCTTGATTAGGATTTCAGGCAACATATAGAACAATTTAGGGAGAATTAGTGTCTTAATGAGATCAAGTTTTCTGATTTATGAACATGGTATGTCTCCTCATTATTTAGGTCTTCTTTAATTTCTCTGGGCAATATATCATAGTTTCTAGTGTACAGAAACTGTAATATATTCTTAAATCTATTTCAAAGAATAGATTTAATAGCTATTGGAAATGGCTATTAAAAATTTGGATTTCCCCCTCTCCTTCAGTGTTTTTTTTTTTGTGTCAACTGTGTCATCTTCATTTTATTTCTTTTTTCCTTTTTCACAGAGAAATAAAGGTCTAGAAATAAAAATAAAATAAAATTTGAATTTCTAATTTTTCATTCCTAGTATACAGAAATATCATAGATTTTTATATCCTGTTACCATGTTATTTATCAATTCTAGTAGTCTTTTTTTTTTTTTAATCTTTTAGGATTTTCTACTTAGACATGATTGCATTATCTGTGGAGAAGATAGTTTTAATTTTTCCCTTCCAATCTGTATGCCTTTTCCCCCCTTGCCTGCTTGCACTGGCTAAGACTTTCATTACAACGTTCAAAAGAAGTGGCAAGACTAAAAATTCTTGCCTTGTTTCCAATATTAGGGGAAAAACATTCAGTTTTTTACCATTAAATGTGGTATTAGCTTTCAGTTTTTTTGTAGATGCCTTTTCAGGTTGAGGAAGTTCCCTTTTATTCCTAGTTTGCTGAGAATTTTCTTTTTGAAATCATGAGTGAGTATTCAATTTTCTAAAATACTTTTTCTATATCAATTAAGATGATTATATAATTTTTCTCTTTTAGTCTATTAAGCTGGTGAAATACATAGATTTTTGAGTATTAAGAGGACCTTATATTTTTGGGATAAACTCCACTAGTCATGGTGTACTACCTTTCTCATATATTGCTAGATTAATTTCAATAATATTTTGTTAAGGTACTTTGATTTTATTGATGTGGGGATATTGGACTATAGGTTTTCTTTATTATAATGTCTTTGATTTTGGTATCAGGGTAATGCTTGCCTCATAAAAGGAATTGAGAAGTGCTCCCTCCTCTATTTTGTGGAATGGTTTCCATAGAATTGGTATTATTTTGTCGATAAATGCCTTGTAGAATTTACCAGTGAAGCCATCTGGGCCTGTGGTTATCTTTTTTTTTTTTTTTTAATCAGATCTTATTTATTTGTTACTCTTAGAAAATCTCATTTTTTACTAGATTCAGACTTAGAGGTCGAAGCTCTCAGGGAGGACAGCCTCTGTCTCTTGGCAATCTGTCCCTGGTGTTTTTCTTTGGCCTCCTTTATTCTCTTGGCCAAAAGTTTCATATATTCTGCAGCCTCTTCCTGATTTTTCTTAGTACACTGTTTCTTCAAAGAAATACCCAAGTTTGTGTTGGAGGACATGTGGAGTAACAAGATGCTGAATCTTGGGCACTTTGGTTCTAGGTTTCTTTCTCTGTTTAGGGACTTTCTTACAACATACTGGCACACATCTTCTCTTTGGAGAGATTAGAAAGTTTGCAGACTCTGCTAGCTCTTTGGGGCCCCAGGTGACAAGGCACAGTAGTATCAGTGAGTCCAGGAATATCTTTCTCCCCTTTTCTTACAATGACCAAGTTGAGAACACTGAGACTGGCATCCACAATGAAACCCTGAATAGATTTGCACTTTCTTTCTCCAGTCCTCCTTGATCTGTAGCAGGAATGTCCCTTCCTCAGTAGCAGATGGACATGGCCATGGGTCAAGACTCCCTGCTTAATAGGAAAGCCTTGTTTGTCATTGCCGCCACTGATTTGGACCATGTAACTCTTCCATTCTTCACCCAGAGCATTAGCAGAAACTTCTGTGACCATATGCTTCTCATAAAAAGTATGAAGTTTGCATTCATTGCCCACTTCAATAAATTTCTGTCAGCCAGTACTGGGAAAGAGATGTTCAGCTTTATCCTGAAGCAGCCTACACCTCTGAGGTACCACAAAAAAGAGCTGGTCCTGGAATTATCTTTATGGGGAAAAATTCAATTTCTTTCATAGATACAAGGTAATTCAGGATATCAACTTCTTCTTGAGTGAGCTTTGCTGATTTGTGTCTTTGAAGGAATTTATCCATTTCATCTAGGTTGTTGAATTTATTGTCATACAGTTGTTTTTAAAAATAACATTCCTTGGGGCACCTGGGTGGCGCAGTTGGTTAAGCGTCTGTCTTTGGCTCAGGTCATGATCCTGGAATCCTGGGATCAAGCCCCTGGGATCGAGCATTGGGCTCCCTACCCAGTGGGGAGCCTGCTTCTCCCTCTCCCTCTGCCACTCTCCCTGCTTGTGCTCTCTCGCTCTCTCTCAAATAAATAAAATCCTTAAAAAAAAAATAACATTCCTTTACTATCCTTTTCATGTCTTATAATTTGTAGTGATATCACCTCTCTGGTTACTGATATTGGTCATTTATATATTATGTTTTTTTCCAATCAGTCTTGCTAGAATCTAGCAATTTCATTGGTTCAAAGGAAACACTTTGGGTTTCATCAAATTTTTCTATTCTTTTTCTGTTCTCTGTTTCATTAATTTACACTTTGATCTTTATTGTTTTCTTTTTTCTCCCTACTTTGGGGTTTACTTGCTCTTCTTTTTCTAGTTTTTTTTTTTTTTTTTTTTTTTTTTTTTTTTAAAGGAGAAGAATTTATTAACTTGAGAACTTTATCCTTTCTGACATGGGCATTTATTGTTATAAACTTCCCAAGTACTGCTTTATCAGCATCCACAAATTCCAGTATGTTATCAAATGCTGTCAAACATGCTGTCATGTCAAAAATGCTCTTTTTTTTTTTCAATTAGATTTTATTTTTACAGAAAAACTGAGAAGATAGTACAGAGAGGGTTTTCTTTTTATTCTGAAATTTTCTTTGTCTTATATTAAAATAGCCACTCCAGCTTTCTTTTGTTTCATGTTAGCAAGTTATATCTTTTTCCATCCTTTTACTTTTAACCTAATTATGTCTTTATAGTTAAGGTGCATTTCTTATAGGCAGCATATAACTGGGTTTGCTTTTTTATTCAGATTGATGATTTCTGCCATTCAGTTAGGGTGTTTGGACCATTTTGGGTGTCTGTAAACATCTTGATTTTGTTTTCATTTTTAAAAGATATTTTCACTGGGCACAGAATTCTAAGTTGACAATTTTTTGCAGCAATTTGAAAGTTGTATTCCAGTATCTTTTTGCTTTCAGTATCCTGGTGAGGGATCTACAATATTACCTTTGTCTTTTTTCCTCTGTATGTAAAGTGTTTTTTTCCCTCTAGCCATTTTTTTTTTAAAGATTTTATTTATTTATTCATGAGAGAGAGAGAGAGAGAGAGGTAGAGGGAGAAGCAGGCTCCCAAGGAGCAGAGAGCCCGATGCGGGACTCGATCCCAGCACCCTGGGATCATGACCTGAGCCGAAGGCAGACGCTTAACCATCTGAGCCACCCAGGCGCCCCTGCCCTCTAGCCATTTTTAAGATGTCCTCTTTATCATCAATTTTGAGCAATTTGATTAAGATATGCCTTGTTTTCATTTTCTTTATGTTTCTTATCTTGGAATTCATTTGGTTTCTTGGATTTGTGATTCAATATTTTTCAGCACATTTGACGTTTTTTGGGTATTATATCTTCAAATATTTTTTCTGTTCCCTCTAGCCCATTTCTCCTCTCCTTTGTGGTTTCCAATTACTTATATATTAAGCTGCTTGAGGTCCCACGGTTCAATGACACTCTTGCCATTTTTTATAGTTTTCATTTTGGATAGTTTCTATTGCTATGCTTTCAAATTCACTATTATTTCTTCTACTGTGCCTAATCTGTCATTAATCTCATCTCAGACAGAGATTTTTTCATCGCAGACACTGTAGTTTTCAATTCTAGATGTTCAGTTTTTTTAAAAAACTATCATTCATGTTTCACTTAACTTTTTGAACATATGGGATATAGTTATAATAGCTGTTTTAATGTCCTTGTCTGCTAATCCTAGCATCTGTTGTCATTTCTAGGTCTGTTTCAGTTAGTTGATTACTCTCTTCAATATGGATTGTGTTTTCCTGCTTTTGTGTATGCCTAGTAATCTTTTTTTTTTCCTACCTAGTAATGTTTGGTGGGCTCCCAGACATTATGAATTTTAAGTTAAGTGTTAAGTCCTGGATGTTTTTATATTCCAATAATGTTTTTTTTTTTTTTTCTGAGATTATGCAGCTAAATTACTTGGAAAGAGTTCGATCCTTTTGAATCTTGCTTTTATGATTTGCTAGGCAGATCTGGAGCAGCATTCAGATGAAGGCTAATTATTCCCTATTACTAAGTTAAGAGCTTCCTGGGTATTCTATTCATGAATTATCTGTTTTTCCAGTCTGGCACATGGGAAGAGGCACTATCTCTGGCTCTGTGTGACTTTGGGCATTGTTCTCTAGTCTTTTCATATTGTGAAATATGCATGCATACATGCACTGATCAGGACCTTCTGAATATGTAAGGGGCCCCCTCTGTGGATCTCCAGGGTTCTCTCTCTGTACAACATTTTTCTCTTTGCTGTTCTGACTTGAGAATCCTAGCTGCCTTCATCTCACTGATTGCTTGGCTTTGTCTCCTCCATTCAAGGAATCCACTAGGCTCTACCTGGACTTCCCCCTTCCTGGGCCATGGCCTGAGAACTCTTGCAAGGCAATAAGCCACAGCAATTGCAGGGCTGGCTTGGTTCATTTCATTTCTCAGAGATTATTCTCCTTTATTGCTTGATGTCTAGTGTCTCTGAAAGTGCTGCTTCTTCATCACAAAGACCATAAATGCCCACACATTTAAATGATCACAGCCCCCTCCCCTCAACTAATATGCTTTCTGTCTCTGTGGATTTGCCAATTCTGGATATAGCATATAAAGGAATCATTCAATTATATGACCTTTAGCATCTGGCTTCTTTCTTAGCATAATTAAAATTTTTTTTTTAATTTTTACTTTTTTAATTCCAATATAATTAACATACAGTGTTATATTAGTTTCAGGTGCTTATGATAAAGTATGGAAACTAGAAACTAGAGAGAAGTGGTAGTTACACAACATTGTGCACACACTAAATGCCACTGAATTGTACATTTTATGATGGCTAATTCTGTGATATGTGAATTTTACCTCAATAAAAGATAAATACATACACTAATGCTAATAAATAAGTAAAATATTGCTTCTTATACTGGGTCTGTTTTTTAAAAAAATTATTATGTTGAGGGGGAGGGTAAACCTGGTCCCTGTTACTCTTTCTGTGGGCCTATAATTGACTATTCCAAGACAAAATAATAATAATGTACTCAAAGTTCAAAACGTATATAGAAATGGGATGTCTAGCTGGCTCAGTTTGTTAACCATCTGGCTCTTGATTTCATCTCAGATCATGATCTCAGGATAGTGAGATCAAGCCTCGCATGGGGCTCCATGCTGGGCATGGAGCCTGCTTAAGATTCTTTCTCTCCCTCTCTCTCTGCCCCTCTCCCCTGCCCTCTCTAAAACAATAATAAATAAATAAAAATAAAACATGTAGAAGTAACATGTATGGTGACAATCTACAAAGGATGGGGGAAGAGAAATGGAAGTAGATATTGTAAGGTTTTTACAGTATATATGAAGTGGTATAATATTGCTTGAAGGTAGACTGTAATAAATTAAACATGTATAATGCAGACTCTAGAGCAACAAAGAAAAAATAAAGCAACCCCCCCCCAAATCTAATAAAAGGGAATGAAAACAACAAAGAACCATAAGACAAATGAGAAACAAATAGCAGGATGGTGAGTATAAACCAGTAATATATATAATTATATTGAATATAAAATGATCTGAACATTCCAGTTAAAAGGCAGAACTTTTAAGATAGGGTAAAAAGACACAACACAACTATACATCACCTATAAAAAGCCTATTTTATATATGAAGACACTGGTTAAAACTAAAAAGATGAACAAATATATACAATTCAAACCTTAATCCAAAGAAATCTAGAGTGATTAAATCATACAAAATAAACTTCAGAACAAGGAATATTACCAAAGATAGAGACATTTCATTATGATAAATAGGTCAATTAATCAAAAAGTCATTATAATCCTAAATATGTATGCACTGAGCATAGAGGTTCAAAATGTATGAAACAAAAACTTACAGAACTAAAAAAAGAAATAGACAAATCTGCATAGTTGGAAATTTCAACATTCCTCTCTCAGTAATTGACAGAACAAGTACACACACAAAAAATCAGTAAGAATAGAAAAGAAGTTAACAACACTATCAATCAAGTTGACCTAATTGACATTTATGGAACACTCCACTCAACAACAGCAGGATGTACATTCTTCTCGGGTGCTTGTGGAACACTTACTAAGAAGCAGCATATTCTGGATCATAAAACAGAATCAAGAAGATTGGACTCAAGCAGAGCATGTTCTCTGAACACAACAGAAATAAATTTGAAACCAACAACAGAAGGGTATCTGAAAAAGTCCCCAATATTTGGTAATTGTAAATAACATATCCTTAAATAAGCAATGGACCATATAAGAAATCACAAGGGAAATCAGAAGATATTTTGTATTGGTTGAAAATGAAAACAAAACATTTTAAGATGCATGGGGCGCATCTCAAGCAGTGCTTAGAGGGAAATTTGTAGCATTAAATGATTGTACTGGAAGAAGAAGAAAGGTCTTAAATCAATATATTAAGTTTTACTTCAAGAAGATAGAAAAAGAAGAGAAAATTAAAAGTAACAAAGAGAAAAATAACAAGAATGGGAGAAATTTTTAAAAGTAGAAAGAAGGTGGGGCTCCTGGGCGACTCAGTTGGTTAAACATCTGCCTTTGGCTCAGGTCATGATCTCAAAGTCCTGGGATCGAGCCCCACATTGGGCTCCCTGCTCAGCTGGGAGTCTGCTTCTCCCTCTGACCCTCTGTCACTCCCTTTGCTTGTGCTCTCTCACTCTGCTCTCTCTCTCTCTCTAATAAATAAATAAAATCTTTAAAAAAAAGTAGAGGGTGATGTGGGAGGGAAAGAGAGTTCAAAAGCTGATTCTTTAAAAATACCAATAAAATTGACAAATACGAATATTATAAACCAACTTTGGCCAATGAATTTGACTACTTCGATGAAATAGAGAGAATGCTTGAATGCACAAACCACCAAAGCTCACTCCAGAAGAAATAAGAATTCTGGATTGCCTTTTACCTATTTTTTATTTTATTATTTTTTTTAAGACTTTCTATTTTTATTTATTTGACAGAGCGAGAGATAGCGAGAGCAGGAACACAAGCAGGGGGAGTGGGAGAGGGAGAAGCAGGCCTGCCTTTTACCTATTTTTTAAATGGAGCTATAATTCATAGAACATAAAATTTCATGTAACACAAAATTCACTATCTTAAAGTGTATGATTCAGTGGTTATTAGCATATTCACAAGGTTGTGCCATCATCACCTCTAATGCCAGAACATTTCATCACCCTAAAAAGAAACTCTGTGCCCACAAATAATCACTCCCCATTTCCTCCTTCCCCCAACCCCTGACACTACTAGTCAACTGTTCATCTCTATGGAGTTGCCTATACTGAACACTCCATATAAATGGAACTGTACAACATATAACCTTTTGTGTCTGGTTTCTTTCACTTAGCATAAGTTTTCAAGATTCATCCAAGTTTTACCATGTATCAGTACTTCATTCTTTTTTATGGTTAAAAAATATTCCCTTGTATAGACATACCACATTTTGTTAATGGGCATTTAGGTTGTTTCTACTTTTTGACCATTGTGAATTATGTTTCTGTGAAAATTCCTTTATAAGTTTTTGTGTGCATGTGTGTTTTCATGTCTCTTGGTTATACACCTAAAAGTGGAATTCATATGGCAACCCATTTTTAGCTTTTTAAGGAACTGCCAAACTATTTCCACAGTGGCTGTACCATTTTACATTCCCACCAGCAATGTATGAGGGTTCCAATTTATCTACATCTTTACCAAGACTTGTTTTTCTTTTTCTTTTTTCTTTTTTAAATAGCCATCCTAGTGGGTGTAATGTGGTATCTCATTGTGGTTTAGATTTGCGTTTCTCTAATGACTAATGATGTTGAAGATCTTTTCACATGCTTATTGACCATTTGAATATCTTTGGAGATACGTCTATTCAAATCCTTTGCCTATTTTATTTTATTATTTTATTATTATTATTATTTTTTTAAGATTTTTCTTTATTTATTTGACAGAGACACAGCAAAAGGGGGAGAGGGAGAGGGAGAAGCAGACTCCCCGCTGAGCAGGGAGCCTGATGCGGGGCTCGATCCCAGGACCCTGGGATCATGACCTGAGCCGAAGGCAGACGCTTAACGACTGAGCCACCCAGGTGCCCCTCCTTTGCCTATTTTTAAAAATTGGATTGTCTTTTTATCATTGAGTTGTAACAGTTCTTTATATATTCTGAATTGTAGGCCCCTTTCAGATATATAATTACAAATACTTTCTTTTATTCCATGGATTATTTTTTCACTTTCTTGATAGTGTCTTTTGATGCACAAAAGTTTCTCATTCTGATGAAGTCCAACTTACCTATTTTTTCCTTTTGTTGTTTATGCTTTTGGTGTCATAGTTAAGAAACTATTGCCTAATCTAAGGGCAAGAAAACTCACATCTGTTTCCTTCAAAAAGTCTTACACTTTTAGCTCTCACATTTAGGTTTTTGATGCATTTTGGATTAATTTTTGTGTATGGAACAAGGATCCATTCATTATTTTGCATGTGGATAGCCAGGTGTCCCAGCACCATTTTAAAAAGCTGTTCTTGGGTTGCTGGGAAGATGGAGGAGTAGGAGGACACTGGGCTCACTTCTTGCCATGTGGCCACCTAGAGAATACCCACATTGGCATAAATAACCCAGAAAGCAACCCCAAACATGGCAGAAGAGACTCCGCAGCCCGAGGTAGACAAGAGGCCACAGCGAAGCAGATCCACCCCCTCTGATCGCTCTTGGCAAGATCCCATCAAACAGTGCCACAAGCCTGGCAGTGTGAGCACAGCCCAGACAAGGGTCAACATCACTCCAAAGTGAGTCCTGCTCTAGGGAGAGGGGAAAATAACCACACACCAGTCTGACTGTGACCCCAGCAGTGGGCTGGAGGCAGGCAGCTGGTCTGACTGCAGGCCCTGCTCACCAACAAAAGCTTCTCAGGGGACAACACAGGGAAAGTGCCTGACATTTGGTGTTACTTCATCTCTGGCAAACACCTGCTCTGACTCAACTCAAGCCCGAGGCAGCCCTGGACCAGCCCACTAACACCACAGGTACCAGACTCTGCCCACAACAGGCAGAGAGCCATCACAGGCTGGATTGAAGACAAACACAGCTCCACCACAATGGTAGGACACCCCTGTACCAACACACATAGGATGCACCCCCTGAAGCACCATTTTCTGGTGAAAAGGAGACACTGCACTGCAGGACCTCTTCTTCATAAAGCCACTACTTTCAAGTGTGGGAGACGTAGCTGATTTTCCTAACACATAGAAACAGACACAGCAATTGACAAAATGAGGAGACAGAGGAATCTGTCCCAGATGAAAGAGTGGAACAAAATCAGAGCAAGAGACCTAAACAAAATGGAGATAAGTAATATGTCTGATAGTGAATTTAAAATAATGCTCATAAAGATACTCACTAGAATTGAGAAAGGAGTACAGAACCTCCATGAGACCCTCCACCAAGAGATAGTAGATGTAAAAAAGAACCAGTTAGAGCTATTGGACTCACTAAATGGAAATAAAAATAGACCACCTGGAATAAATAGCAAACAGGAGGAAGTAGAAGAATGGATCAGCCACCTGGAGGACAGAGTAATGGAAAGTAATCAAGCTGAGGAGATGAGAGGGGAGAAAATATGCAAAATGAGAAGAGACCCAGGAAACTCAGTGACACTGTCAAGCATAACAGTCACATGTCAGGGATCCCAGAAGGAAAAGAGTGAGAAAAGGTGGCAGAAGATTTGTCTGAAGAAATAATAGCTAAAAACTTCCTGAATCTGGGGAAGGAAAGAGAAATCCAGATCCAGGAGGCACAGAGAGCCCCCAACAAAACCAACCCTAAGAGGTCTGCATCAAGACACAAAGTAAATAAGATGGCCAAAAGTAGTGATAAAGAGAGAATTTTAAAAGCAGCGAGAGAAAGGAAAGCAGTGACATACACGGGAAACCCCACACGGCTATCAGTGGGTTTTTCAGCAGAAACTCTGCAGGCCAGAAGAGAGTAGCATGATAAATTCCAAATGCTAAAAGGAAAAAATCTACAGCCAAGAATACTTTATCCAGCAAGGCTTTCATTTAGAATAGAAGGAGAGATAGAGTTTCTCAGAAAAACAAAAGTTAAAAGCAATACCAGCCATGTCCCCATCACACATGATGCTATTGGCCTGTGGGTCCCAAATTCACAGTCCAGCCGCCTTCCTGCCTGAGTCAGCATGCACGGCCTGCCACCTACTCAACGCCAAGTCAACATGCCTTCACCTCAGATTGACAAGGGCTCAAAGTGGCACTCCTCCACTCAAATTCCAGCCCCTGTGCTCAAGTTTGTGCACAAAAGTGGGCATAATCAGAACAGCAGAATGAAGTAACCCAAACAGTAACACTATTTATGTGGAATATATAATGGGTAAAAGGAGTGTGCTAGGCTGAGAACATCTCCAATAAGCACATCAAAGAACAATATATAGAGCATGATTCTGGTTAATAAAAGAAACAAAACTGGGAAAAATAAAACAAGATGAAATCAGAGAGGGAGACAAACCATAAGAAACTCTTAGCATAGGAAACAAACTGAGGGTTGCTGGAGGGTAGGGGGTGGGGTGATTGGGCAACTGGGTGATGGACATTAAGGAGGGCACTTGATGGAATGAGCACTGGGTGTTATACGCAACTGATGAATCACTAAACTCTACCTCTGAAACTACTAATACACTATTTGTTAATTAACTGACTTTAAATTAAAAAGGAACCCCTCAAAAAAGCTATTTGTGGGGCACCTGGGTGGCTCAGTTGGTTGGGTATCTGCCTTCTGCTCAGGTCGTGATCTCAGGGTCCTGGGATCGAGCCCCGCATCAGGCTCTCTGCTCAGTGGGGAGTCTGCTTCTCCCTGTCACTTTCCCTCTGTGCATGCGCTCTCTCTCAAATAAATACATAAAATCCTTTAAAAAAATAAAATAAAAATAAAAAGACTATTCTTTTCCCACTGACTGATGTTCATACCCTTGCTGGAGATCAATTGACCATAGATGTACGGGTTTATTCCTGAACTCTCCCTTATATTCCACTGATCTTTATGTCTAGCCTTATGCCAGTACTACACTGTCTTGATTACTGTAGCTTCACAGTTAAGTTTTGAAATCAGGAAGTGTGAGTCCTCCAATTTTGTTCCTTTTTATCAACTTTGTCTTGGTTATTCTGAGTCCCTTACATTTCCATATGAATTTTCTGCAAAAAAACACAGTTTGAATTTTGATAGAAATTGCATTGAATCTGTAGATCAATTTGGGAAGTATTGCCATCCTAATAACACCAGGTCCTCTGGTTCATGAACATGGGATGTCTTTCCATTAATTAGGTCTTCTTTAATTTCTCTCAATAATGTTTTGTCATTTCTGGTGTGCAATTGCATTTCTTTGGCTAAATTTAGTCCTAAGTATTCTTTCTGTTACTACATGGAATTGTTTTTCTAATTTCATTTTCTGATTATTCTTTGCTGGTAAACAGAAATACAGCTGATTTGTGTATATGAGTCTTGTGTCCTTCATCTTTGCTAAAGTCATTCATTAATCTTAATTGTGTGTGTATATGTGTGTGTGTGGATTCTTTAGTGTTTTATATACATGAGATCATGTCATCTATAAGTAGAGATAGCTTTACATCTTTCTTTCCAATCTGGATGCTTTTGATTTCTTTATATGACCCAATTCCTCTGGCTAGACCTTCCAGTACAATGTTGAAAAAGAAGTGGAAAAAGTGGACATCCTTGTCTTGTTCCTGATTTTAGAGCCCACATCTATTTTTTTAAACTGGTTCTTTAGTTAAAAACATTCCCTTGAAGAAAATTCCCGGACTCTGATGACTTAATTGATTAGTTATATCAAACATTTAAGGACAAAATAATACCAGTTCTACAGAAAATCTTCCAGAAAATAGAAGAGGAGGGAATACTTCCCAATTCCTTTTATGAGGCAAGCATTACCCAAATACCAAAACCAAAGAGATTATAAGAAAGGAAAGCCACAGTCCAACACCCCATGTCAACAAAAAGCAAAGTACTTTAACAAAATATTAGTGAACTAAATCTACGATATCTGAGAAAGTTGGTGCATCATGACTAAGTGTAGTTTATTTCAAGAATGCAAGATTGTTTTAACATTCAAAAATCAATGTATTTCACCAGCTTAATAGAGTAAAAAAACCCAAAACACATGATCACCTTAATAGATATAGAAAAAACATTTGAGAAAATCGAATACTCATTCATGATTTAAAAACAAAACAAAACAAATTCAGCACACTAGGAGTAGAAGGGAACTTCCACACCTGAGAAAGGGCATCTATGAAAAATCAACAGTCAACATGACACTTGATGGCAAAAGACTGAATGTTTATCCCTAATATTGGAAACAAGGCAAGAATTTCTACTCTCATCATTTCTGTGGAACAATGTAATAGAGGTCCTAGCCAGTGCAAACAGACAAGAAAAAGAAATTAAAAGTCTTATATATTAGAAAGAAAAAAATTAACACTATCTTTTTTGCAGATAATATGACCATTTGCCTATGTAGAAGATCCTAAGGGTTCAATAAAAAAGCGTACTAGAATTGATTAGTGAGGTTAGCATGGTAACAAGATTCAAGGTTCATACTTTAAAAGCCTGTATACTAAAAGTAAATAGATGAAAATTCAAATATTACAATATCATTTATAATAGCAAGAAAAATATGAAATACTTTGGAGCAAATTTAATAAAACATATGCTATTTCTGTATACTAAACCTATAAAATATTGCTCAGAGAAATTAAAAATGATCTAAACAAAAGGGAAAGACATACTATAATCATGAATCAGAAGACTCAATTGTGTTAAAAGATTCAGTGCATTTGCTATCAAAATCCCAGATAGATATTTGGAGAAATTGATAAGTCCATTCTAAAATTCATATGAAAATACAAAGGATCTGGAATAGCCAAAGCAATTTTGAAAAACAAAACAAATTTGGATATCTTACTGTACCAGATTACTTGGAATCTTGCTATACTAGATTTCAAGGCCTACTATTAGATTACAATAATCAAGACAGTCTTACATTCGCATAATTATGGGTATTTAGCTCAATGGAACAGAATAGAGTCCAGAAATAGACCCAAATATATATGGTCAATTGATTTTTGATGAATGTGCCAGGGTAATCCAATGGGGAGAGAATAATCTTCTCAACAAACGATACTGGAGAAATTGGATGTTCTTGGGCAAAAAATGAATCTCAATCTATATTATACACCACACAAAAGAATTTACTCAAGAGGGATCATAAACCTAAAGATGTGTGAGCTAAAGCTCTAAACTTTTATGACAAAACACAGGAGAAAATCACTATGACCTTGGGTTTATTAGAAATTTAAATCTCTGATTAAAAAACAGCACAAACCATAAAGTAAAAGTTGATAATGTGGACTTATTCCAAGTTTAAAAAAAAAATGCTTTGTTCTTCAAGATTTAATGATAAAATAAAAAGTCATGCTATAGACTGGGAGAAAAATATAAAGGACTTGTATCCAGAACTTATAACACACTCTTACAACTTCATAATAGGAAGATAAATAATTCAATAAAACATAGATAAAGATTTGAATCAATTTTTCAGCAAAGATAAAAGAATGGAAAATAAACACATGAAAAGGTGCTGAGGGTCATTACTCATCAGGGAAATACAACTCAAACCATAACGAGATACTTCCACACTTGCTAGAATGGCTAAATTCATACAGTCTGCTGGTATCCAATGTTGACAAGAACGTGGAACAAGTGGAACTCTCATTCGCTGCTGATGGGAATGTAAGATGGTACAGCTACTTTGGAGAAACAGGTTGACAGTTACTTGTAAGTTAAATGTACACCAAATCTAACCTAGCAATCCTACTCCAAGGTATTTACCAAAGGAAAACATGTTCATAAGAAGAATTTACTTGAGGCGGAACTTTCCAGAACGCTCGGTGAGATGCGGAGGAGCGGCAGCTGCCTGAGCTGCGCCCAGCAACACGCTCCTTCCTGCTCCCCCACACCGGCCTCGGCCCTCTCACCGGCTGTAGAAAATGGTGAAAGAAACCACTTCCTATGATGTTTTGGGGGTCAAACCCAATGCCACCCAAGAGGAATTGAAAAAGGCCTACAGGAAACTAACTGGCCTTGAAGTATCACCCTGATAAGAATCCAAATGAAGGAGAGAAGTTCAAACAGATTTCTCAAGCTTACAAAGTACTCTCTGATGCAAAGAAAAGGGAATTATATGACAAAGGAGGAGAACAGGTGATTAAAGAAGGTGGAGCTGGTGGTGGTTTTGGCTCCCCCATGGACATTTTTGATATGTTTTTTGGAGGAGGAGGAAGGATGCAGAGAGAAAGGAGAGGTAAAAATGTTGTGCATCAGCTCTCAGTAACCTTAGAAGATTTATATAATGGTGCAACACGAAAACTAGCTCTGCAAAAGAATGTGATTTGCGATAAATGTGAAGGCTGAGGTGGTAAGAAAGGAGCAGTCGAATGTTGTCCCGATTGCCGAGGTACTGGAATGCAAATAAGAATTCATCAGATAGGACCTGGAATGGTTCAGCAAATTCAGTCTGTGTGCATGGAGTGCCAGGGCCATGGGGAACGGATCAGTCCCAAAGATAGATGTAAAAGCTGCAATGGGAGGAAGATAGTTTGAGAGAAGAAGATTCTAGAAGTTCATATTGACAAAGCCATGAAGGATGGCCAGAAGATAACATTCCATGGTGAAGGAGACCAAGAACCAGGACTGGAACCAGGAGATATTATCATTGTTTTAGATCAGAAGGACCACGCTGTTTTTACTCGGCGAGGAGAAGACCTTTTCATGTATATGGACATACAGCTGGTTGAAGCAATGTGTGGCTTTCAAAAGCCAATATCTACTCTTGACAACCGAACCATCGTCATCACCTCTCACCCAGGTCAAATTGTCAAGCATGGAGATATCAAGTGTGTGCTAAATGAAGGCATGCCAATTTATCGTAGACCATATGAGAAGGGTCGCCTAATCATCGAATTTAAGGTAAACTTTCCTGAGAATGGCTTTCTCTCTCCTGATAAACTCTCTTTGCTGGAAAAACTCCTACCTGAGAGGAAAGAAGTAGAAGAGACTGATGAAATGGACCAGGTAGAACTGGTGGACTTTGATCCAAATCAGGAAAGACGGCGCCATTACAATGGGGAAGCCTATGAGGATGATGAACATCATCCCAGGGGTGGTGTTCAGTGTCAGACCTCTTAATGGGGCCAGTGAATAACACTGCTGGCATTTTATATGCAGTAGTGAATGAGTGAAGGACTATAATCATAGCTCACTACTTGCTATTGTTTTTGTTTTAATATTCAACTATAGTAGTGTTTTAAAAGTTAAATGAAGAATAAACTCAAATATAAAAGCTCTGACTTTGCCCTGTATGTATGATGACTTCAGTGTGCAAGATAAAGTTTAATACTTGTAAAAACTACTTAAAAAAAAAAAAAATCTCCCCTAGCATTTGTTAGGCCATACCTTGTAATTAATTTCAGCTCTATGTATATGAAACAGCTCAGACTGAAATGCTAGGTGTATGTATTGACTTCGGTGTATGACCCTTAATTGTTAAGCTATGAAGTTAAAACTTGTATTTAATTGGCAGTCAGACAAAGAATTTGTAGAGAAGTGTTGGTCTATAGTTAAGTGGGATTCATTGTAATGCCTCTGCATTTATTGCCTCAACTGTTACTTGAAGATGGCATGCTATGTAATTTGGCCTGTGGTATCATTGATAGAAAGGATACCTCTCTAAAGAAGGGGTTTATCATATGCTGCTGCTTGAGGGCTTGCACTTGTAGAACTGCATTCCCTTCTGCTGTGCCATCTTTTATATATATATATCCTGGTTATACTTTTTTTCCTTCTCTTTGGACCATGATAAGCTTCAGACTCGTGACTTCAGGAGCAGGGTAACTTAGAGTGAAGAGACATTTACGTGGAGACGTTAATTTGCATGTATGCGATAGGAAGGTGTTTTTTAGGTATGTTACAGGCTTACTTTAAACCATTTAACTTCTGCTCTGAAGTAACTGTAATTTAATGTTGGTAGTATAGCAAATTATGATGAATAGCTTTAATTGTATGTTTAAAAGTCATGTTCACAAGCTTAAATCTGGGTATCAGAATTAAGCAAATGAAATGTATGAATGTCTCCTTAATATACTGATTACAAAGCCAAAAAAAAAAAAAGAAGAAGAATTTACTTGAATGTTCATAACAGTTTTGTTCATAATGGCCAAATGGAAACAACCCGGTATCCATCAACTGATAAATGGATAAACAAATTGTGGTGTATCCATACAATGAAGTACTAGTCAGCAACACAAAGGACTTAACTATTCATTCACACAACAACATGGATAAATCTCAAATGCATTTTTCCTTGTTAAAGAAACCAGATGCAAAAGAGTACATTTTGTATGATTCCACTGATAGGAAATGTCAGAAAGCTGACCAGTAGTTATCAGAGACCACGGCTGGAGGCGGATGTTTGACTGTAAGAGATTATGAGGGAGTTTGAGTGATGGAAATGTTATATGTTGATTATAGTGGTAGGTAGCTACATGACTGTATATATTTGCCAAGACCCATCAAATTATACACTTAAAATTGGTGAATCTTAGTATGTGTAAATCACAATCATCTCTCCAGGTAATTCTGATATACAGCCAGGGTGGAGACCACTGACTCAAGCTCAAAACCTTCTATTTTATTGATGAGGAAATACCAACTCCTGGGAAGGGAAAGCATTTGAGAGACACCGAGTCAATGGGTATGCAGCAAGTGGGTGGGTGAGTGGGTGAATGAATTGATAATATGACTGAGTGAGGTTATTATAGATCAAACTTTAGAAATCATGTCGTCTTGCGCCCAGATCTTTCCCCCTGCATCAGGATTAAGGAAAATTTGAGAATTGGCTCTTAAAGGAGACAGAGAAAGTACAGGGGTCAGGGCAGCCTCAGACACAACCATGAGGCTTGTCCACAAGGTGGGTGGAGATCAGGAATGATGGGCTCGGGTATGGTGGGCTTGATTACCCCTTACCTTCCCTACCAAGCTTCAGGTCCCAAGACAGAATGCATTTGAGATGGGGTAGATGGACTAGGATTGGTATATTGGAATGGAGCCTGGCTATTCAGAATGGGGTCCAAGGATCAGCAGCATCGGCATCACTTGGGAACTTCTTAGAAATATGAATCTCAGGGCTCACCCTAGATCACTGAATTAGAGTCTAGAGTCTAGAGTCTTTAAAGTTTGAGTACTCCACTAGAGGACTTTGCAAAATTTTGGAGGCTGGGAGAGAGGACAGGGCCAGAGACCGTGTCTTATTTTTCTCCAGAGGCAGCAAACTATAAAGAGAAGAATGCTGGGCCAGGGGGAGGGGCAGGTCACTTCCCTTTCCTGAGCTTTAGTATTCTCATCTATAGAATGAACATATGGAGAATTCCTGCTCAGCATACCTGTCATATAGAGGAAGGGAAAAGGCAGGTGTGAAATCACCATGGAAGCTGTTGGCTGCCGACACACCTGCCACACCACGCTGTCCCCCTCTGTGTATGCTGTGTGATATGCTGGTTTTCATTCCTGGCACACACTGACCTCCCCAGCTCCAAGCCCAGGCCCAGACCCACAGTTGGAACTCAGTAAATTCTCATGGCCTGATGGCAGTTTCATGGCCATCTGCTCCCCCTTTCACATTGCTCTCCTTACTGGTTCCTGGAGGTGGATAAGAGCAAGCAAGAAGCCCCATCCCAAGTATGCTAAGTGGAGGGGCAGAATTACAAACAAGGATAGTTTGTAGGAGGCTGCTGAGGAGCGCATGTTCCTGGGGCCTTACACCTTCTGGTATCAGCAGCCGCTGAACCTCCTGAGACATCCAATAGTTGATTCTTGGGACAGCTGACCATTTTAACAGGAGCCTGTCCTACGCGTACATGGCGATGGTTCAAGAGACAGAAGGATCCTTTCAATTCCAGCTTCCTCTGAAGAGGAGGACTCAGGTGTAAGGCAGGACGGCAGCAGCCCTGGGGTCTTGGAGCCTGAGGGCTGGCAGGCCCCTACCTGGCGCTGGCAGTCGGATCTCATTCTTGCTGAAGAATGGCTAGTCCAACAGCATACGGCCCATAACATGTTTAATCCTTGGCCCCTATGGTTCTGCCACATGCCATGTGATTCCCCTGGCACACACAGTCACTGCCTGCATTCATCTTCCTCCCTCAATATACCAGTGTTATCCCTTTGGAACATGTTGTTAATCCCTCCTGCCTATATTATCTCTCTTCTCCTGCATTCCTACTTCCACAGCATCAAGTTAACTTGCCTTGCTTTCATTGCGACCCCCTGGCACTAACTGCTATTTCTGGAATGCCTGGGGACACCACTGGCATGAGCTGGCACTCACTCTGGCACAGGGAAGAATTCTCTGGTCATGGGCATGCTCACCCTCTATGTACTGGATAAAGGCTAAGGCATCTTTTCTGGTTCTCATTCCATGTGTGAACTAGGAGGCATTGTCCCCCTGCCTTTTTCATGTTCCTGCAGGGGCAATTGGGATTGATTTCATCTAACTGTACTGTTCTCAGCAGCAGTAATGTCTATATTGCTCTCAAGCCTAATATCGTCAAAACAGAACTTTTGATCCTGCTTCCCATCTCAGTAAGTGGCACTGTTATCTACTCACTTACTTACTTAAGCCAAAAACTCAGGTACAAACCTCAATCCCTCCCTTTCCTTCATTCCCCACATCCAATCCTGCTGGTGCCCCGGTGACCTCCATGTTTCCAAATCCAGGGAGCACAAGTCTGTATCAGCTTCCTGCGGCTGCTGTAACAAATGACTACCAACTTGGTGATTTAAAACAATAGAAATTTATCCTCTCTCAGTTCTAGAGGCCAAATGTCTGAAATCAATTTCACTGGGCCAAAATCAAGATGTCAGCAGGGCCATACTCCTCTGGAGGCTCTAGGGGAGAACTGCTTCCCTGTCTCTTCGAGGTTCTGGTGGCTGCTGGCATTCCCTGGCTTGTGGCCGTAACACCCGAATCTTAGCCTCTCTGGCCACATCACCTCCTCTTCTGTCTGTGTCAAATCTCCCTCTGCCTCCCTCTTATGAGGATATATGCATTTAGGGCCCACCTAAATAATCTAGGATAATCACACCATCTCAAGATCCTTGATTCAATCACATCCGTAAAGCGCCCCCCCCCCCTTTTTTTTGCTGTATGAGGTAACATTCACAGGTTCCAGAGATTAGAGTGTGGATATATTTTGTTGGTAGTGGGGGTATAACTTAACATGCCACCTCATCTTACTCAGCAGTTAACCACTGTCTTTGAAACTCTTTCTTCTCTGGTCTTCCATGCCATTTCCTCTTTTGTTGGCCACTCCTTTTCATTTGCTTTTATAAGACTCTATTAGCAGGATTTCTATCATCCACTCATTTGTTCAGGATGAAAACCCATGAGTCATTTTTGCTTGCACTTTCCCCTCATGCCCTTCCTTAGCCAGCCCATCAGACAACCTCTAAACTGTAGCCCAGGTCTTCCATCCTCACTTCTCCCCAGCTCACTTCTATTTGCACGACTGCTACCTTTGTGGTCCAAACCACTCTTCTCCCTCACCCAAAATAGACTCTGTGACCAAAAGAATGTATCAGAAGGTCCAGGTGCCTGTTGAACATCCTCTCAGCCTCTCTCTGATTCCATCCACGATTGCAGTGAACATTTCCAGGAAGGTTTCCACTGAGAGTGTCTTAGCTCAAGTACATGATGTGTGATTTCTTTGCTTACTATACTAGGGCTTCTCCGATGCCACAGTGTGGGACACCAGCAGAGTTCTTCACAGCCCAGCGCATGTGCAGCCTGGAAGCATGGCAGGGGAGAGTCAACACTGCTGGGCCACTAGGGAGATGGGAGTTGAGGTAGAAATGCTTCTCTCTGTGGACATAATGTGGAGAATTCTGAGAGGTATTCCATGTCCTTCTGAGAAAGTTTCAATGAGATTAGCTCTGGTTTTATATGATGGGAAACAATTCAGTAATGCATATTTGTATTGGCTTTTTCTGTTTTCCTCTTTACTCTCCCTGGTCCTTCATCCTTGATACCTGGGATCACTTTCCAGATACACTGCCTACCCATGAGTCTTTACTTCAGGTCCTGCATTTGAGAGGAACCCAGGCTAAACCAGTGAACTTTCCAAAATGCAAATCTGAACATGATTCCAAGGCCCTCCCTCCCCCCTCAAAACCTTCCAAAAGCTCCTCATTGGTCTTGTGCTAATGGCAAAGCTCTTTCTGTGACTGACAAGGGTCTGAAAATTTGGTCCCTACCTGACTCTCCAGTACCATTGTCTCCACCCACTTTTCCACTTCCCACCCCAGCCTCACTGGGCCTCCTATAAGTGTCCTTTCCTCTCTGAAATTTCTCTCTCCTCAGGACCTTCAGGAGCTGGTCCTTCTTGGAGCTCTTTCTTCCATGCTCTTCTTCTAGATGATTCCAGTTTATTCCTCACCTCTCAACTCAAACATCATTTTCTCAGGGACCTCCCTTACTTATGGATCAGGTAACACTCCCCATTACGCATTCTTTTAGCATAACTTTGGATAACTTTCGTTCTCAGAAATGTTTATTTTGCTTGAAGTTTTCCTTTTATTTGTGTTATTATATGCCTAATGTCTGTCTCCCTCATTAGATGATAAGCCTCAGGAGGATAGAGACTGTTAATTTTTGCTCTTTAGTTATCCTCAAGGCCACACCTAGTGCAAGGCACACATCATAGGCATTCAATATTTGTTGAGGAAATGAATGAATGAATAAATTAAAGCATAATTATTCCACAATGTTCGTGGTATATATAACACCACATTTCTATATTCTTTTCAAACAAATTAAACCTGGCTTCAGCACTCACCAACCAATATCAGTAACTTTCAAGACTCCTCCTAAGCTTCAGTCTGAACAAATGCCTTAGGCTTACAGAGTCCTGGAACGCAGAGTGGGCTCTATTGTTTACTAGGTGAAGGAAGTCACCCCGCCCCATTCCTTCTTGCTCAGCCTTGATTGAGTGTACAGTCCATTCCAAGGTTCATGGCTCTAACAGGTACTCTACTTCTCCCTGCCAGCTGGCCCCACAGGGACCTTCACCTTGATCTTCAGTGACTAGTCTTCACAGCCCCCACATAGCCAGGCCATTGGGAGTCCTGCTTCCTGGAAATGGGCTCAGGTCCATACACCTGTCCTTCCCAAGAAGCCTGAAATGCTGTTCTCTTCAAAACCTGCAGAGACTCAAAAACACTCAGGTGCCAGCTTGTTTTGCCCTTCTCAATTCCAACACACTCCCCTTTCCTTCTCAAAGGGTCTTGTGATCCCAGGTGTCATACTCAAAACCTAGAACCTCAAAGGAGCTTGCTTTCCTTTACTGGGGGCAGGGGGGGTTGGTGATACAGCAAAGCATCGGTTAGTTTTTCCCCTCCTGTGTGGTGGCAGGGTAAGCTTCCGGCCTTCAAAGTTATGTTTTCCTAAAGATGGACAGAATAATATTAAAGCACTTACAATATTGAATTCCTAATGACTCAATGTGTTACATTTGCATACAATTGTAGGTGGTTCACCGATATCCTCAAGCCCCACTGTGCCTCATGACTACATTACTTGGCGCCTTCCTTGATGTGTTGCTGTCCGTGGTGCTGAAGCATCATCGAGCTCAAAGGTGAGATGGTTTCTCCTATTGGTTCACTTCTATGCAACCTTCCCCAGGACTCACACCTTTTATTATTTACTTTTTTAAGTGAAAGATTTTTAAAAACCTATTGCAGCAGAAATAGAATCAGGCCTCTCACTTCCCAATGTATGTAGCTGATTCTTGTACTTTGGGCAATTCCATCTAAAATTTTCCTTCTGGGAAGTTAGGGGAGGGTTGAGGCCCCTACCCCATGTGCACCCTGTTTACGAGTGTCACTGTGTTTGAGAGAGATGCTGAGATTTGGGTGGGGGAGGGAGTGTGTGCTTAGTCAATATGAAGCCTGGCTGATCTCATTCATTTTCTTTAGCTAGATGCTGAGTATAACCTGTCCACTTTGTTGTCTGTGCTAGAGGCCTCTGAGTCATCACCTCCTCCATCTGTCCCACCCCCACAGCCTGCAAGTCATCAAGGCTAGTTCAGAAGTGTGTTCATTCACTCTCCCCCCATCCTACCACTGTGACTTTGAGCAGACCCTCAGCTCTAAATCACAGCCACAGCTTCTCCTGCATCTCCTGCCTTCACATTACACCTGTTAATCAAGCCTCCACATAAGTCAGGAGGCTCCCCACTTTGACTCTTACTTAAGTGTCAAGCCCAACTCCTTGCCATGGCCTCTTGCTAACCACCATGCTTGGTCCTTCCTCTATGCATTTGTATATGCTGTACCGCCTGCCTTCACTACCTTCACCCCTTTGTTTAGCAAACTCCTCATTCTACACCCAGTTTAAAGGGCCCTCTTCCCTGGAGCCTTTACTGACCTGTGCATCCCTGGGCCCCACACAGGTCCACACCCCCACCGCCCGCAACCACGCCCCCCCACAGCTTCTCTGTCCTCCTCTCTCAGTTCCGGGGCAGGATTATGATAGTCTCATCATTCTACCCTCTTCATACTAGGTCCAACAAATGATGGGTGCTCAATAAAAATTTGCTGGAAGCATAGTTAGCTAGTAGATTTTGTCTGTCTTTTATCAATTGAACCTCCCTCAGAGATCAACTTCTCCCATCTCTATCTAGCAACCATGTTGGAAACTCCTCCTAGCCTCACTCCCTATCATGTTAATTTATTTAACTCATTTCTTCAAGAGCACATTGCAGCTGGCAACTCACCTCTCATCCCCTGGCTTTCAGAAGCCGGAAGCTTGTGTCTATATCACCTCCCAACTCACTTTGGTTTCTCTCTCTAAGAGCATTCCAGTCCCTTTTGCTTTCTCATAGATTACTGTATTTAAGAATGCTGCTTTGTTTTAATATTGGAGTCTGTGGCCAGAGAGGGTGAGAGACCCGTTCAGTTCATAAGGCCAGGAAGCTGAAAATAGTCTTCCCCTGGCCTGTACTCTGCTCCCCCACTTCTCTCCCTCTCCTGGCAACCAGGAGCTAAGATCTCCCCAGCATGTGCCCAACCCTCAGCCTGCCTAAAATGCTCCATGAACCAAGCTCAGAATGAGAAAATCAAGCAAATATTTACCTAATGCATAGAGGAGAAGGAATTCTCCCCCAGTTGGAAATGAGTCTTGATATATTCCTGCAGCTATATCTCATTCACTCAGGCCATAAAACTCTGAGCCTGAAAGCCCTTTTGCCCTAGGGCCCGGGAGGGATGAGGATCTACAAGAGCCACTGCCAAGGGTGGAGGCAGGCAGATAGTAGGGGCTCAGAATTCTTGAGCCTCCTGTTGTATGGGATGGAAGTATTCCAAGTGTTATGAATTTGGGGTTCGAGATGGGAACTCTGGGTGGGTGTAGGGGCCAGTTGTGGATATAATGGTGATAGAAGAAAATGATACAGGAGTGGGGTGCATAATTCCACATGTGAGAAAAGAGAAGGTGTTCCAAAGCAATGGAAAGATAGTGAGATGGGTCAAAGAGTCCAGGGTGCATATAGGAGAACAGAAGGTCCTAGATATGGGGTAAGAGTTTTAGGTGTGGATGAAGGGGAGCATTCTAGATTTACGTATCAGGAATACAGTTCTAGATGTGGGATAGCTTCGGAGAGGGCAGAATTCTAGGTGTGACAGATGGGAGTACAAGGGTATTATGCCTGTGTTTGTGTGTGTGTGTGTATGTGTGTGTGTGGGCATATGTGTGTGTGTGGCTTGAGGCTCACAGACCAGGAAGCAGGCTGGTCAGCACGTGAAATGCTGAAGCAGGTGAAAGCTAACATGGGAAGGATTTAAGACAGGGCAGAGGGTAGAGCTCATGGCAGAAGTCTGCTGCCCTGAGAGCTTGAGATCATCTGGGGCAGCTCCTTGCCCACATTGCTCTCAGAGCCCTGTCCATGGCTCTGTATACAGAGGGCCCCTTCAAGACTCTAGCAGCTGGGCACCAAGCAGTCTCTCTACTCATACTATGCGTCCCCACTCTTGGTACTTGCTGTGTTGGGATACAGAGTAAATCCTTTCCAGAATGTGTTCCAGAAACCCAAGTAAATGAGATGACCCCAGGAAGGGGAACAAGGGGAGCCTGGGAGGGGCAGCAAGTGCCCCAGGAACATTGCTGATGGGGCTGGAGAAGATAGGGACCTTGGGGCCTGGGGGTCAAAGATGGCACCCCTGAAATGGGCTTTAAAGGACAAAAAGATTTGGGTTTGGGGGGGATGTATTATAGCAAAGCAGTGAGAATGAGGAGGTTGAGATGGGGCCTGGGGCGGTGGAGGGGGAGCAGTGGAGAGGTCAAATCAACCACAGCAGATGGTTTGGATGATCCTGAGGGGATTGCAAGCTCACATGTCTGAAAGAGCTAGGCAGGTGATGTGAAGCAAGCCAGGTACAAGATGAAATTAAGAAACGTGGGGATGGACAAATGGGAGAGTGCCCCAAATAGCTGAGGACCTTCAAGATAAGAAGTAAAATGAAACACTGGGCAGGTCAAATGAAATCTGGCCCATGGACCACCAGTTTGAGATCCCAAGAGAGTAGCAAGTGCTTTGGCTGATGAGGGGTGTATGGCAAAGGCCTTGGATGCCCAACCCAGCTGTAGAAGAACATTCTGCAATAAGGCCTAACTGCCAAGGACCACAGGGCAACAGTGCTTTCTAGATGGTGCCTTCCCCTTTCCTCACAAGGAGCTAACATTTTATTGTAGACTCAGCACAGTTGGCCTTGGACCCATATTTTGCTTGCTAGATGACCTCGTTCCCTCTCCATCAAGATCTTCCAACCTGAGGACCCCTCAGCCAAGCCCCCTTCCCCAAATGCCTCCCAGGCTGGTCTTGCTTTGTGTATAGAGCATCATCTCCTAGCCCATTACAACACTCCAGAGCACATTTCAGAGCTGACTCAGGCCTGCCTGCTTCCTTCAGGCTTGGTCCTTTGGGGTGTGACATTCCCCCCTCCCCTTCTCCCACCTCCCAGAATCACCTAATCCCTTTTCATCCCCCTCTGGCGAAGGCAGAGGAGGGCTCCAGTCACCCTAGCTCCCATTGTCTGTGCTCCTTGAAACGTTTAAAGGGATTAGGGGCTGGGGGCTGGGCCTGGTTGCCTTCAGGGATGTGTGTTCAGTGGGGGAGAAGATGAGATTCCCCTTCCTTCCATCCCACCCGTCCAGAAGGGCTGGTGAGTGCAAGATAGATGGCGTGGATAAGGGGGCATCCAATTAATTCCAATTTAAACCCAATTTGGTCCCCTTTATAATTAGAACAGCAGGCATGTTTTAATAGTGGATTATCTCTCCCAGGCAGTCGTTTGTCATTGCTCTTTCTCTGCACTGGGTCTTCTGGACCACCCCACCCGGGCAGAGGAGATGGAGCTGGGGGAACAGGGTGGGGCATAGATGGGGAGATCGCTGGGCATGGGTGCACAGAGGAGAGGTGACCACAGAGGCTCACGCCCCATCTTAACCCACGTCTTGCCTAAGAAAGTCCTGCTCTGTGCCTCAGTTTCTCTGGCCATAAAATGAGGAAGGGGCATGTCAGTGAAGATTCTTTACTCTGACATCCATAGAATAGGAGAGAGGAGAAATTGATGGTAGATCTAGAAGGTGTGGTAATAGGGCTCAAAAGGGGAGTCAGAGATATGGGCACTGCTGTGTGACCTTGGGTGAGCCATTGACCTTTCTGTGCTTCAGTTTTCTCACCTGGCAAATGGGGACAGTGATGATGATAATTATGACAGAATATATCATTTACAATAATGTCTTAAAACGGCCCCATAGCACATGTTTTCAAGTGAGCTCTCACAGAAAAGGCCTCCATCCTCCCTCCACTCCACCAGAGGAGTGTCCCTCTCCACCCCATTCCCTGCAGAGGCCCTTTGGGGACACACTAGGAAAAAACCACAATCAGACATGGGTAGCCACAGGACACCGGCCGCCCTAGCTTGGCTCTGCAGGGGCTCAGGACGTTCAGAGGGGACTTCAGATATGATCCTGAAGATTCCAAAGCGCTCACCCCCAGGCAAAACAAACCCCCCTGCCCACCCCGCAATTGCAGAATAGATGCTTGAGTTGAGTCACTCCTGAGGGCTGTCAGGGGCAACTGCCTCTCTCCTGGCTCAACCTTGTGAGTCCTTTGCTGTTTGGCAAGTACATTTCCAGTCTACGTCTCTTTGGGCCCTGCCCACCCCTCGAGTTGATAAGGTGGCTGTCATCATTATGCCTGCCGGCAGGTAGGCAAACTGAGGCTCAGAGAGGAAAAGGTGATGCTTGGGGGTCAGTTGTTCTATGAGGCAGAGAAAGTTTGTCAGCCCCCCGTCCTGAGTCCAGCCTTGCCTGGAGCCCAATCCCCACTTGGCAGACGAGGTACCCCAGGTACCCAGCTCCAGCTCTGGACCAATGGCTTCTGGCTTTTTCCCTGGGGCAGGGACTCTATCCGACTGGGTCAGAGCCTACTCCATGTGACACAGAGCCCCTGGCCCACAGATCTAGCCTGCCACCCTCTCCCTCCCTGCCCCTCAGCCCCAGGACCTCAGCCACCGCCTGTGGCCTCACAAATCCTCCCAGGGACGTCTGGGTAATTACGAAATTCTTCATTTACTGATGACACTTTCCATTACCCAGAATGAACGCAGCCTTGTTCCCTCCCCACTGCCCAGGCAGAGCTGTTCCTCATGTCGGTGGGATTGATGGGCCAGGTTGGGATTGGTACATCCCTCCTCTGGGCCTCAAGACAGCTGCCCCTGCCACCAGATGCTTCATCCTGTGGCACTGGCTCTCTCCTCCACCGAGGGCAGGGCTCTGTGCTTGGCACCCCCACATTGAACCCACACAGCCATCCCCCGGCCCACCATTATTCCCCTCTCTTGGCCATAAGGAAATGAAGGCTCAAAGAAGGTAAACCACTTTCCTGAGTTCACAAAGCAGATGAGTGAAAAAAATCTCAGCTCCTCACCACCGACTCTTTTCCCCCACAAAAGCCCCATTCTTGAATCAAAACATTTGAGAACCCCTGGTTTTATAACCAAATGCAAAAGGAAAGCCAAAATACCTGATCCTTGCTCTCTGAATCTGTCATGGGGTCACTCATGAGAGGCCAAGTCACGCCAGCCCAGGATTGAGATGGGGGTGGCGGGGGGAGGTTAGTCAGGGCTCCTAAGCTACAGCGCTCTGCAGGACAGTCCAGGAGGCCTGGCTCAGACAGGCCTTGGTTTCTGTTTCTAGCCCATCAGCTCCATTTTGGTGCCTGGAAATATTTGGAGTAGCTGGAAAAGAGGCAGGATTAGATGGCCCACAAGCTCTTCCTCCCCTGCTCAGGCTCTCTGTCACCGTAAGGCGCTGTAACCCGCGTGGGGAAGTTCCTCCTTAGAGCTCATGTGTCTCTGACTGCACTGGGCAGGGCTCCTGGACTAAACCGTGGAAAGTCCTAAATTTGTCGGGGGAGGGATGCTGGAGAGGGAGGCATGGGTTTACCTGCCACAGCCTCTATAAGGCTGGAAAAATGAGGCTCTTGCCAGAAAAGGTTTTTCTGTCCTGAAGGAATTGCAAAACAGCAGGGTAGCTTATTTATATATACGAATATATGCATGAATATACATGTGTGTATGTGTGCGCATGCACGCGCGTGTGTCTATGCTTTGTGATATTTGTGCAAACTTAACACACAGCATGGAAGCTTAAAGTTGACAAGTGAAATGTAGTTAGCAGGGTGTCCCTTATTCCCAATTTATGACTTCACCAGGGACTCATGCAGGCTGCAGGGCTGGGGAGCTGGTGGCAGGGAGAGAACTGGTGACCCAGGCACCAGTTGAATTATGAGTCACAATCTATAAACCATCACGTGCTGTGGATTGCGATGATATTTATTACAATCTGACCACTCGCGTTTCAAAACTTTGTTTCGCACATGGGGAGGAGAAAGGGACCTAAAAAAATCTGTTTTAGAGCCAGCTGCCCTCGGCTGCGGGGGGTCAGCCTGTGGCCTGCAGACCTGGGGATCGACTGACATCCCCAGCTCCCCCCTTCACATACCCCTGTGCCCCCAACAGCGGGACCCAAAGAAGCTCAGTCCATTTTGTTGGGTAAAAACTTCATTTATTTTTAAGGGTAGGATGCAAAAGAAGGATGAAAGGAATCTACCATTTACTGGCCTCCTCCTATGTACCAGGCACCATGTGAATGTACGTTCTTCATAACAAGCCTGAGAATGAAACCCTCTCACTCCCCCATTGACAGCCGGGGAAGGCGAGGCCCAGAGAGACGTACTGTTTTATTCCTAGAGACAGCACAGAGGAATTGTTAGCTGTGTGCACTTCGGAGCAGTGACATGTGTGACACTGGACAAGGGACTAAATCTTGCTGACTCTCAGTTTCCTCAACTGAAAAATAATAGAAATTATGTGAGACAATGTGTGAGATGAGCATTTAGGAAGATCCAGTACACAGTAACTAGTTATTGGGATTATTATGGTTGATAAAGCTAATGGTAGATTTGTAACCAGGTGTGTAGGGCCTCAAAACCCCAGAACTTTCCACACCATCACCCTGTTGGGATGAGTGGTTCACTCAAGCCCCAGAGCCAGGGGGAGCATCACCAGGGAGCCCAGTCTTGTGCTTTCAACTTCTCTCCCCTTGGGGTCATTACCCAGGCATCTCCTTTACCTGCCTGCTTGCTGGCTTCACTTGTATGTGTGTGGGGGGCATCTCACCTCGTCCCTTCACAGGTTTCACAAAGCCCAGTGAGCCCTGAGGTTTGCAGAGCACAGTGAGCCCAGACCATTCTGCCATCAAGTAGTTGGGAGCATTGTAGGTCCGTCACGGCCGCACAGTTTCCTCCCCGGTAGAACTTCTCAGAGCCTTCTTACACCATGAGGCTTGTTATGGCTCAGTGAGAGGGTATATAGCTTGAAGGGTTTCCTAATTTATTGACCGGGGGAGTTTGGGGAGGAAGGAACCCCTAAAACATGTTCATGTTAACAATTCTTTCATGGAAGGGCTGTTTCTTGGGCTTCAGGGTGCAATCCCCGCTTTCTGCATCACTCATTGTAACTTTGGAAACCCCACTTGGCCTCTTATGACTTGAAGGGCATCCCTGGATATATTTGGGTCAGCTGGAGGCCAGAACAGAAGGTGGCAAGCAGGAAAGAAAGGATCAGAGCCACGCCGGGGTTAGCCAAGCACAGACCATTGTGTGTGCCTGGCAAGCACCTTCCCTCCCTAGACCTTTAGTTTCCCCACCTGTTAGGTTGGATGAGCTCGAAGGGTCATCCAGTTCAGGCTTTGTGTGCTCTGGCATCTGCAGGGCAGAAGGAGTCCTGACTCCTCGGGCTGTCTGCTCCAGCCCTCCTCCAGCCCCACCCGCTGCTTCGCCCCTGCCCCACCCCAGGGAGAATGACAAAGGAGCCAACAGACCGACCCAGGCTTAATGCAGCTGGAGCAAATTAATAATTGATGCACAAAGAGACAAGATCTGCCTCGAGGGATGTGAGGAAGGGGAGGGGGCTGGGGCACATGAAGGAGAACAGTTCTGCTCGGGCTCCGGCTGGGTGCAGGGTGGTCTCTTGTGGCAACAGGACATTGCCCAGGCACCTGGGAGGTGGCTGCCCTGGGACCCCTGTCAGGGTCTGCCCAGTGAGACTTGAGGCTACGGCCCTGGGGACCCTGCCTTGGCCATCAGTGAGGTTAGGGTGTTGGGGGTTGTTTCTGCTTCAGGACCACAGGGCCTGGCCTAGTTGGAACCTGGCCCTGCCCCATGGTTTCTTCAAGTTGGGTGGCCCTGGCGTGACGTCACCAGAACATGGGGCAGTGGAAAGCAGGGGGGCTTAGGGGACTCTTGGGGTGGGTCTGGTCTGGGACCCACAGGCTGCCCCCAAATGGCTGTCCACACCCCTGGCCTGGGAAATCTGCATATCTGGGCTAGTCTGTGACCTTGCAGCAGGACCCAGGCCAATCCTTTGTCTCTCTGGGCCTCTGCAATGTTGGGGGGGCAGAGGGGCAAGTGATTGCCAGCCTCTTCGGTCTTGCTCACGCCTCAGTGCTGAGCCCGAGGGCCAGCCTGGCACAGCATCCATCCTAGGAACAGAGGTGGAAGGTGGAGGGGGCAGTGGAGCCTGGTCTATCTCAGAAGGTCCCCTCCTAGTAAACATTCAAGCCAATTTGTCCCTTTTGGGAGGGCGAGGGGTATTCCAGGAGCTGGCAAGCCCTCACACGCTCAACACGCTTGCTCCCAGGATTCCAGGAGTGAAGGGGTTGTCAGAACGCATCAGCTCCATCCCCAGGACCGTCACTACCAGACACAGCAGCACAACACGAGAAGAATCACTTGCGTTTATTCTCTGCATTACATCCTGTGTTCTTGCGAACCTGTGCAACCGGCCTATGGCAGCAGGCAGAACCTCTCCTTGCTCGGCCCGCCCTCCCCAGGGCCCCTGCTGGCCCTCGGGGGGGTGGGGGAGGCAGGACAGTCGGTCCTCCCTGCTGTCCTCATGCTGAGGCTGCTTGACAGTCAGATCCGCCCGGCTGCTGGGAGGGAAGGAGTCTATCAGGCTGAGGGGAAAGGGGAGAGGGCAGCCCTGTTTCCCGGTGGCCAGGGAGAGAGCTGGGCCAGGAGGCAAGGCCAATCACAGCTGCCCTTACTCTGTGCCGATGTGGGGCCAGAGGATCTGGGTCGCCTCGTCTAAGCCTCACAAGCACCCCAAAAGGTGAACATTATTTGTCCCATCTTACACAAGGCCATGGAGACCCACTTGTCCAAGTTGGCAGAGCTGGTATGGGAAGGGCCAGGACCTGTCCTCTTAGAATCCCTGTCCGACTCTAGAGCCTGTCCTCTTATCTACTCATTCACGTTCATTCGGCATTCATTAAATAAACATTTCCTTTTTTTTTTTAAAGATTTTATTTATTTATTTGAGAGAGAGAGTGAGAGAGAGAGAGAGCACAAGAGGCAGGAGCGGGAGAGGGAGTAGCAGACTCCCTGCCGAGCAGGGAGCCCGATGCGGGGGGACTTGATCCCGGGACTCCAGGATCATGACCTGAGCCGAAGGCAGTCGCTTAACCAACTGAGCCACCCAGGCGCCCTAAATAAACATTTCTTAATATCTGTTCCACACGTACTCGAGCCTGACCGTGCATTAGAATCTGGGGCGTTGTTGGAAGCCTCATGCCCCAGCATTTGAAGGGAAGGAAACCACACGTGCAAAGGCCCATAGGGGAGGGGAAGTACCACCCACTCAGAGAAAGGAAGATGTGTATGGCGGGAGCCTTGAGTTAGAGGCAGGAGCTGTGGAGGAGGCAACAGAGACTCCCAGGCCACAGCGAAGAGTTTGAACTTTACCCTCGGTCGATGGATGGCATCAGAGGGTTTTAAATAAGAAGGTGGCATAGCCGGGCCAATGTTCTGGAAAGATCTCTTTAGCTCTGGAGTGCCGCATGGGTTGAAAGGGGATGGGAACAAGGGCAAGGCTGGAGCTAGCTGGCATTCATGCCGGTGAGGGTGGCAAGAACCCGCCCCAGGGGTGCAACAACTGAGGACAGATATTTAACAGGTGAAATATGTACTTCATGCTTCCTTGGCCAGGAGCAGATGGGAAAGTCAAGGTTGGCCCCTGGGACTCGCTTTGGGTAACAGATGAATGGTGCATGAAGTTAGCAGGCTCCAGACAGGGAGAAGCTCGGTGATTTTGGGACAGCTTGGGTTTGAGGTTCCTGAGGGACCTCCAGGTAGAGGTGTCTGCCCATCACCAAATATCCGGGGTTGAAACTGGAGAGAGAAGCCTGAGCTGCGAGTGGAAGCTTCAAAGGCACCAGCATGACGGAGGTTGTATCTCCAGGGGCACAACCCCAGAAGTTGTACAGGAGACAGGTGTTGGGGGGGGGGCTGTAGCGGAGCCGTCCCACCGGCTTCCCTGGAGTCCCCACTCGCGCAGTTGGCTCCCTGCGTCACCTGGCGGGGCTCTGCCCTGCCACCGCGCTGCCCCACACCCATCCCAGCCCCCTCGCTCCTCGGGAGAAAATCCCAGGCGCATTCCACACAGTCTCAGAGGGACCCCGACTTGCCCAGGGCAGTCCCCTGCTTCGTGGTGGCTCTCCTCCCCTTCCTGCCTCCCTGTATCCTCCTCACAGCGCTTCTGGGGTCATCTCCCCCCACCAAAAAAAGTCCCTTGCCCTCAAATCCTTGTCCCAGAGTCAGCTCTGGGAGGACCCTGCAGGAGGCCAGGGCCGGGAGTGAGGACAGGACCTTCATTCCTCCTCAGGGCCACTGAGACCTCTCCCCTGACCCCTGCCTGCCAAGAGCTCTGTGCCTATTGCCTCCAGCAGCTCCCCCTCACCCCACTCTGCTTCCCTTTCTGCCCCTTGGACGTGCTCAGCGAAACCCCGGGGGCTCGGGGAGGCTCACCACTGGCTGCGCTGGGCGGAGTGGTGCGGGCTGTGGCCGCTAAGGGCGGCTGATGGCAGGGGCCGCGCGGGGCTGGAGAAGGAGCAGCAATTAGCTGCTGCCGTGAAGGCCGAGACAGGGCGGCTAAATGGGCCCATTAGAGGGCATTAGTGAAGCAACTGGACGGGCCTGAGCTGAGACGTTCCCCCTTCCCTCACTGCCTCGCTGGGGCTGCGGCTGGGGCTGGGGAGCTTTACCTGAGACCTGTCAGGGACTGTGCCCCCCAGTGAGAGCTGCTTTGAAGGAGGGGGTGCCCCTGTTCTGCAGCCACAGCCCCCGGAGGCGGAGTGCGCATCTGTGGTCATTTAGAGCCGCTTGCCGAGTGACGCCCGGCCAGATAATGGCTTTAATGGGGCCTCGTACGCAGAGCACTTAACACACTTCCCAGAGCGGGGGCCCAGACGTTAGCTCATTAGCTCAAACCTCTGAGGCCCATTTCACAGATGGGGGAGGGGGAGGGACCCATGAAGTGACCTGTTAAAGGTTAACCACATGGTTCTTTGTCCCAAACCAAGCCTATCTGGCCTGGCCCCGGAGACCCTCATGCCCCCAGAGACCCTCATGCCCCCTGAGACCTGTGGGACTGGGTTTTAGTCATCTGTAGCTCCAGGGTCTGGTGTGCGCCCGGCATGGAGCAGGTGCTTCTCAAAGTGATTGCTGAGGAAGATGAGGACCCGGCAGCTGCTGAAGCCCCCAGCCCTGGCTTCCCGATGCCCTGGCTGCATAGCGTGGTGTCGTGGAGTCCAGCAGACGTGGGCTGGAATCCTGGCTGGATCACCTACTTACTGTGTCCCATGGCCAAATTACTTCATCTCCCAGAGCCTCTATGTCCCCACCTGTGGAATGGGGCTAATGAAGGACCTGCTCCCAGGGTACCGAGGGTTAAATGAGACCCCGTGAGCAGAGAGCTAAGGGGGCACTTAGCACGTAAGTGTGCCAGAAACGACGAGGTGTCACCTTCGCTTTCATCATTACCCTCTCAGACAGTGGGTGACAGTGAGAGTGCTGGTCTAAACAGCAGTCGCGGCTACTGGAAGGTGACCCAGGGCTGGACTTGCAGAAGCAGCAAGAAAAGAGGAGGGAAGACTTGGAGGGAAAGCCCAGGCCGGCTCCATGGCAAACTTTCTGGTCTGTCCTCCAGACATGCAGGGGTGGGGCTCCACAAACTCTGAGGGCACTGCAGCTCTAAAAGCCTCACACGTGACAAGGGAGGGGGGCCCTGCAGGGGAGGGGCCGCAGGACGGGGACAGCCCGGAGGAGCAGGTCTGCGTGAGGGTGGCCCTGAGCCAGGGCCAGCAGCCATCCGTGGCTCTGAGAACATCCCTGCTGACACTGTGTGCCCAGCCCACCCATCACAAGGTGGAGCCATGGAGGTTTGGGGACAGGGGCACCAGTTGTCCTCAGCTGCCCCTCCTGGAAGGGGGCTGCTTGGCTGGGGAGGCGGGAGGGGGGGGAGGGTGTGGAGGCTTTGCTGCAGTTGGGCTGTGCTCACAGCAAAAGCGTCTCTCCCTCTGGGCAGCGGGAAGGGGCCCCCCGCCCCCAGCACTGTCACCCTGCCCAACTCCGGAGGAGCCCCTCATGTTATGAATATGGAATAAACCTGCCAATCCCCCCACTAATCTCCTCTTGTTTTCCTCCTCTGCACCTATTATTAAATTCCAGTTGTGTCTGGGCAAATAGAGACCGGGTCCTCTCTCCAGTGCCCAGAGGGGAAACTGAGGCAGAGGAAAGCTGGTGACTTGCAACCAACTGAGAGTCACTGCAGTTCTGGGGGGATCTGAGGATGGAGGGTACACAGATGACCCAAGCGTGCCCTTGAGAATGGAATGGAAGTGCACCTGGGCCCCACATTGTCAGTAACCCACTCTCCTTTCCTGCATCTCCTCTCATCTGCCCCTTTCAGGACCCCTGCGGGGAAGGCAAGAGGGAGAACTAACAGGCCCTTTCCACAGGTGAGGAAATTGAGGCCCCTGGAGGAGCCACGCTGTGTCAAATGCTCTTACTGAACACTGTTTATTTTTAATGAAAATCATGAACAGTAAACCTCAAAGACAATATCTCAGATGCCCTGAACCTCCAAGAGGGAGTTGTTTTGTTCCTGGTATTTGACAAACCACCAAGGTTGCGGGGTTTCCAGAACTTGTCAGTGCAGGATCAGGCTCTGCGGGGCCTCTGGCAAACCACAGGTGGCTTAAGGCACGCAGTGGGGTAAGTGGGTTGGGGGCGCCCCTGCTGGGTTGGCTGCTGGTAACTCTAGCCTGCCTTCCTGCTCTCTGATCCTCAAGACCAAAGGGCAGGCTCTGGATCTCTCCGCTCACTGGGTGGCTCTGCCTCCTTCCCCCACTGGAGCCCTTCCAGCCTGGCCTGCCTCCTGCAGGTTGTGCGAGCCCAAGGCCAAGGAGCCCCGCGTGCCATAGCAGGGTGCGAATGTTACCCTGGACTTGTCCAGAGCACACCACACCCGGCACCGTGCGGGTCACCATTCCCACCTGGCTTTGATGCCATTTGAACAAAGGAGTCTACCCTGCTGAGGGCAAACGCCACCCACCCCGCGTCTCTCATCTGCTAGCACGTAGTGCCTGCTGCTAGGGCCACCATGAGGACCGGAAGGAGTGCAGGTAAAACACTTGGCCTGCACCGGGCCTGGGGGAGCTCTGGGAGAAGGGCAGCCCTGAGTTCTTTGTTGTCAGCATTCAGTGCTGTGCTGAGACACCAGGGGGAAGTGCACAGGACGCACGGTCCCCGCTCTCCGACGCACGGTTGGTCCCCGCTCTCCGGGAGCGCAGACCTGTCTTCCCGTCCCTCAGGTGAGGTCAGCTCGGGTGTGGCCTCCCCCGGAAGACTTCAGCGCAGCCCAGCCTAGCCTGGAGCCTAGGTCAGGACCCGGTTCCCCTTACCCCTGCCTTGCTGCTCCAAGTCTGTCTTCTCCTCCAGGGGCCGAGGCCATTAGCCAGGGGCCAGGTATGGACTGAGAGGGTCCCTGGCACACGGCACAGAGCAGCAGCTAAAGAAGCATGTAGAATGAATGACCGTCGAGCTTCTGTCTTCCTCCGGTACCCACCTGTTACTGCTTTGTGAATGTGGGCCCAGTGCTGCATGTTTATTTTCCTGACCTCACTTAGTCCTCACGAGAGCTTGGAGGGGGCCATTGTCTGAATTTTACAGGTGAGGAAGCTCTGAGATGCTTGTGCTATCAGCCGGGCTCTAACTAGAAGAGAAGGGCCCTCTAATATTTACGACAGAGGGATTTAGTGCCGGGGAATTGGTTTCCCAGGTGGTGGAGGAGCTGCGAGGTGCTGCCGGGGTGCTGGCATTCGCAATGGTGCAAGGCGGCGGCCACCCGAGGCTGGAAGCCAGGGAGGAGCTGGGGCCTTGTGGGCACGTCCTGCCGAAGCTGGACTCACGCAGGAGATGCCACCCAAGGCAGAGGGGGGGGGAGAAATAGGGCTGGGTCAGGAGCACCAAGCCCAGAGGGCTTCCCCCAGGTCCACGGTAAGAAGTGGTCCTGAGGCTCTGTTCCAGGCCTGCCTCACTTCCACCTGGGCTCCCCATCCCCTCACCCCAGGGTGCCCCACCTCTGCCCTCTTCACCTGGGCTCTGCCCTTCCTGCTGGCCCCAGCCCCTCAGCCCCCTGAGTCCCAGCAGGGCGGCCAGCGTCCTGGATGGGCCGCCTCCCGTTCCGGTTGCCGGCCGCCGGCCGCCTCCACCAGGGACCCCCGCACACAGTGGGTGCCACATGGCTCCGTGCCAGCCCCAAAGATGCTCATCTCCACTCCCCCTGGCCACAGCGCTTCATGGTGTGCCACCGTCCCTGGCTGGCAGGCCTCAGAGCGGCCACTCCCAGTTCTGCCCTCTCCCGGGCCCCAGGAGTCCTGCTCGCGAGGCACGGCTCCCACGGGCCTCCCCACGTGCTGTGGCTCACCCCCACGACAGTGCATCTCCTTTGACCACCCCCCCCTTCCGCTGTCAGAAGCAAGCATGTCACACAGCTGTCTCCAGCCTCTGTCCCCACTGCCCCCTGCCCCACCCCGCCACCCCCACTGCTGGGGAAGCTCGGCTCTTGTCGAGGTCTCCTGTGACACCCAGCTGGCCATCCCACTGCTGTCCTCGTCTTCCTTAGGGCCCAGCAGCATCTGGCCCAGATGTGCGTTCCACGAGTTCCAGCACACGGTAGGCGCTCACTGCAGATTTGTGGAGCGAATGCATAATCCCAGGGTACTCATCAGAAAACGCAGTCCCAGGAGAAGCCTGCCATGTGGTATGGTTACACCGCTGGGGACAGCTGAGCCGGCCCGGGTCCCCTGCATGGCCTGCCCTGTCTCCATCTTGTCCGCTGGGGCTCGGGCCCGATGGATGGCTGAGCGGAGAGGGCGGTGGGGGGCAGGAGGCCTGGGAGCCCCGTGGACCTGCCCGTAGACCCTCCCGCCCGCGCCTGTCCACCTGTGATAGATGCTTCAGCTCTGAGGTTTGCTCTTTATTCCTCCCCTCTCTCTCTTTTTCTCCCCACTGGGTCTTTTTAGGCAGTAATTACAGCCAAAGTGGACAATCTGTCTTTTTATTTTTAGGCTTTGACGCTCAGACACCAGGCCCTGGACAGCGAGCATTGCTTAGAAATAGGGGGCTCACACCCAAGTGAGGCTCTGTCGGGTCTGATGGTGCGTGGGGGTGGTGGGGAGAGGTGGGGTGTGGGTGCACAACCCTGCAACAGGCTGGGACGTGGGGAGAGCTTTGCCCGGGGATCCAGGAGACCTGGGGTCTGGCCCCTTCTGCTCTGTGACCTCGGGCAGGTCCCTGGCCCTCCCCGCGCCTTACTGTCCAGCCCAGGCACAATGAAGGGAGGCCCAGATAAGCTCCACGGGTTTCCAGATGACGTCTCCAGGGCGGAGGGCCCCAGGGCCGGTCGGGAGGGGCTTTCCTGGAGTCACTGTGCTGAGAGATAACAGGAAGGATGAGCCAGGCCCAGAGAGACACCTGGACGGGGGCTATCCTGCCAATGAGTGATGGTCCTACGTATTGTTAGACCTTTCCTCTCCTCCTCTGTTTCTTCCTGTGGCTCTCGCGTTGTCATTGTCCCTAAGTTATATCTGGGTCATCCTTCCTCCTCGGGCTGCCCTCAGTCGGCTCCCCTCCTCACGTAGGGCTCGGGGGCCACACCATTCCACCCGCACAGGCTGATAAACAGGAGGCGCCGGCCGGGGGCCTCTGGCTCCAACAGGCCCAGCTGTTTCCTCAGGGTGCCCGGGCCTCAGCCCAGCTGGCCTGACTGCCCCTCCCCTGCAGGCTGCAACCGTGACCATCTCCTCAGGGGGGTCATCCACATATCCACTCACACATTCACTTACTCATTTAAAAACATTCGGTGGCTGCCAGGTGCTGGAGATAAGCCATGAACAGATGAGGAGCTTTCTTCCTAGTTGGAAGAATAGACAACAAAATCATAACCAAATGGAGAAGAAACTTTAGATAAAGATGACAAAAATAAGAAGCGAATGGCATTGGGAGTTGGGCAGGGCATCTGTTTCTGGCCTGGTGGTCCGCTCATTTACGCTAAAGCGGCTTAGGAAGACCGTGCTGGCTGCTGGCAGGGGGCTGGGCTCTGGTAGAAGAGGCCAGCTGCCCACCCGGGAGATCAGGAACTTGGCCTACATCATTCTCCCCCTCTGCGGCTGCGTTAGGAGCTCCCAAGCCTCTGGGAGCGTTAGGAGAAATCCAAGCTCAAGTCCAAGATTTCACGGAGCCGAGTCCTCCCAGAACCATTTGGCTTCTCTGGGCACGTAGGTCCAGGCCTGTGATGGGGGTTCTTCCCCCTTTGTTCTTCAGGGGCTGTGTCAGAATCGCAGAGGGCTGAGCAACAAGGCTGCCTGTGGAGAAAAGTCCAGCCGTGTGGACATGGCCCAGGCCCCATGGACCGCTGGTAGCAGAGCGGGGGCCGTGCTGTCTTCCCTGCACCAAGGGCTCTAGGCCTTGTGTGAACAGAGGCTCAGGAAAATGGAAGGGGAGGGGTCATGAAGGATACAATTCACAGCTGCCTTCACCTCCAGGAGAAGGTGGTGGCCTGTTCTTCCAGCTTGGCCCAAGGGCAGGGGGATATTCGGGATCTTTGAGGCCAGAGTGGTGGGAAGAGGCTAGGAGATAGGATGGGGCCCAATCCAAACAGCCCCAGGCCTGCCCCATCCTAGGGTGCCACAGCTGACCCCAACTCCCAGCGGCAGGCTTAGTCAGAACTTATCTCTCAGGCAAGTCCCTGGGCCTCAGGAAGGGATTGGGACAGCAGGAGGAAACAGCCCACCCTCGAGGCCAACGGCACCAGCTGAGCTCTGAGCCCGGGTGGGAGGATCCTAGTCAAGGTGGCCCCTGGACCTCCACTTGGAGTGTTGGGGTTGGAGGCTGGACAAGGCAGCTTGCAGGCTGGCACTGAGCGGGTGTCCAGGGAGATCAGGAAAGGAGGTTCTTCTGTTCGGGCAAGGCCCCCTGTCTGAGCACCACAACCACACAGCGACCTTTCATCCTATGCCCTCATCCTGCCAGGCAAGCAATAACAGAGCAAAGAGGTATGGGGCCCTTATGCCATGCCAGGTACTGTTCTGAGCAATTTAAGTGCGATAACGCTGTTCATTCTCGAAACCTGTGATGCTCCCATTTTACAGATTGAGTAAACTGAGACCAGAGCTACACAACAAACTTGCCTGAGGCTGCACAGCTGTACATGGCAGAGCTAGAATTTGAGCCCAAGCAGCTTGTCACTGTCTGTGTTTCTAAGTGCCCATCTCCCCGCAGCCTCAGAGCCTCAGGCTGCAGCACACATCCAAAGGTCAAGAGAAGGTACGTGTGTGCGGCATCATAACACGAAACACACAGTGAACGGGCTCCTGCCAGCGCCCTCCTTCCTGGGGCCCCGAGTGCCCCCTGCTCCCCCAGGGAGGGTGGGGTGGGCTCACGTGGCCCTGCCTGCTGGACCCTCTGGCCTCCTTTGCTGCTGCGGGTTCTGGCTAGGGCTCTGAGCGCCCCAGCTTTCCGTCGGCTCCAGTCCAAGTTCTTTTATTAATTCCCTCGCTCTCCAGCAAGAGAACTTTAATTAGCCGGGCCGATTTATCTATATAAATACAAACGGATGGCGCTCCGCGGTGGGCGGGGAAGTGGAAGGGGAGCTGGGCCAGCAGGTTGCCTAGGGCAGAGGAAGTGACAACGGCGCCTTCCCAGCAACCAAAAATATGACTTTAATATCACGCGCACGTGTGGTGTGCGTGTGCGCTCACCGGCGGCTGGGCAGCCTGCGGAGCTGTGGCTGGGGGCACCGCGCGTGCTGTCACTCATGATGGGAGAACACGTCTCCAGAGCTGGGCTGCCTCTGACTTCTTGGGGAGGTCTGAATGTCCCTCACCGTGAGCGACATTGCCGTGTTCCTGCTCGTGGCAGTCCCCTCCCGTGCATCCTGCCCCAGGAGGACAGGGACAGCGTGACAAAATCACCGTGTTCAAAGGGCTCACTCTGGACTTCAAGGACTTCTCCCAGGCTTGGGGACAGGGGATGGGCTGATGACAGCTGAACTCCTCGTCCAGCCCTGGGAGGCTCAGGATTGGAGAACGGGTCCCAAGGATGCACCTCGATCTTGTTTTCAGACGTAGCCCCAAAGGTCAAAGCTTTCTCACTGAGTGCCTGAGGTAGCAGGGAGATGGGCAGTTAGGAGCTCAGACTAGTGACCCGCTGCCCGGATGCAAAACCCTGGCTCTGCCCCTTACAGCTGTGCAAACCTGGGGGAGCTGTTTGCCAGCTCTGTGCCCCAGTTTACTCATCTGTAAAATGGGAGCATGATGGTTTGCAAGGCAACAGGTTTATCACACTTAACATGCTCGGTACAATACAGGGCATGTGGTGGGCATCCCATAACTCTTTGCTCTAGTGTTGCTCACCTGGTGATGGAAGGTCCCTGTGTGGTTTTCTCCCTTTTGCCAAGGGTGAGGTCATGGCGGATGGTGATGGTGAGAGAGGGGGACAGTGCTAATAGGCATTTCTTATTACGGTAGCTGATATTGACATCTCTGGGCCACTGTTCTAGGCGCTTTCTCTTTATCATCTCATTCAGAGTCAGGGGTCACAAAGAAGCAGCCTCTGTCCTCAGGAGGCTCCTGTCTAGCAGGGGAGACAGGACCCATATGACAAGAGGCCTGAAGAGAAACAGAAATGTTGTGAACGGCAGAGAAGACAGAGGAGGGGCAGCTCAGTGGCCTGGGGTGATTTGGGATGGGTCCCCTGGAGAGGGAGGGGGCTGCAGCCAGACTCCTCCATTCTTTCCAGGAGGCTTGTGTTTGACTTGGGGGCCCCCTTGGTGAAGGGGAGGAGGGGAGAGCATAGGAAGCAATTCCGATAGAACTTCTCACAAGGTGACAAGCTGCCTCTGGAGAAAATGCATTTCTTGTCACAGGAGGCAGGTGGGCAAGGCCTGGGGAAGCAGAGGTCAGTGACTTTGTGGAGGAGATTTCAGAACCGGGTGTGGCAGGGGTGGGGGATAAGATATGACCTGTGGCTCGCTTCCAAGTCTAGAAATCTAACTGTCCAGCGTGATTATAGACACACACACACATGCACATACACACGTACACATACATACATTGCAGGCTGGTTCCGCCCAGGTGTCCAGGAAGCTCAGGGAAAGAGGCTCTTTTGCTCATGGCAAAGAACCCTCTCTGCACACAAGGACACAGCGACCTTGCATCCCGTGCCTTCATCCTGCCCAGCAAGCCGTACTAGAGCAAAAGCAGTCCTGGGGCTCTCACTATAGGCCAAGTACAGTTCTAGGCATTTTAAGGGTGATCACCCTGTTAATACTTACAACCTATGATGTTCCCATTTTACAGATGAGTACATTGAGGTGTAGAGTGGTTGGCACAACGCTCCCGAGGTCCAAGGGCTGTAAGTGGGTGGAGCCGGGGTTCGAGCCCAAGGCATTCTGTCACTATTACTCGTGCTCCTGACTGCCTCTAACACATGTCACCAGCCACCGCCGTCATCGTAATTAGCCTCGTCTCGGGCACTGTTTCTCCGCTGGTCGTGTCAAGCCCGTTCTCCGTTTGGAGTCGGGGGCTGGGGCTACGGTGAGCCAGGCAGTGAGAAGGCTGTGTCTCCTGGTGGGATAGGGGATCCCCTGTCATCCTGGGGGTGTTGCCTGCACATCCCTGGGGTCAAATCTGGGCTCCTGCACTTAGAGGCTGTGACACCTCAGACAAGCCATCTCCCCTGTCTGACTCAGTCACTCCGCGGTGAAAAGGGTTGGGTGAAGATCCGGTGGACCCTTGTATCAGACAGGACTCACACGCCCGGGGGCCGCTCAACAGTGCCTGGGGGACAGTGGGAGCCACGGGCCTTTCCTGGGCAGTGAGCGTCCCTGGGCTCCTCCTCTTGGACCCTGTTTGGGCCTCGGAGAGAGGCTAGCAGGGTGCTGGCCCTCAGCTACCTGGCCTACTCGGGTCCCGGGCCTGGAGCCCCATGGAGCGGCAGACACAGGAAACCCTGTGTCATGGCAGCTTTGCTGAGCGGAGCCCGAGAGCGGCAAACTCTATTCTTAGCCAGCGTCCCATCACGTGGAGAGGCAAGCGTGTCATTAGTGGGGAGGGAGGGAGGAGGGGCTGGATTTAACCCCAAAGGGCCAGGGCGCCACAAAGAACTCAGAAGAAACACACTAGGGAGGGAGGGATAGAAATCTGAGTTGGAGCCAAAGGGCCATCCTGTAAGGGACACTCTCCTCGAACACCCATTAGACAGACACCATAGCCACGGGGCGAGGAAGGTGGCCCCGAGGGGAGAGGGGTTGAGAATTCCATGGGCTGTAACCGTGTGCTGAAGGGGGCGCTCTAAGAGGATCTGCCAAGAGCCCTGGCAGGAATCAGGAGGTCAAATCTAGCCCCATCCCTACCCCCCAGGGGCGTGGCTGGGGACAAGTCACAGCTGGGGACAAGTCACAGTCTCTGGCCCCTGGTCTAGGTCTGAGGTATTAAACTCAAGTGTCCCTCTGCTGTAGCATTTGTGACATGGACCCAAGCAGGGTCGGAACTGAGAGCGGCACCCAAAACCCTGGTCAAACCCCTCACGGGGCCTGCGAAGAGCCAAGGCATTTCTCTTTGCCCACGAGAACCCCACTGCTCCAACAGGTGTTTGTCCCGTGTTCTTACTTCATCCCGATGAGCCCTGTGTCCATTATCCTTCTAGCATGATCCGTCAGTGGATGTAGCCACGAGGGCCTGGGGCGCGGGTTAGACTAGTCTGACGGCGTCGAATGGGGCAAAGCCAGATGTGAAGGTGAGGGAATGGCCCAGAGGCGATAGTCCCCGGGGAGATGCAGGGTGGCCTGAGCATCGGGGGGTGGGCAGCCAGGGGGTGCTGGAAGGGACACCCCTGGGTTGACTCATGCCTCAGGGGGAGCCAGACAGCAACCCCCCGGTTTCCTGACTGACCTCCTGTGTCCTTTCGACCTCACTCCTGTGTGCCCATGACTCACCTCACCAGCAGAGCTGTTAAGCTCCCCAAGGCCAGGCAGGGTGCCCTCTTTCTCCCCATCCGGGCCCACGCCAGGCATAGCCAGTGCCGCTCCGAGCTCAGCTCCTCATCCCGCCAGCCCTGAGCCCACCCGCTCCTGCTGCCTCACCCCTGCCCGCTTCATGCCGGTCACTCATTTCCTTTCTAATTAATCACTGCTGGGCTCCAGCGGTGTCCTTCCCTCCCCAGCTCATTTGCCTAAAGAAATGAGTTGCTTTGTTGAGAAGAAACCAATGCTTCCCAGCTCTATTTCCTCTCTCCCCTCCCCAGGCCGCAGAGATTGGGGGCCAGAGGCCTCCCTGGGGGCTCTCTGGGATGGAGGGGAGGAGGCACTGGTCTGTAAGGAGAGTGGCTTCAGTTTCCCCATGTAAACCAGAACAAGCAATTTCTGAGGAGGCCTGAAGGAAGAAAGTGCTTTGAGGCTCTGTTAGGGGTGGGAGGGGAAGGTGGCGAAGCCCAGGCCTTCTGCACACCCCTACCCGACAGGACGGAAGCGGCTTGGATGTGGCCATGTTGTTTTGTGAAGCTAATGAGCCTTGGATCCCCAAACTGAGAACAGGAACTTGTTAGCTGGCCTCCAAGAGCCGATCCCGAAACCTCATCACGTCCTGGGGGAAGAAGGTGGGGGAGATGGTATTCCAGGAGCTCCCGGAGGGAGAGGCGGTGGAGAAGGGAGGGCCTCCACCATGGAGGGGCTCCTGGGACTCGGGTGCTGCCCAGAGAACCACAAGGTGAGCCAGGCTTGCGTCTCCCACCTGCCCTTTCATCCAGACCCACAGGACTGTTCCAGGTGCAGCACTCACTCATGGGCGCCAGGTCAGGGATGGTTCCCGGGGTGGGCTGGACTCCACCCAGTCACTGACAGGGCCTGAGGTCAGACATGCCCGGGTTCAAACCCCCAGCAGTCACGTGAGCATAGGCAAGGGCAGTGTCTCAGAACCTCAGTTTTCCCATCTGAAGAATGGAAGTAAGAGTCGTCCCTGCCTCTCGGTGTTGCTGGAGGAATAACAAGGATCCTACAGCTCGAGCACTCAGCATAGCACCAGGTACATAGCAAGTGCCCTGTGAATACTAGTTATTAATTATTACTGTTATTATCAGGATCCCCCACTTTAGTGTGAGGATACCAGCCATAGGGAGAGGCAGCTTTACAGAGCAGCCTCAAATCAACCGGATCTTTCAAATGTAAATTATGAGCAAATGGGTACTTTTCTGTTACTGCTGGTCGAGGGTGGCCCTGAAACCCCTCCTGGCTGATGGAGAGCAGGCACCCGGCCCAGCCCCGGGCTGAGGGCCCAGCCAGCTGTCCAGGCCTCCAGAGACCCAGGTCGCCAGAGACCCAGGTCGCCAGCCACAGCCGCAGAGGGGAAGCCCCACCCGTCGGCCCTGGAATTCACAGTCTTAGGAATTCTGTGGCCTCGCCAGGTGCCACCGTTGTGCTGGCTGTCCCAGTCGGGCCCCTGATGGAGCATGCTGTAACTGGGAGAGACCGCAGTCCTGAGCTGGGATGTGACTAGCCCACTGGGCTGTGCAGAGCCGGAGGTGCCCCCTCTCCCCACATCTTACCACCCAGTTTGATTCTCTGGGAGCACCCTGGACCCCCAATACCTAGGGCTGAGCTAAGGTAAGCAGAGAACCTCTGAGGCTCTGGAACTAGACCAGAAGACGGCCAAACGGACAGATTTCCGCTGAGGAAAGTTGCATCTGGCCAGTGCCCATGAGGAGATCCCATGAGGAGCAGCAGGAAGAACAGCGTTTGGACTGGGGCTCCGTTGGGAGGGTGGTGCACTCCCTCTTCTGGTCTGCTTCTCATCACCCCCACTCTGGAAGGAAGGGTTGGGATAAAGCCCCCCAATGATTTCAGATCCCCACCCGCTGAAACAGCTAGAAGTTGTAGCCACAAAGGCTGAGAGAGGAGGGTCGGCAGATCTGGGGCAGAGGCTCTCTCCAGAATAGGGAGGACCTTCCTGGCTTTACCATTTTGCCAGAGGTCTAGTTGAGAGAGACCTCAGGGCCATCCTCGGCAGTTAAATGTGATAGCAGGGCTGCCACATACAGTTGGGCAGGTTGTTCACTGCACAAGGGTACCTGGCTGAAGCAGTGATTATGGGGCTGGGATCCAGCCTCACTCTGCTCACCAAGTCACACTCTTCAGCATGCGGCTGTATCTGCTTAGAGTTCAAAGGTACCACAGGGGCCAGTAGCAGCATAAGTGGGCTGCTCCCAGCCTCAGTTTCCTGAACGGAGACACAGGGTAATCCTTCCTCTTTCAAGCCCCCCATCCCTCAAGGGAAGTGGAACCAGTGAGTGGTTGAGAAAATCAATACACTACAAGTGCTTTGAGCTCCTTGAAGATAAGCTTCTGACAAAGAGGGAAGTGATTGAAGGCGTGAGCCCTTTCTCTGCAGCCTGACAGGGATTTCGGAATGGGTGCGTGGGGGGCAGATGCTGGCCTGTGCACACTGGCTTCTGCACCCATCCTTCCTGCTGGACTGGGGGCCCAGACTTGTGTCTCCCTGGTTTCTGAGCTCCCTGTGTCTCTCCCAGTGACCTGCAGGGTGTGAGAGACGGCTGCACGTTCTTTTCTCAAGGAACTGAATTTTCCTTCGCTCTGTTCCCTCTACAAAAATGCAGTAGCCCACTAAACACACCCAACTTCCGTCTGGAGTCTGGATACCCCGGCTCAAAGCCTCGCTCTGGTGCCGCTACGTGGCCACCTCTGACCTCTGCCCCTCCCGGGAAGTCAGTTTCCCCGTGTGCAAAGTAGGGTGTTAGATGGCCGGCGGGGCTCCCTCCCTCCCCGGTGCAGTCTGGAGCTGTGGACGCCTCTTCATGTACATGTGTCTACACAGAGCCCCTCTTTTGTCTCTGAAGGCAGCTGAGATAAAACAGAGTCTAATCCGTACCAGGGAGACGGGTCCTCTGCCCGAGGGGCCGCGGGCACAAATTGGGCCGTCGTGTTGCATTACTTCCGCCAAGTTGGGCCCCACCATCTCACCTCTGTCCCCCCAGCGAATGGGACAGCGAGGGGCAGACAGCACAGTGGGGGCAGGGGGCCCGTGCCGCCACCAGGCCCCCTGACTCCCACCATCAAAGGCGACAGGAGAGGGAGGGGGCCCAGCCGGGGAGGATTTTTAATGACCCCAAATCCTGGCAACTCATTACGTCTCTGATAAGGCAATGGGGGCTGTCACTCCCAGATGCAGCCAAGGAGACTCCCTAGAGAAATTTTGCCGCCTTCTCGCTAATCTTCTTAGAAACATTGTTATTTATTTTTTCTTATTTTATCCGACATGTGTCAAGCAGCCCCTGCTAAGCCTGTGACATCTCCAGGGAGGCTGAAGGAGGCTGGAGGAGGGCCCTGGCCCCGCACATCCCCCCGGCCCTCAGCAGCATGGCCCCCACGGCCCTGCTCTCTTGCTGGCCGAGGTTCTGCCCCGGCTGGTGGCTTGGCGATGCCCACGGGAGCTGGGGCTCAGGCCAGGCGACGCTAGACGTCTGGGGGCTGGCCGTCTGAGTCAGGGGACTGCAGGCTGTTCTGACTGGGGCTGCTTCCAAGGAGAAGGAAGGGCTGCGTGCTACCACTCGCACCTGGAGCCACCCCCAGGCCTCCTCCCCGTGCGTTTGGTGAACACCCAAAGCGGCTATCACCGCAGCTGTCACCAACGAAGCCTGGCCCGGGCTCCAGGTCCCGTGTCCGCCACACAGAAGCTCTCGTTCACTCCCCACGCCAGCACTGTGAGGCTGGTACTAATGTCAGGCCCATTTGTAGGTGAAGAAACAGGCCCAGGGAGGTGAAATTGCTTGCCCGAGGTTGCCCAGGCAGGAAGAAGGGACAGACTGGGATCGGAACCCCGGCGCTCAGATGACGAGCTCATGCGACGCTCCCCAACCCTCCTCTGAATGCCCCTGGAGCCCTGGGCACAGAGGCGTGGCCAGGAATCTTCTTCCCCATTTCACAGCTGCAGAAATAGGCTTAGAGGCCCCAGGACAGCTCCAGACAGCATCTCCCGGGTGTCGTCCTGTGTTACGGGGTGCTGAGATCCCAGGGGGACTTCTGGCCCTCTGTTACAGGGACTAGGGCAACTCTGGGGGTGGAAAGAAAGTCACGGCACGTCCACAGGGCACAGGAAAAGAGTCCAGGTCTAGGAGACTCCCTCCCCACTATAGTTCCTGGCACGCGTTTGTGGTGGTAAAGCTTATAGATCTCTCCCAGTGGATTGTTACTAATACAGCAGGCTGTAAAACAGTGCCTCCCGCACAATCCCATTTTGGGCGAATATGTTGTTATATGTGTGTCTTCGTATGCAGTACCTAAATTGCAGAGGGAACAAAAGATTGGATTTGTGCCTTTCAAAACAGCCAAATTTAAGGCCAATATTTTCACATGCCACGTTTTGGGGATCCTGAAACCAAAACAAGACACGTGTTTTTTAAAACAACATTTTATTTCTAGCTCATTTTAAGTTCACAGTAGAGTTCTAAGCACAGAGAGCTCCCGCGGACCCTTTACCCAGCTCTCCCTATGCTAACAGAGTTGACAGCTTGCTAACCCTCAATTTTCTCTATTGGTGAAAAGCCGTGAATTTTCATGACATGCTATTGGGGTACATGACATCCACAGGACTTCTCTGGCGCTGTTGACCTTGATCACAGGTTAAGGTGGCATCTGCCAGATTCCTTCACTACACAGTTACTATTTTTCCCCTCTCCATATTCTATTCTTAGAAACAAGTTGGCTAAAGCCAGCCCACACTCCAGAAGAGAGGAATTAAACTCCACCCCCTGGAAATCTATGAATTTGTGGACAAATGTGAAAACCAGCCTAGTAATTAATAGATTGGGAGGGGAGATACTTTGAAGCTATGCAAGTGTCCTATTTCCCCTTAAAGTTTCACCCCCTAATTCCAGCAGTCATGGGGGGATCCAGCCCGTGGCAATTCCTATCTTGGTGTTCTAACGGTGATTTTCTGCTTCCCCCATTCCTTCTACTTTATTAGTTGGAATTCAATATTCTTGTTATTTAGCATATTGCTCAAATCGTTCCAGCTTTGGCCATTGGAAGCTCTTGTAGGCGGACTCTTCTGCTGTCTTGACATGGCCCCCGTAATTGGTTTGGATATAAGCGTATCATGTGGTTTTTGTTGGTTTGTTGTTGTTGTTGTTGTTTTTAGCACTACCTCTTTTCTGAGACCACAATGCTCTGGGATTGTCCTGTATTTTCTCCTCCCAGCCCTAGAATCAGTCCTCTCTCCAAGGACCCTGGTCCCTTTTGTTGGAAAATGATATTTAGAAGCCAAGAGCTGGGTGCTAGGAAGGCACACATTTTTCAAGCCCATTTTTACATGGATAAAGCATCTGGAACTTCATAGCTGGCAATGACTTGGCATCCAACAAAGTCAGGGGTCCTTGTGCATTGATAGTTATATAGGTTTATGTAACACGCCTGGACCTCCAGGTCTCACTCAGGCCTCATTGGCAGAATGACTTTGAAAGGGTGCTGTGACGTTGAGGGCTGTGGCCCTGGGTTCAAGTCCACGCCGCTGGCATGACGGTGCCTTGCAGCCCGCTCTCCAGCCAGCCTCCGGAACTAGCATCCAACTTGCTCATCTGCACCGTCAGGATGCGCAAAGCCAGAAAGTTCGACACATCTTCAAAATGTCGATGAACCATTTGGGAAATATTAAATCGTGATTTAATGATTCTCCTCAGGTTTTACTCAATTACAAATTTAATATTCTTGACATTTTCCTTCACTCCTGTGGAGCCTCCGAGACTTCAGACTGGGGAAACAGCCCCAGAAACAGGGTGTGATTGCAAAGGAACCAATGTGGGCAGAGAGCCTCACCTCTCTGGCTAGCTTCCCACATACAGAACACGAACAATGAAAATGAGAGAATGATGGAAAAAGGTATAGGTAATCGGTGTGAGTTGTTACCACTCTGTTTGCAGGACATGAAGAGCTTGGGCTCAGGACCCTATCGGACCTTGGCTCAAAACCTGGCTTCATCACCCATCACCTTTGTGATGGGCAAGTGGGCTCACCTCTCTGGGCCTTGGTTGATTGTCTGTAAACTGGGCACCAGTTCCCACCTCGGGGTTGTCATGGGGTCAAATGAGATCATCAGGATCAAGTGCGTAGCACAGCGTCTGACCGATGCTTGCTCCGTGACTGCTAATAATAATAATAATAATAATAGCCACACTGAACAATAATAAGAACAGAGTCCCAGTGATCAGTTAGTGGGAATGTAAGCGGGGACGTGTTGCATGGATTTAGGATCAGAACAGGAATTAAATTTAAGTATTCATCATTTACATATCTTTAAAAACATAGACTTTACTTTTTAGAGAAGTTTTAACTTCACAGCAAAATTGAATGAAAGTATAGACATTTCCCATATATCCCTTGCTCACCCCCAGCTTCCCCCACTATCAAAATCCCACACCAGAGTGGTACATTGTTACAATCTATGAGGCTACACCAACACATCCCCACCCAAAGGGCATGGTTTACACTAGGATTGGCTCTTGGTGTTGTATATTCTATGGGTTTTGACAAATGTATAATGACGTGTATGCACTATTATAGTTCCAGACAGAATTATTTTCACTGCCCTCTGTGCTCTGCCTATTTATCCCTCCCTTCCTGCCCCACCCTTTCCCCCAATTCCTGCCAACCACTGATCCTTTTACTATCTCCACAGTTTGCTTTTTCTAGAATGCCATACAGTTAGGATCATACAGTATGTAACTTTTTCAGACTGGCTTCTTTCACTTAGTAATATGCCTGTCGGTTTCCTCCACGTCTCTTCATGGCTTGTAGCTCATTTCTTTTTAACACTGAATAACATCCCATTGTCTGGATGAACCCCAGTTTATTTATCCATTTATCTACTGAAGGACATCTTGGTTGCTTTCAGTTTTTGGCAATGATGAATGAAGCTGCTAGAAACATCCATGCGCAGGTTTTTGTGTAGACAACACGTTTTCAGCTCCTTTGGGTAAACACCAAGGAGCACAATTGCTGGATTATATGGTGAGAGTGTGCCCAGTTTTGTAAGAAACCACCAAACCGTCCTCCCAAGAGGCTGTGCTGTTCTGCATGCCCACCAGCAGTGAAGGACAGTTCCTGTTGCTCCACACCCTCGCCAGATGTTGTCGGTGTTGCGCATTTGGGCTGTTCTAATAGGTGTCTAGTGGTATCTCGTTTTAATTTGCAATTCTGTAAAGACATAGGATGCTGAACGTCTTTTCAAACATTTATTTGCCATCTATATTTCTCATCTGGTGAGGTGTCTGTTCAGGTCTTTTGCCCCTTTTCAAATCAGGTTGTTTTCTCCTTGTTGAGTTCTAAGAACTATTTGAGTATTTTGGATGATGACCCTTGATCAGATGTGTCTTTTGCAAATATATTTCCCCGGTCTGTGGCTTGTCTTCTCATTCCCTTGACAGTGCCTTTCCCAGAGCTGAAGCTTTTAATTTCAATGAAGTCCAGCTTATCAATTATTCCTTTCATGGATGGTGCCTTTGGTGTGGGATCTCAAAAGTCATCGCCATACCCAAGGTCATCTAGATTTTTCTCCTTTGTTCTTGTCTAGGAGTCTTAAAATTTTGCATTTTACAGTTAGCTCTGTGATCTATGTGGTGATAATTTGTGTGAAGGCTGTAAGGGATGTGTCGGAATCCCTCTTCACATGTGGGTGTCTAGGGTTCCAACGCCATTTGTTGAAAAGAACATCTTTGCTCTAGTCACTTGTATTTTCATCTCGGGTTTTTCACAGGGCATTCCTGCACAGAGTCCCCCAGGCTCCCCAAACACACCCCTTATCCATGGCACTGTTCCAGGAGGGAAGAGCCCATGGAGAGAGACCCTGGGCCTGACGGCCAGGAGCCCTGGTGGGCAGGGGCTTCAGCCAGGCTTTTGCTCAAGGACAAGGAACAAGGTCACGTGTGGGGCCAGGCGCCTGGGGTTGGGAGTCGGTGGTTCTCAGTGCAGGGTGACGGAGGGGTGACTAGTCTCCAGGTTAGAAGGAGCAGACCTGACCACAGGGGACTTGCGGTAGTGACTTGGCAGCCTCAGGCCCCTGTGGAGAGTAGGAGCAGAGCCCAGGGCTGGGCAACCCCACAATCAGGTCTGTGAACACGTTCACACACAGCCACCTTCCCCAGGAACCTGGATGGCTGCTTGGCAGGCCACACCGGGCCCGACCCATCAAACTCTCCCATTACCACTTGCCCTCGAGGGGTTTAATTTGGGGCATCCAACTCCTCTGTGGGCTGGAGGAGGTGAGGACTTCTGCTCTATGCAGGTGTCAGGAGGCTGGTGGAGAGGCGAGGTCGTGGACACGGGGCCGCCTCCCCCTGTCCTCAGCCAGCACCCACCCCATCCCACCCCAGGGGGAAATGGGCAGCGTGAGACCCTATCCTCTCTCCGGGCAAAGTCTTGGTCCTCTGAGAATGAGGGGGGGACTCCAACCCTGACCCCAGCCCTCCTTATCCAGGCCCCATGGCCTGGAGGCTGTATGCGAGTTGCAGCTAGACAGTGGGGCTCCTGGAGACCCAGGCCCCCCACCTCCCTCTCAGGCCCTGTCTTCTGTACAGAAGAACAGGGCTGCTCGGGGCAGGTTCAGCCCATGAGCCAGGTGCTCTGTTGGCCCCTTCTCAGCCCCGGTGTCTCACTACATCCTAAGACAAGCCCACTGAGCTGACATCACGACCCTCATTCCACACATAGGAAGCCCAGGAAGGCGTCCACGCAGGTGGTCAGAGCCACTTACCGGTTTGTGAGCCTCAGTTTCCTCACCTGCACAACGAGACTCCTCACTCCTCCCGCACTGGGCTGTTGCGAGGAGCATGTGGGCAGCAGATGGGAAGCGCGCAGTCGTGCTCAGAATAAATGGGGCTTGAACTACTCCTGCTGTAAGTGGCAGCCCCGGGGTCTGAAGCGCACGCTCCTCCTGCTACTCACACGCCTGGCCCCCCGCAGACTGCTGGAGCAGCTCCTTCACTCGGGCTCCCGGGAGGAGCGTGGGTGCCTTTCAGGAGAGGGCCTGCTCCTGCAGCTACGGGCTCCCGTCGGTCATGTTTCTCTGCGTCGTCTTCCCGCTTGGGCAAGGGCCAAGCCTAGAGATGACCGGCGACCCGGCCACGGCCACACGGCGCGCTCCTGGGGCCCAGCAGGCACTCTCCGCAGGAGCCACCTTCCTGATGAGCAGGGGCCTCCTGTCGGCCGCCTGTGCACACGGTCCATGCCGTGTGCGTGTCCATCGGGTGTGGACACAGTGTCCCCAGGGTACGAAATTCATTTTCTTTCTGTCGGACGGAGGATTGACTGCCCGGCTGAAATCCAGCAAATCCCAGCCACTGCAAACACAAGCACAGTCACGGCCCTGGTGTCTGTGTGGCGAGCACACATACTCACACTCACACTTGCCCTCATACACTCCATTTCATGCTTATGAGCACTCGTGCACCCACACTCACCTACCCACACGCTCTCATACACTTGCGTGGCTCCTGGTGTCCCCGTTCTGCAAATCAGTGATGTTCTCTCACACCTGGGAACATCCGAGCAGAAGCTACTTCCTGCTCCCCTCCCCAGACCTCATCATTTGTCTGAGTCCCTCCAAGCTCAGCTCCAGTCTTGCCTCCCCCAGGAAGGCTCCCCAGTTTTCCCCAGCCTGCTGGGGCCTCCCCTTCCTCTCTGGGCCCGCATAAAGTTAATCGCAGCCTATTCTCTGCTCTTGTCCAGCAGCCAATGTTCGCTGAGCACCCACTATGTGCCAGGCTGGTAGGTCCCACGGCTTCCTCCACTGGATGGAGAGGACCTTTGGAGGGCAGCGCAGGTGCACACCGTCTGTGCCCCAGTGCGTTGGAGGGGCCCCGGGCACATGATACCTACTCAGAGTTCCTGCATCAAGTAGATGAAGGCACGGCTTCTCCAGGCCCCTGATGGCCAGTGCCCTTCTGGTGACCAAGCACGTACCAAACCTGGCTTTTGCTCCGGCAGCACCCTTCCCCTCCACGCCCATCTCCTCCTGCATGTATGTGCAGACCCATCCCAAGCACCATCTCCCCTGGGAGGGCTGCCGTGATTCGCCTCCCAGAAGCAACTAGGCTGGCCCTTGCCTGGCTTCCCCACGGGGCCATTGACACCTGGAGAGCCGGGCTGGGTGCCGGGCAGCTCTGTGTCCACAGAGCCTCACACAGAGCGGCTTCGGCCAGGGTTTGAGGTGAGCACTCCAAGATAGACTCCCTCAATGGAAAAGCCTTTTTCTCCAGAGTGACGAGAGCTGGTGACAGATAGCCCCAGGCCCCCCTTTAGCCGAAGCCCTGTCTTTGCAGATGTGGCAGTTTGCAGACTGGACAGAGTCTCTTGCCTCTGGGTTGAGACCCACGCCCCACCTTCCTCCTTCATGTTCAAGTTAAGTGTCACTTTCTCCAGGAGGCCTCTTGTTATCCCGGACCTATTTAGGTGTCCCACCCTGAGTCCCCCAGTCCTCATCCTTGCTCCGCCCCGCTCTGTGGCAATTTCTTGCACTGCGTCAGTCACCCCAGCCTGTGCATTCACCTGTCCTCAGACCTGCCGCATGTCCAGGGCCCAGCATGGGTCTTAGGACACAGCAGGCTTTCGATAAAGGCTGCGGGAAGGGAGAGAGGAGCAAACCTCTGCTGGCCTGTCCTCCCCTCCATGGTCTTGTAGATGGTGGAGACTTCTTTGGAACCTTCAGTCCCAGCTCACTGTGTCCCCAGATGTCCCCTGACCCCAGCACGCTCTCAGGTCCCTGAGCATCCCCATTTGATCCTCTGTGCTATAGGCCAGGTTACCCAGAGGCTCTTCCCAGGGGTATGAACCACACACACATCCCATGCCTGGGAGACCCTTGACCTGGGGAGAGCTGGCGATGGCTAATCCCCTCATTCCTGGGCTGCTGCCCCCCAGAGGTGATGCTGCATCTGCCTCCTTTGATAACCTGGCCTCTTGGGGGAACTGCCAGGGCCTCTCTAAGCACTGCCCCGGGGAAATGAAGACAGAGCAGGCCTCTTTGCCCCTAGGAGCCAGGAGGGGGCTGGACGAGACAGCTGCCCCGCTTCCTGGGGTTGCGGAGCTGCCAAAGGGGATGACGGGAGCAGGGGAGGCAAGAGGTCGCTGCGTCTTGATGGCATAGTGGGGGCACACGGTCTGGCCCAGGATTGAAGTCCCGGCTCTGAGTCTCCTTCACCATGTGACCTTAACTGAGTCAGGTGACTCTGGGCATCTCCTTGGCCTGTAGTTCAAGGGCCTCCACCCTTTGGCCGGAAATAGTCTTCCCACAACCCTTATTATTTCCTTGGCAATTCCAGACACCCAAACTCCCACCCACGCCCTGTAATTTCCTGCCTCCAGGACTTTGCCCAGTGTTGTTGCCTCTGCTGAAGTGTCTCTTTCCCTCCCAATGCAAATGGTGGAAACTCTCCTCATTCTTTGAGCCCCAGGAAAATTGCCACCTCCTCCAGGGAGCCTCCTCTGATTGCCCATTGTCTCCTCCTCCACTAAGTTCTCCGAAGCTCCCCTCTGGCTCATGTAGGGTCCTGCCCATACTTTCTCTGGCCTTCCAAAGAGGCATGCATGGTGGTAAGATTGTAACCAGAACACCTCTAGGGGGTGCCTGTACCATGGTAGCTCATGTAAATAGCACGCCTTGGAGTTGTGCAGTGCCCGGCCCGAGCGACTGTACACCGCAGTCCTGCCTCTGCCCACTGTCCCACCTCTAAGGATGGCTCTGAGGGTCCCATGGGATTATGCCTCCTGGCTCAGTAGGACAGATGTTGGTGCCCCTTCTTCTGCTCATCCTGCTTTCCTTCCCCCTCTACTCACTCTCCCCGGGGCTCTCACCCAGGCCCATGGCTTAAATGCCATCTCTAAACTGATGGCTGACACCCAAGTTGGTATCTGTGGCACCAACCTCTGCCCCGAGCTGCAGACTCACATGTGCACCCACCGCCTGAGAAGGAATCCCTTTTGGAGGTCTCATGGGTGCTGCAAATTTAATTCAGCCAAGCCAACCTCTGAGTCCTTCCACACCCCTGTTCTTCCCCCAGTCTTCGCGAGTTCCGGAAACCCTCAACCCTCCAGCAGAAGTCCTCAGAGCCGTCCTTGACCCCTCCCTTCCCTGACTCGCTACAGCGTTAGCTTGTCCTGTGGCCGGCTGCAAGGTGCGGCCTGCATCCGGCTCTAGATCTCTGTGGTCCCTGCCATCACCCGCTCCAGGCCGCCCCCATCTCTCCCGACACACCCACTTGGAGGCCCTCAGGAGTAGAGCGACAAGGAGGGGGGTGCAGGCTGCTTATTGGGAGGTGATCTCAGGAGGCGCATATGAGCACAGGAGAGACAGGGAAGGGGAAAGGCACTCCAGGAGGGGTCTTCCTGAGTTACTGAAACTGCTGGGGGCCAGACTGCTTCCCCGCAAAGGACAGCAGCCTGGGGTCTTGTTTACCGACTCTCATCCCCCTTGCCGCACTGAACTCCCTGTCCCCCTACTTCTCCCAGGCTGTCCCTTGCAGGCTGAGTGAGCTCTTCCCAGAGGAAAAGCAGAGTCCCCGCGTTTGGAAGGGCTTGTCCTCAGTTCCTCAGCGGCGGCTGGAATCACCAGTGGGCAGTGGGAAGTGGCATGGGGCACCGGAAGAGGCAGTCACAGCTCCCATAGCCATCTCCCTACCCGCCCACCCACACGGGACCACCAAGGTGCTCTTGTACAAATATAAACTGATTCTGTCACTTTATTGCCCATGACTTTTCAAAGGTCCCCACTGGCCTTAGAACAAAGCCTTTGGCATGACGAACAGGCTACACACACACTCATACACCCACCCTGGCCTCCCTGCCTCCCTGCCTCCCAGCCCTCATCCTCCACTTACTCACTAAGCTCTAGGCACACTGGCCTTTGGGGGCCTCAGACCCCCAGGTTCACTCCAGCCTTAGGGCCTTTGCACTTCCTGGCCCTGCCTGGATTCCTCCCCCCACCCTGCGCCCCAGCCTTCACATGGTTGGCTCTTAGGCACTCAAGCCCACACTTACATGTCACCTCCTCAGAGAGAGCTTCCCCGGCCACGGAATCCATAGTAGTCCTCTATCCCGTGCTCTCTAGTGTGTCATTCCTTTTCCTCAGAGCACTCCAATTTAACCCACTAACTTACTTGTTTGCCTGTTTCTTGCCTTTCTCCCCGACTAGCAGCTGGTCAGTCATGGTCACGTATGTGTCTCCAGGGGCCAGCCCAGTGCCCGGCGTGCAGTAGATGCTCAGTAAACGCCTGCCAAACGAATACATTGAACAGGTCAGGTTCTCCCAGAAGCAAGCGGAGCCTGAGGCAGGGATTCTTGTGCACCTGCTAGATTAGGAGATGCTCTCAGGTGAGCCCCATGACAGTTAGAGAGGCAGATAGGGCGGGAAGAAAGTCTAGGCAAGGTGCAGGGGCAACTGAGGTCTAGCCTCAGCCTTACCCCATCAGGTGAGGGGTATGGCTTTGGGACCACCAGGTGCCGCCTTTGGGCAAGGGTGATTCTTTTGTGTCCTAATACAGTCATCCACTGAGGGTGACCCAGGTGAAGAAGGGGGATGGGGTGGGGGGCATTAGCAGCCAACGCTCCCAGCAGCTGGGAGAGCGGGGCAGGGGGCGGGGAGGGGCACTAACAGGGTTCATGGCACCAACTGCATGGCACCTGCCCCCCCTGCAGCTCAGAGACCCCCCCCCCCACCCAGGGCTGAAGGGACTCAGTAGCCTGTATATCTCAGGACCAGAAATCAGGCTTCTGACAATCCAACCCTGCCTACAAATGCCTCCTCATATCTGCTCTGATCCTGCCTGCTGCCTCCTAAGCCCATTTTCTCTTTGTGTTTTCTCCCTGGCTCTGAGAACAGTGGGTGAACATTTTCCCCAAACGAGCCTCTGAGTCCCCTCCCCATCTGTGGGTCTCTGAAGCTGTGTGATCACAACTGCGGATGGCCATCCCATCAACCCTTCCCCGGCCACAGGGGAATTTTTCCCTGGAGCACCTGTTCAATTCTGCTTATTTCTTGAAAAATGAAGGCCTGGGAGACAGTGTGCCCACAGCCAAAAAGTCTGAGGCAGCCACGGGACGATGCACTGTGTCCTCTTCCGTCCCTCTTCTGGATGCCTGTGGGTGATTGAGAGCACAGGGCGGGCGGAACTTGGCATCGACAAACAGCCCAGCCCACTGACCCTGCACTTCCCCTTGCCCAGACAGCTACTGACTGCCAGGGCACTTGAGTTTTTCACTTTCCTCTGTCCGCTCTTTTAACTGAAAAATGTAAAGAAAACGCCTATTGATTCCAAGTAACTGATAAGCTCCTCGCTCCTGGGGATAAAAGGAACAATTTAGGAAACTTCCTCCTTCTAGGGTTTGATGATCCTAATTCTTCAAGCATATAATTATCCTTAACATTTACACAACGCTTTGTGTTTACAAAGCAATTTACATTTGTAAAACCCTTCTTCATTTATTGTCTGCTTTGATGAAGCTGTTTACTGCAGGGGACAACTGGCCCAGGAGTCCTCCCTCCACTTACTAAGCTGTGCATCGGGGCAACAGAAGCCCCACTCCCCACAGTCCTGGGAAGTAGTCTGGGCAGAGGTCATTGTCCCATTTTATAGATGAGGACACTGACGGTCAGAGATAGGGTAACTTGCCCAAAGTCACACAGCAAGTGGGCAGAGGGAGACCTCTGAGTCCTGCCAAGTACTTTGCTTCTTAGAAATGAGGTTTGGGGGTCACTTGGTTGTTAAGATGTGAGGCTGAGGCTCACCCGTCAGGGTCCTGCTGAATGCGGATCGCAGTCAGACTTGAAGAAGAATTTCCTGAGAAGAAGAGTGATGGATCAGTGTAATGTGCTAACCGAAAGATTTCCCCTTCTGCAGAGAATGCTCCTCTCGGGCTAGGCCCGACCTTAGAGAGAGAGACTGGATGACCTCTCTAAGCCCCTTCCAGCACAAGAAGGCTGTGACTCCCAGAGCGCTGGGGGAATGAGTGCCGGTCAGCCTGAGGGCAGGCACCTCAGCCTGCTTGTTTTCCTTTCGGCACACACCAAGACATGAGGCATAGAAGGTGCGGGGAGAATTTATGACATTATCAATATTTAATATCTCCAGGGTGGTGACATTAGCACAATGACCGGACCTGGCAGAGCCACCTCTGTGGGCCGTGGGACAGGCCGTTCGTCTCTTGGACATCCCATCCTTCCCACAGGGGGACAGGTGCGATTTACGGGCTCCTCAAGAGGCCTGGGCACTGTGGAGGGTGACCCGTCTCTCCAGCACCTGTGTGCTGGCCTGGGGGACTTCTCCCCGTGGCCCTTTGTCTGGTGCAGGGTCTAGCAGGGCTGGAAGCTAGTGAGTGTTCCTTGGGCCTGGGCCTGGGGGTCTCCGGCTGTCCTGAAACATTAGATGAGCGTGGGGTGGTTGATCATGCTGTGTGACGACCCGGGCCGGGGTCCCAGACCACACGGCTGGGCATCACCTCTCGGGCAGTTGATTTCACGACTCTCACAGCACCAACGTTAGAGCGAGCCTGAGAGAAACTTGGCAGGTGGCCAGAAGACATAAAGTCCGGGCTTCGGTTTCTTTCTTTATAAAAAGGGGGTATGGTCTCTGCCTCACAGATTGGTTGTGAGGATTGAAAAGGGGTTCCCCTTGATGTGTGGACCTGGCCCAGGGCTGGCCCAATCCACCTGCAGTTCCAGCCCCTCCACTGTACTCCAGGGGAACTGGGGAGGCCCCAAAGCCGACAAGGAAGAGGCCGGAATGGGGGCTGAGGTCCAAGAGAGGGAAGGGAATGAGTGTGAATTAGCGGGTAGGTGTTTCTGGCTCTCTTGGGGCTTCATTTAATCCCTAGAGGGGCCCCAGGGAACACCCAGAGTCTGTGCCAGAGAGGACTCCTCTCCCCACGAGCCTCTGGTCCTGCTGAGGGTGCGATGCCCCACCCAGTCTGACCAGCACGTCATGGTGTCTCCACCAGGAACAAAGGCCTGAAGGTCAGTAAATCCTAAGTTGCCCAGAGAGTGGCTTCTACCTCCCTGGAAGGAGGGAACACCGAAAGGACAATCCCAGTGCTATTTCAACAGCAGGAAGAACCTCAGGTTTGGCCCTGGTTGGCTGTATGAATGTGAGCAAGTTCCTTCTGCTCTCTGGGCCTCAGTTTCCCCATCTCTGAAGAAAAGGGCCAGGCTGGATTATCACCACGTGCTCTCAGGTGATGAGCTTTCCTGGAGAGCACAGGGTGGTCTCCGCCCGTGGGAAGTTCCACCCGGTGTCAGAGATTCCCAAGGAAATGGGCTGTGATGATGTCGCCCATGACAAGCCGGGACAAGTGCTCGCCAGCATTGTCCGGACGAGGGACGCCCAACCCAGCCTGTGGGGCCAAGGAAGCCGATGGGGCAGGGCAGCTGTTGGAGAAGATGGGGCATTCTGGAGCCTGGGTGTGACTCAACCAGTCAGGTGGTGGCGGGGCAACGGGTGTTCCCAGCAGTTCTGGGCCCCAAGTTGAGGCCAAGACAGGTCGGAAGTGGAGTTCAAGGCAAAAGACACTGCCGAGAAAGGACTTGACATCAAGTCTGGAGTGAGGGGCCGGCCTGGCTTGAGGGCAGGCACGCCTGAGGTCGGCAGGGGTAGAGAAGTGAGCTGTGCCAAGAGGCCTGAGCGTTGAAGGGCAGCCAAAGCCATTTACTGCAAACCGACCTAAACAAGAGAACCGTGTTCCCCCGCAGCTCTGGAAGCGAGAGGTTCGAAATCCTGGCATCCGCAGCGCCCTGTTAGTAGGCTCCCAGGGAAGGTGTCTAGGAAAGGTCCTTCCTTGCCTCTTCCAGCTGCATCCTTGGTGTTCCTTGGCTCACAGATGCGTTGCTCCCATCTCTGCCCCCATCGTCACATGGTGTCTCCCTGTGTGTCCACTCCGTCCAAACTTCCCTCTTATAAGGACACCAGCCATTGGATCAGGGTCCACCCGAATCCAATATAACCTCATTTGAACAGCTTACATCTGCAAAGACCCTATTTCTAAATAAGGTCACAGTCCCCAGTGTCAGGTGGACCAGGATTTTGGGGAGACACTGTTCAAGCCGGTCCTGCAGGGACAGGAGTGGGCATGACGGGCCTGAGCTGAGCCTGTCTGAGAAGGCGGGCATCCTCCTGAGACCAGAGCCTGTGGGTTTCAGACCGGGCTTGGCGGGAATGGCTGGAATGAAGGGTTGGAGTCCCTGGTTGGAGATTTATTGGGCCCTGGGGGCCCACTCTTAGTGGGGAGCTTGCCCCTCTGTGGAGCTCCCGGGGAGTGTGTGAACACCCGAGCAATGGGCCATCGGGCCAGAAAAGGAGGCAACCCATCCCGCAGAGCAGGATAAGCAAGGCAAGTGCAGTAGCTCTCGTTTTCGTCCCCGCCATCCTCCGCTGTGTGAAGGGACCATCCCCCTCGGAGCCTCACCTCCCCACTCGAGACATGAGGGCTGGCCCTGACTGACCTCCACAGGTCCCGGTGTGAGTGGAAATTTGTATTTTCAGCCTGGTGCTTCCCAGGATAAAGGAGTCAACCCCAGGGATGCCAGGACACCCCTGAGCCTGGCTCCAGAGGCCACTTGTCAGCACCTGACCTGAGTGTCAAGAGCCCCCCACCCCTCACACACAGCCAAGCTCATTGTTTTATTTTTCGAGAGAAATCAAGGCGTCTGGTGTGGCTGAGCGTCACAGACGAGGGATGAGGGGACATGAAAGGCAGCGAGCAGGGACGAAAATTGTGCTTCTCCTAGCAACCCTGGCTCTGCGGCTCCTGGGCTGGGGCTACATGACACATGCCATCCTCAGTCAACAGGGTGGTAAATACACCCGGGCGCGGCCCAGCCCACACGAAGGGCAGAGCAGGGAGCCGCGTTCCCACCAGGGTGCTCTGCGGCATCCCCCACTTGGGTCCTTCCCAGGGCCCCTCCTGCTTCCCAGGGGGCTGGAGTGGTCCTCCCTCCATGGGTCAGCTCTGGCCTCCACCTTCCGGTGGCATGCCCTACCCTGCCGCCAGCCACCTCTGGGTCTGTGGGCAGCCAGCGGGATGGGCCAGTTGGCCAGGCTCCCAGAGCCAGAACCCCTTGATTCTGAATGTACGTGGCCACACACACACGCACGAGAGCAGTGTCATGTGCATCCGCCCACAAGGACCTGTACACAGACACACCGATCTACCCACATTCATGGTCACCCACACTCACACATAGATGAACATGAAGTCCCCCAACCATGAGGTCCACAACCCCCGGGACCAGTTCCTGGTCGGCACAGGCACGGCTCCGTGTGGGCTCCATGTCCATGCCCGGAGGACGGGGCCGCCCTCCCGCCCTCCTCCTGCTGCCTGGCGGAGGCTGGCATGGAGGGGCCTCACTCTGTGACCCCTCTGAGCTTGGGAAAGGGGTACAGCTTGTTTCTTGGCCCTTGCCCACCTCTTAGCCCATGCAGGACACACCAGGAGGACCCCGCACACCCCCATGGCACCCTCTCCTAATGTGGGTACTCACACAAGCAGCCCCAAGATAACAATTTGGGGGCCAGTCGTTTATTTGCAAGATGATCTCAGGAAACTTGGTGAGGGAGAGAGGTAGGAGGCAGGGGGGTAGGAAGGCAATGAAAAGTGTGTTCCTGAGTGGGTTCCTGCTGGGAACAACTGGGGCTTGACTCTGCTCGGATTCTTCTGGAAGCCTGGATAGCGTACACTTCAAAACTGCTCCCCTCCTCAACAGGCAAGGATGCCCAGGTATTTACCCACCATTACCAACCCTCATTGTTTGAGGATGGTCAGCTCCAGGAACAGCTGACCCGCTCCCCTCAAGGACCAAGCAGGCTGCTCAACGCAATACCCTCCAGAAGATAGACACCGAACATGGGCAACAGCCACCGGGCCCTGGGTGACTACGGGGGCGGACTGAGGGGGTCATCCAAGTGCCCATCTCTCCTGTCCCAATGTGCACACATAAATATCTATGTGCAAGCCACATGCACTCTCACACTAACACGCAGCCACCCTTTCATACTCTCACACACACATACACCTATGCACACATCCTCACCATTTTCTCTCCTCTCCCCACCTCCTGACTACCTGGTCACAATTTGGTCCAGAGAAGTAGGGGATCTGGGCCTTCCATCTCCCAGAATGGCCTATTCTCCCGGCTAGAGGGAGTCCCGTCCCCCACCCAGCTCTAGGAGCCCCTGCTCCCTAAGCGTCCCCCCACCTCCACGTGGCTCTCGGCTTTCAGCGCCTGGCTTCAGCCCAATCTATCAGGCGCAATCTCAGGCTTTGAAGCTGGAGACTCTCCAGGCAGACAAAGGGGCGGCTGTGGCGGGGGGGGGGGGCTCTGGGTGCCAGCCCAGGTGTGTTGCGATTATCTCGGGGGCCTAATCAAGGTGCCTTGTCCCCCGCTCGGCTGCTGAATGACAACAGCCCCTGCCCCTCCCACCACTACCCATGCTGGCTGCCAGGACAACGACAGACACCTGCTAGGTCCCTGACCCCTTCCTTCCCGTGCCCTGCTTCCTTTTGTACTGGCACAAAATGGGACAAAGCCAGGCCCCACCTGGTGAGGGGGAGGCCCGAGGGCTCCCACTTCTCAGCTGTGACCACGCTCTGCCTGTGAATGCCAAAATTCTGTATTGGGCAGGGGGTGCCCGCAGAGAGATTGACAGACAGATGGACGGCAGCCCAGGATGGACAGCAGGGTAAGAGATGACCAGAGGAGGTGCCCTTGGGGGTGTGGGAGGCACAAGGCAAGAGCGCTGAGCTAGGTGTAACTCCATCTTCCTCAGGGACCCTGCCAAGATCTCTTTTGTCCCCAGAGCCCATGTGGGAAGCAGGGCCAGAGCCAGCCCCATCTTTTGCAGAAGGAACTGGGGAGAAACAAAGCTCAGAGAAAGTAAGGAGCCAGCCCTATTCACCCCGGCTCTGGGCCCCGAGGCCAGACTGCTTGGTGCCTGGCCGGGATGACTCCCTGGGACACCTGTTCTCTGCAGGGTGGGCACATGGGGGTGATGCAGAGCAGGTGGGTTAGCAGTAACTGGAGTGGATATGGCCCAAACTGACCTTGAACAGCCTCCTGCCTGCTGGCCGGGTGCCTCCCCTCAGAGGCCAGTGGCAGCTAGACCCTCCTCACCTTCCCTTCCTCCTCCTCTTCATCTTCTCAGCTGTTTCTCAACCTGCTACATGGCAGGGCTGTGACTCCCCAACATGATGGGTGTACAATTGAACAATAGGGTGGCCTCAGTTTCTCCTCGGAGGCTGGGGGAGAGGGAAGGAGAAGATACGGGGAGGAGGGAGAGCAACTGAGACGGGATGGAGATCCTCCTGTCCTTAGACCCCTCCTGGAGAAGAGCTAGAGACCATGAGCAGGACAGAAACAGAGAGAAGCCAAAGTAGAAACGGGCCTCTTGGAGAGAGGACAGCCAGCTAGGCTTCTTAGCGTCCAGGCCATTAAGATGAGCCATGGGCTTCCCCAGGACCATCCTTCAGAGTTGGGGGAGGGGGCTGGTGAAGGGAGAGAACACATTATTCACAGCTAAAGAAAGGCTCATTACTTTGTACCAACCTTTGGCTGGTATTAAATATACCATCACTCCCCTCTTAACAAATGGCTTCTTGAGGGTTTAATTAACTTCTAGCACACTCGGGCAGCAGCCTGTCCCCCACCATTGGGTGAAGCCTGAGTCAGCCATGTGGCCTTCGGGAGAGGCAGCTCCTGCCCAAGTGGAGGGGATGGGGGCAGGGGCCAGGCCCTGCTTGCCCGACCACCTGCTCACGTGACAGATGGGGAGACCGAGGCTTGGAGGAGAGAAGGCAACTTGGGCAGCTTGCTCAAGGTCACACCATAAAATGGAGGCAGAGCTAGGCCTACAGGGCAGGCCCTGAACAAACCAAAGGCCACGTGGCCTTCCAAAGCCTTGCCGTTGCCTTCCCCTCCCCAGGTCATTAGCTGTGATATAAACCCAGCAGCACACAGCAATTCTGTAATTACTGGTTGAAGTTGATCGAGGCTCATAGCAGGGTTGGCCTGAGACTAAGTCCCTTCCAATAACCATTCCCATCACTGTAAGTACTTTCCAAGCCCTTCTGATGGGCCAGACACTGTGCTAGGCCCCTTCACACTGCATTGCATGTAACCCTTACATTGATCCCAGGAGGCTGGTATTATTATTATCCTCATTTTTCAGATGAGGAAGCTGAGACCCAGAGAGATCAGTGATACCCCAAAGGGTACCTTGCCTGAACCAAGAGACTCTTTGCCTCCTTAGAGAAGGACTCATGTCATTAGACACAATCTTTTCACTGAAGGAGAAACAAAGGACTTGCCCAAGGTCACTCAGGTCACTTCTGATTCCATGCCAGCAAAGGCCTTTCAAGCACACCACGTTGTCCATCCTCTCCGCTTCATTCTACACATCCCCCGCACTTAACCTCCAGGGTTGGGCCCAGACCCCCAGCTGCGTGAGCCACACTGAGAAGCCCCTGATCAGACGGGCCAGCCTGAACTTGGGAGGCAGCTCCAGGCTGAAATCCCGCCCCATAGTTTTGTGCTTTGGTCCTTGGACAAGTCACTCCCTCAGCAGAGCCTCAGTTTCTTCATCTGGTAAGTTTAAATGTGCCTCACAGGACATTTGGGAGAATTAAATGTGCTTAGAGTGCTTGGCCCAGTGTCTGACTCATCATAGAATGCACTCAATGGCAGTATCTTTGGGATAAGGGCTTGGTCTGGCCTCCCTCCTGCATCCATAACTGTGCTTGCCCCAGGAAAGGCCTGTCCACAGCCCCTGCCCCTCCATTAGATTTGGGGAAGAGAAGCCCTGGAGGACCCTAGATGCCCAAACAGAGCCCTCCTTGCCTAAGGGGAGCAGGAGGGCTGCCTCTCAGGCTGCGGGCTAATTAATCGTGCTGGGCTGACAGCAGAGAGGGGCTGAGCTTTTTGCCGAGGAGTCCAGAGCAATGATGGAATAATGGGCTCTAATGCACTGCTCTTCTCCGGGGACCTGTCTTTCATCCCCAACAAAACTAATTAATGATAGCAATAAATAAACCAATCCAGCCTGCATTGCCTAGAGCAGCCAAGGGGGCTCTTGGAGAAAAGCCTGTTGCTGGCCAGGCCAGGGAGCACTGTGGCCTAGGATCCTCTGAGCAGGTAGAGTGAGGGCCCTCATGTGGGATGGGGCAGAAGAAATCCGGCCCCAGAGATCCAATCACACTGAAAACTTGGGACCCCTGAGTGCCAATCCCAGACTAGTCCCCACATTGCTCTGTGACCTTGCCAGGTCACTCCACATCTCTGAGCTTGGGATGTTAACCCTATTTGGATAAAACACATGTAGCCTATAAACCAGGAAAGGTCACAGTTCCCTTTATGATTTAGAAAGTGGGATAAGGCCAGGCACACCACAGAAAGGGTGTCCCACCCATGGGCCTCTGGCCAGTTAATGCTGAAACACAAAAAGCACTAAGATCAGTGGTTTCACATTTTAGAATCTCCTGGAGGGCTTCATAGAACCCAGACTGCGGACCCTCCCCCAGAGTTTCAGAGTCCGCAGGGCCTGAGAATTTGCCTTTTTAACAAGTTTCCAGAAGATGCCCCTCCTGTTGGTTCCCCCTCTGAGAATCAGTTGTCCAGCCTGAATGCCAACGACTTAGGTTCCCATCCTGTCTCTGCTCTGGTTTGCTTGGGGCCACTCTCTTCCCTTCTCTGGGCCTCAGGTCCCCCATCTGTACATGTGAATATGTGTGTAGGGGGACAGGACTCATCATGACTCTGGGGGCTCTGTTCTGCCTTTTCAGGCGGGTTGGGACCTCCCATGTAGCAGGTGACATCGGGGCCGTTCTATATGCACAGGGGCTCAAAGCAGAGGCACAACAGAGATCACAAAAGAACCAGTACCTTTCAAGATGCTCCCACCCCGTTTATAATGAGCCATATACCCCCAGCAAGTAGCAGCCCCCCTCGTCAGTGTGGGAATTCTCACCTCTTGGTACTTCCCCACTTAATGGTTCCTACTTCTTCTAATATACCTCCACTAACAGGGAGCTCACTCCCTCTCATGGGAGGGCCCTCCATCCCAAGGTCATAAGAGAGGCTTATTTTGTTTCCTATTTGTTTTTAGTGCAAGTCTAAAATTTGCCTCTTCACGATAGACTCTCTTGGCTATTCCCTTCTGGGTCTCAATTTCCTCAAAAGTCCCTTTCATCTTCAATATCATGAACGTACACTGGAGACCGGATTCTATCATTCATTGCTGTGGAACTTGGGAAAGCCTGGGGAGCTCCAACCCCCATTCCCCCTCTCTAGGATGCGCAGAAGTGAGATCAAGAGGTGAGAATCTAGAGCTCGGCATAAATGTGGGAGACTCCAATCGCTATTACATGGTATCATTACCCCTGCCCAGAATTTGGCCTGGAATCCCAGTTCCAGGTCAGTTGACTTTTCCTGAGGCCTTTCTGTCTGCAGGTGAGAATGAGCTAAAGCCTCCTCCCTGAATCTGGGATAGTTTTAACCATAAGCACCCGACTTCTGTCAGATCTCACACCTGGCCCCCCTTGGAACCTATGGCCAGTGCTCTGGAGTGGCCTTCCACTGAGCAATTCTACTGGAACTGCTGGAAGCCAAGACCAGTGGCCTGGGGTGTCAGCAGATGGGGTGACTGTCCACAGGGGCATGAGTCTTGTCTCCCCAGCACAGCTGCTTAGCACCGCGGGGCCTGGCCCGGGATCTCACCAGTGGCTGATCTCTCCACTGCACCCACGGCCCTGGGCACTCCTGTGCCGCCCTGTGGCCCCTGGCCCCCACCAGAATGGCATTCCCAGGTTCCTGTGTGTGCGCAGCGTGGCCCACCTCATGCGCATCTGATTGGAAGACCTACGCTAATGGGAGGCTGGGAAATTGAGAAGCTGGGATACTCAGCTGCAACAGTCTACAAGCTCTGCTTCCCTCCAGGAGTGGGAACTCCTCCAAATACAGAAAGAAGGTTCAGATCTAGGGCAGGAGAAACATACTGGAGGCCACCCCTACTTGATGCAATCTACCTTCAGCATGCATCCGTGTGAAGGAAGGTCACGGGCAGGATGCAGACAAAAATAACCACTCACTCTGAGCACTTGCTATGTGCCAACCCCTCTTCTGAGGAACTGTCACCCTCATCTAGGGACGGATCACCTGATCTAGGCGTCTGAGTATCCTTAAAAGAGAGGTACCTTTAGCATTACTCCCATGGCCCCTGTCTCACCAACAAGAGAACTGAGACCCAGAGCAGTAACGGGGGTCACACTGCTAGCAGGAAGCAGACCTTGGTGTGAACACCACCATCTGGCTCCTGGGCTTGTGTTCCTGGTGTTCTGTGCTCTTCCCCTCTGGCTTACACCCAGGAGACCCAGCCACCGTCCTGAGGAGATAGACCAGCACACACGGGGGCGACACCGGGCAGACAGTGCCCAGGACTGGAACCACCAAGCAGCCAGGAACTCAGGGAGAGAAAGGAAGTCAGTATCACCCCCAGGATACATGGAGAGAAAGGGACAGGGGTCAGCTGGGAAGGATCCTTCTGCCTGAGCCCACCCTGGTCCCTGGCTTTCCCAGTTCAGGGCTCAGTCTGACGTCGGAGAATTGTCCACTATAAGGACAGGAGCTGGGAGGGGAGGGGTGCCTTCCTACAGGGCCACCATTAAGGCAAGGCTGAGCCTGCCCTGCCCAGACAACGCCAACTGTCCCCAAGAGCCAGAGGTCCCTTGGTGGCATCTATAAATAAATGGGATCCAGGGTTGGCCCAGGGTGCAATTTCCAGTGGTATCCAACCCTGGCTCTCCAATGGAAGCACCTGGACTCAATTGTGTGTCTTATGATCCATGCCTGGGCCCCACTCACAGGGATCAAAGTTTAATGAATTGGTCTGGAGTGGGTATTGGCATTGGTAGTTTGCAACATTCCCCAGGTGATTCTAACATGCAGCCAGGGTGCAGAGCTCTTGCCCCTTGGGAGTCTGGACCACTTCTAGGCCTGGAGAGGTTAGGAGGGGCTCCTTACTGGGCTCTACCCATGGCTGTGTCCCCACCTCCAAGCCCCTTGGAGGAGATGGCTCCCAGAGTAGGTGGCTAGATGCCATAATGTGAACACAGAGCAGGAGGCTGTGAAATAATCCTCTCTTTCACCAGAAAAATCCAAGGCACTAAGGGCTACAGCGCAGCCTGGAGGGAGAGGCCAAGGCCTCTTCAGGGAACTAGAGCTGCCAAGAGGAACCACACCCAGGTAAAGAAATTCTGAATTCTCTAAAAGGCCACCTACTCCAAGAATCTCTCCGAGCCTCAGTTCATGGGGATCTTGCCCCTCTGGCTTCCTCCAGCCCTGACTGACAGCCTGGTAACCTAACAGATGGGGACCAGCTCTGAGTAGACGGTGTCCTGCTCGAAAGCCTTGTATAGTTTTTCATTGCCCTCAGGATGGAGTCCTTATTCCTGATGTTCAAGACTCCAACAGCTGGCCAACACTCACCAGTCACCCACCACTCTCCTTTGAGAAGTGCCTGGCAGCTCTGGGTTGCTGGTAACAGGGTTGCTGTGCGCATTTAATAATGTGGGGAGTGTAAAATGCCCAGCACAGGTCATGACACACAGGAAGTCCTTTTAAAAGTGTTAACTACCAACATCCCCATCACCATCATCACCTTCATCATGACCACCATCATCATCCCCATCA